>NC_087140.1:9909161-10509995 GCF_030705265.1 Helicoverpa armigera | reverse complement strand
CTACAACAGGCTTGTAAGCACGCGATAACCCTTCAAACGCGACATCGAAGCGGTGTGACCCGATTTTTGACACCCCACCCTTCTCGACCTGTAAAAACACAAAATTAATTATTTATCAAAATTCTGACTAGATTTTTCATTGTAAAATTTTATTAAATACTTACCACTCCGACCTGTCTTCCTGACTGCATTTTGCACGATTTTGGGTAGGTTTGGACGTCGAAATTAAATATTTTCTATTAAAAACACTAAATTTTACAGTTTTTCTAGCAAAATTTTCAAAATTTCTAGGAAAGCCTATTCTAGTTTCTGGACAGCTGGCTAGGGCTCGCCGAGACGCGTCTTTTGACGTATCGCACGTCCCTCTACGCCGCACCAAACGTCAAAAATTCGCGAAACATCCGTTTCCATACAAATAGTAGACGCCCGAAATCCACCTAAGGCCCTATAAAACACTAGTACTCCTGATAACTTTTCAAAGGAGACCGATTTTGATGCGGTTTTGCGTATAATAGCTACAACAGGCTTGTAAGCACGCGATAACCCTTCAAACGCGACATCGAAGCGGTGTGACCCGATTTTTGACACCCCACCCTTCTCGACCTGTAAAAACACAAAATTAATTATTTATCAAAATTCTGACTAGATTTTTCATTGTAAAATTTTATTAAATACTTACCACTCCGACCTGTCTTCCTGACTGCATTTTGCACGATTTTGGGTAGGTTTGGACGTCGAAATTAAATATTTTCTATTAAAAACACTAAATTTTACAGTTTTCGACCAAAATTTTCAAAATTTCTAGGAAAGCCTATTCTAGTTTCTGGACAGCTGGCTAGGGCTCGCCGAGACGCGTCTTTTGACGTATCGCACGTCCCTCTACGCCGCACCAAACGTCAAAAAATTCGCGAAACATCCGTTTCCATACAAATAGTAGACGCCCGAAATCCACCTAAGGCCCTATAAAAACACTAGTACTCCTGATAACTTTTCAAAGGAGACCGATTTTGATGCGGTTTTGCGTATAATAGCTACAACAGGCTTGTAAGCACGCGATAACCCTTCAAACGCGACATCGAAGCGGTGTGACCCGATTTTTGACACCCCACCCTTCTCGACCTGTAAAAACACAAAATTAATTATTTATCAAAATTCTGACTAGATTTTTCATTGTAAAATTTTATTAAATACTTACCACTCCGACCTGTCTTCCTGACTGCATTTTGCACGATTTTGGGTAGGTTTGGACGTCGAAATTAAATATTTTCTATTAAAAACACTAAATTTTACAGTTTTTCTAGCAAAATTTTCAAAATTTCTAGGAAAGCCTATTCTAGTTTCTGGACAGCTGGCTAGGGCTCGCCGAGACGCGTCTTTTGACGTATCGCACGTCCCTCTACGCCGCACCAAACGTCAAAAATTCGCGAAACATCCGTTTCCATACAAATAGTAGACGCCCGAAATCCACCTAAGGCCCTATAAAACACTAGTACTCCTGATAACTTTTTCAAAGGAGACCGATTTTGATGCGGTTTTGCGTATAATAGCTACAACAGGCTTGTAAGCACGCGATAACCCTTCAAACGCGACATCGAAGCGGTGTGACCCGATTTTTGACACCCCACCCTTCTCGACCTGTAAAAACACAAAATTAATTATTTATCAAAATTCTGACTAGATTTTTCATTGTAAAATTTTATTAAATACTTACCACTCCGACCTGTCTTCCTGACTGCATTTTGCACGATTTTGGGTAGGTTTGGACGTCGAAATTAAATATTTTCTATTAAAAACACTAAATTTTACAGTTTTTCTAGCAAAATTTTCAAAATTTCTAGGAAAGCCTATTCTAGTTTCTGGACAGCTGGCTAGGGCTCGCCGAGACGCGTCTTTTGACGTATCGCACGTCCCTCTACGCCGCACCAAACGTCAAAAATTCGCGAAACATCCGTTTCCATACAAATAGTAGACGCCCGAAATCCACCTAAGGCCCTATAAAACACTAGTACTCCTGATAACTTTTCAAAGGAGACCGATTTTGATGCGGTTTTGCGTATAATAGCTACAACAGGCTTGTAGGCACGCGATAACCCTTCAAACGCGACATCGAAGCGGTGTGACCCGATTTTTGACACCCCACCCTTCTCGACCTGTAAAAACACAAAATTAATTATTTATCAAAATTCTGACTAGATTTTTCATTGTAAAATTTTATTAAATACTTACCACTCCGACCTGTCTTCCTGACTGCATTTTGCACGATTTTGGGTAGGTTTGGACGTCGAAATTAAATATTTTCTATTAAAAACACTAAATTTTACAGTTTTCGACCAAAATTTTCAAAATTTCTAGGAAAGCCTATTCTAGTTTCTGGACAGCTGGCTAGGGCTCGCCGAGACGCGTCTTTTGACGTATCGTCCCTCTACGCCGCACCAAACGTCAAAAATTCGCGAAACATCCGTTTCCATACAAATAGTAGACGCCCGAAATCCACCTAAGGCCCTATAAAACACTAGTACTCCTGATAACTTTTTCAAAGGAGACCGATTTTGATGCGGTTTTGCGTATAATAGCTACAACAGGCTTGTAAGCACGCGATAACCCTTCAAACGCGACATCGAAGCGGTGTGACCCGATTTTTGACACCCCACCCTTCTCGACCTGTAAAAACACAAAATTAATTATTTATCAAAATTCTGACTAGATTTTTCATTGTAAAAATTTTATTAAATACTTACCACTCCGACCTGTCTTCCTGACTGCATTTTGCACGATTTTGGGTAGGTTTGGACGTCGAAATTAAATATTTTCTATTAAAAACACTAAATTTTACAGTTTTCTAGCAAAATTTTCAAAATTTCTAGGAAAGCCTATTCTAGTTTCTGGACAGCTGGCTAGGGCTCGCCGAGACGCGTCTTTTGACGTATCGCACGTCCCTCTACGCCGCACCAAACGTCAAAAATTCGCGAAACATCCGTTTCCATACAAATAGTAGACGCCCGAAATCCACCTAAGGCCCTATAAAACACTAGTACTCCTGATAACTTTTTCAAAAGGAGACCGATTTTGATGCGGTTTTGCGTATAATAGCTACAACAGGCTTGTAAGCACGCGATAACCCTTCAAACGCGACATCGAAGCGGTGTGACCCGATTTTTGACACCCCACCCTTCTCGACCTGTAAAAACACAAAATTAATTATTTATCAAAATTCTGACTAGATTTTTCATTGTAAAATTTTATTAAATACTTACCACTCCGACCTGTCTTCCTGACTGCATTTTGCACGATTTTGGGTAGGTTTGGACGTCGAAATTAAATATTTTCTATTAAAAAACACTAAATTTTACAGTTTTTCTAGCAAAATTTTCAAAATTTCTAGGAAAGCCTATTCTAGTTTCTGGACAGCTGGCTAGGGCTCGCCGAGACGCGTCTTTTGACGTATCGCACGTCCCTCTACGCCGCACCAAACGTCAAAAAATTCGCGAAACATCCGTTTCCATACAAATAGTAGACGCCCGAAATCCACCTAAGGCCCTATAAAAACACTAGTACTCCTGATAACTTTTTCAAAGGAGACCGATTTTGATGCGGTTTTGCGTATAATAGCTACAACAGGCTTGTAAGCGCGATAACCCTTCAAACGCGACATCGAAGCGGTGTGACCCGATTTTTGACACCCCCACCCTTCTCGACCTGTAAAAACACAAAATTAATTATTTATCAAAATTCTGACTAGATTTTTCATTGTAAAATTTTATTAAATACTTACCACTCCGACCTGTCTTCCTGACTGCATTTTGCACGATTTTGGGTAGGTTTGGACGTCGAAATTAAATATTTTCTATTAAAAACACTAAATTTTACAGTTTTCTAGCAAAATTTTCAAAATTTCTAGGAAAGCCTATTCTAGTTTCTGGACAGCTGGCTAGGGCTCGCCGAGACGCGTCTTTTGACGTATCGCACGTCCCTCTACGCCGCACCAAACGTCAAAAAATTCGCGAAACATCCGTTTCCATACAAATAGTAGACGCCCGAAATCCACCTAAGGCCCTATAAAACACTAGTACTCCTGATAACTTTTTCAAAGGAGACCGATTTTGATGCGGTTTTGCGTATAATAGCTACAACAGGCTTGTAAGCACGCGATAACCCTTCAAACGCGACATCGAAGCGGTGTGACCCGATTTTTTGACACCCCCACCCTTCTCGACCTGTAAAAAACACAAAATTAATTATTTATCAAAATTCTGACTAGATTTTTCATTGTAAAATTTTATTAAATACTTACCACTCCGACCTGTCTTCCTGACTGCATTTTGCACGATTTTGGGTAGGTTTGGACGTCGAAATTAAATATTTTCTATTAAAAACACTAAATTTTACAGTTTTCGACCAAAATTTTCAAAATTTCTAGGAAAGCCTATTCTAGTTTCTGGACAGCTGGCTAGGGCTCGCCGAGACGCGTCTTTTGACGTATCGCACGTCCCTCTACGCCGCACCAAACGTCAAAAAATTCGCGAAACATCCGTTTCCATACAAATAGTAGACGCCCGAAATCCACCTAAGGCCCTATAAAACACTAGTACTCCTGATAACTTTTTCAAAGGAGACCGATTTTGATGCGGTTTTGCGTATAATAGCTACAACAGGCTTGTAAGCACGCGATAACCCTTCAAACGCGACATCGAAGCGGTGTGACCCGATTTTTGACACCCCACCCTTCTCGACCTGTAAAAACACAAAATTAATTATTTATCAAAATTCTGACTAGATTTTTCATTGTAAAATTTTATTAAATACTTACCACTCCGACCTGTCTTCCTGACTGCATTTTGCACGATTTTGGGTAGGTTTGGACGTCGAAATTAAATATTTTCTATTAAAAACACTAAATTTTACAGTTTTTCTAGCAAAATTTTCAAAATTTCTAGGAAAGCCTATTCTAGTTTCTGGACAGCTGGCTAGGGCTCGCCGAGACGCGTCTTTTGACGTATCGCACGTCCCTCTACGCCGCACCAAACGTCAAAATTCGCGAAACATCCGTTTCCATACAAATAGTAGACGCCCGAAATCCACCTAAGGCCCTATAAAACACTAGTACTCCTGATAACTTTTTCAAAGGAGACCGATTTTGATGCGGTTTTGCGTATAATAGCTACAACAGGCTTGTAAGCACGCGATAACCCTTCAAACGCGACATCGAAGCGGTGTGACCCGATTTTTGACACCCCACCCTTCTCGACCTGTAAAAACACAAAATTAATTATTTATCAAAATTCTGACTAGATTTTTCATTGTAAAATTTTATTAAATACTTACCACTCCGACCTGTCTTCCTGACTGCATTTTGCACGATTTTGGGTAGGTTTGGACGTCGAAATTAAATATTTTCTATTAAAAACACTAAATTTTACAGTTTTCTAGCAAAATTTTCAAAATTTCTAGGAAAGCCTATTCTAGTTTCTGGACAGCTGGCTAGGGCTCGCCGAGACGCGTCTTTTGACGTATCGCACGTCCCTCTACGCCGCACCAAACGTCAAAAATTCGCGAAACATCCGTTTCCATACAAATAGTAGACGCCCGAAATCCACCTAAGGCCCTATAAAACACTAGTACTCCTGATAACTTTTTCAAAGGAGACCGATTTTGATGCGGTTTTTTGCGTATAATAGCTACAACAGGCTTGTAGGCACGCGATAACCCTTCAAACGCGACATCGAAGCGGTGTGACCCGATTTTTTGACACCCCCACCCTTCTCGACCTGTAAAAAACACAAAATTAATTATTTATCAAAATTCTGACTAGATTTTTTCATTGTAAAAATTTTTATTAAATACTTACCACTCCGACCTGTCTTCCTGACTGCATTTTGCACGATTTTGGGTAGGTTTGGACGTCGAAATTAAATATTTTCTATTAAAAAACACTAAATTTTACAGTTTTTCGACCAAAATTTTCAAAATTTCTAGGAAAGCCTATTCTAGTTTCTGGACAGCTGGCTAGGGCTCGCCGAGACGCGTCTTTTGACGTATCGTACGTCCCTCTACGCCGCACCAAACGTCAAAAAATGCCCCACCCACCCGCCCTTTAGTCGCAATTAAGAGCATCAAAAATTTACTATAGGAAAGGGTGTGACTTTGGGACAAAATCTTTGAAAATTATTTTTTGACGGATTTGGCATCCTAGTAGTCTCCTGACTCAGATAACATAAAATTCGCTTCAATCTAGGCTCTTTTACTCAAATTAAGCGGTTTTTAGCGTAGGTTGAAGTACTGTTTTATCCAAGAAAAGTTATCAAAACATTTTGACCAATCAGTTGACCGGGGCGAAGTCCCCAACATAAGTTATCTTTTCTCACGCAGTGTAACGTGTCTATTGACCGCTGCACTTAGATTTTATTCAAAAAATTTGAACCCACAGCTTTTCTGGCTGCCCTGATCTACTCTAGTCAACTGTGACCGAAATTTTATTTCGTACTTTTTTATCTATGCCTATTTATTTTATTATTTTATTTTCTAATATATTTGACTGTTTTAACAAACTATTTTAAAACCTATACAATCACCACAAAACATTATTAGATCTTTTGATCCGTTTTGATTTTACTTTTGAAACTATTGACAGCACCTTCCAGCCCTATACACTGGACGGTGCATTGCACAAGGACGAGCACGCGACGGCAATTAGCTTCGTGAAGTATCCACAGGCTAACCAGGGCCCTTTGGACCCTTCTTCCTAGCAAGAAGAGTAGCCCTGCTAAGGTGCCCACACAGCTAGCTGCTCGGACGCCGCCATCCATCTCAAAAAATTGTCTTTTTGTCCTTCGCCAGCAAACAAACTCGAATAATGTTTGGAATCCGAACGCCCGTTAACAGGAAGACTGCTCCTCCAGCCCAAGATGCTTCTCCTGGCATTTCTTCAAATGTGAGTCCGGCTCAGCCGACAAACACAAACGTCAGGAGGAGCATCGAGGTGTTGGAGTCCAGCCAAACCCCCTTGCCCAGCTCGGCACCTGCCGCCCCAGTGAAACCTAAAAAGATCACAACACTAAAGAGCGTGTCACCAGCTCCAGAGAAACCCGCTGGGGCGGCAGAGGCCCCAAAACCCCCAGCCTCCGTCAGCAGGGTGCAAGAAGCCAGAAATTTGGTGACTAAGGCCAAGATTGCTCTTGGCCAAAGCCGGAACCTCCGGACCGACATCAAGGAGGATGTCACCCTGGCTATTGACACCCTCTATCGCATGGTGAGGGATGGGGAAGCGGACAAGGGGAGGGGCCTTATATCCACAAAAAAGGAGCAGCCAGCCACTGTCGATGCGGTTCCACCGGAACGTTGCAGTCAAGAGTACTCCCAGCTGCTCTCCTCACTGGCGGACCACAGTAGGCTCGTGAAGGAGAGCACCGAAAAAATGGAGGAACTCCAACGAAGTCTGTCCAAACACACGACAGCGTTGGACGCGACCACATACGCGGGAGTGTTAGCGGCACCAAAGCCGCTCGCAGCATCGCCGCGACCAACACTACACTCGGTTGTGGTCGCCTCCAACGATAAACAAGAAACTGGCGAGCAGGTGCTGGATAAAATCCGCACTGCTATTAACGCCAAAGAAGGTGGTTACCGCATTGACAGGGTCAGGAAGGCAAAGGACAGCAAGGTCGTCATCAGCTGCAGGGACGAGGAGGAGCGGAGCAGGGTCCGGGAAAAGCTTAGGTCGGCCGGTCAACACCTGACCGTCCAGGACGCAGCAAACCTAGACCCGCTCATTATCCTCAGGGACGTCCTCAGCTACAACACCGACGAGGACGTCACGAAAGCCCTGAGGACGCAGAACACCAAGCTCTTCGCCGACCTTGCGGCTGAGGATGACCGCGTCATAATAAAATATAGAAAAAGGGCTCGGAACCATCTGATGTGCCACATTG
Source organism: Helicoverpa armigera (assembly GCF_030705265.1). NCBI lineage: Eukaryota > Metazoa > Arthropoda > Insecta > Lepidoptera > Noctuidae > Helicoverpa > Helicoverpa armigera. The sequence continues at coordinate 10,502,070 of NC_087140.1, read as the reverse complement.
TAGCGAGAGTCTCCCCCACCCTCTGGAGCAGACTGACGGGGGCGTCTGCCGTGTATATAGACATGCAGCGGATCAGGGTGGAAGACCAATCTCCCCTGGTTCAATGCTCCCTATGCTTAGGATATGGGCACGGCAGACGCCTTTGCACTGAAAAAGAAGAAGCCTGCAGCCACTGCGGTGGCCCTCACTTACGCAATTCTTGCCCAGAATCGAAAGCCAATGCGCCCCCATCCTGTTGTAACTGCACTAGAGCCGGGCTGGAGGGAACGACGCATAATGCGTTCAGCCCGGACTGCCCGGTGAGACGCAGATGGGACGCATTGGCCAGGTCAAAAATCGGGTACTGCTGAGGGCGCAGCAGTGGACACCAGGTCATACAAAGTTCTGCAGGCCAACCTTCAGAGAAAGCAGCTGGCGACCGCCGAGCTGCTTGAGGCCGCTTCACGGTCGAAGGCGTCCTTCGCTCTCATCCAAGAGCCTTACGTGGGCTCTGTCCGGAGAATGCGGAGCTACCGGGGGGCGCGGATCTACCAGGCTTCGGAGGAGGGAGAGGGCACTGTAAAAGCTGCCATTGTAGTGCTCGACCACGACCTCGACGTCATACAGTGCCCAGAACTCACCACCCATAACATCGTCGTGGTGAGGATCCGGACCCAAGCCTGGGAAATCGCAGCAGCATCGGTGTACTTCGAACCGGACAAGCCCATGGACTCGTACCTGGAGCACCTCAGAGCGGTCAGGCGGAAGCTGGGAAGTCGCCACCTTCTCATCGGAGGCGACTTTAACGCAAAGAGCCCATGGTGGGGGAGCCTTACGGAGGACAGCAGGGGGGAGGAGCTATGCTCCACATTGGACGAGCTGGAGTTGCAGGTACTCAACAGCGGCACCCTGCCCACTTTTGACACCATCCGAGGGGGCAGGAGATACTGCAGTCACGTCGATGTGACGGCATGCTCGGCGGATCTTCTCTGCCTGGTCGAAGGCTGGGAGGTAGACGAGGGACTGACGAGCTCGGACCATAACGGCATAAAATTTAGGATGAATTTACAAAAATCTTTAGGCATAGCAGTAAAATCTACTACTAGGATGTACAACACCAAAAAAGCAAACTGGGTCCAGTTTCGTGAGAAACTGGCCCAGTTTAAAATAGAAGAAAACATAAATAAGTCAAAATTCGAAGAAATTGAAAATAGTCAAAATTTAGAAATAATCATAAACAAATATTTAGAAGTAATACAAAATTCATGTCAAGAAACTATACCGAAGAAGAAAAACTCGGAAAAAATTACCTTGCCGTGGTGGTCCCAGGAGCTCGAAAGCCTGAAGAAGGAGGTCGCCACCAGGAAGAGAAGAGTCCGCTGCGCCGCTCCAATCCGAAGGCAGTCCGTCGTCGAAGAGTACCTGCAACACAAAACAAACTATGAAATTAAAGCCATGATAGCCCAAACGAGGAGCTGGACGGAGTTCTGCACCAAGCAGGACAGGGAGGGGATGTGGGAGGGCATTTACAGGGTGATAGGGCGTACCGCAACACGGCACGAGGACGCAACCCTAATTAAAAGCGGTGTATATTTGACTCCGGCAGAATCCGCATCGCACCTGGCTGAGACATTTTATCCGCACGACCTGGGAGAAGAGGACACTGAAGAACAAAAGGACATCCGGCGTTTGGCCATGCGGGTAAACGACCGGGTTAATGATGAAGAACATGACCCGCCTTTACTCGCATGAGCTCATAACAGCAGTGTCCTCTTTTAACCCTAAAAAGGCGCCAGGCGCGGACGGTCTCACCGCGGACATCTGTCGCCAGGCAATTCTCCAGGACCCCGAGGCGTTCCTTGCCCTGGCCAACAAATGCCTCAGTCTGGGCCACTTCCCCAAGAAGTGGAAGGAAGCCACAGTTGTGGTACTGAGGAAGCCGGGCAAGGACAACTACACAAACGCCAAGTCATATAGGCCGATCGGGCTCCTGCCCGTGTTAGGAAAGGTCCTGGAGAAGATGGTTGTCTCGAGGCTCCAGTGGCACCTAGTGCCGAGGCTGAGTACCCGCCAGTACGGCTTCATGCCCCAGAGGAGCACCGAGGACGCCCTCTATAATCTGGTGAACCAAATAAAGGTTGAAATCAAGAACAAAAAGTTGGTCACCATTGTCTCGCTGGATATAGAGGGCGCCTTCGACAGCGCCTGGTGGCCAGCCATAAAGGTCCGACTGGCGGAGGAAAAGTGTCCGGTCAACATTAGGCGGCTACTCGACAGCTACCTTGGCGACAGATGTGTGCGACTAAGGTATGCCGGAGTCGAACATTGTAGAAACACGCAAAAGGGTTGCGTCCAAGGCTCGATCAGCGGGCCGATACTCTGGAACGTCCTCCTAGATCCCCTCCTAAAGAATTTACATGACCGCGGGGTTGTGTGCCAGGCGTTCGCCGATGACGTGGTTCTGCTGTTTGCCGGGGATACTGCGCTGGAGGTGCAGCGACATGCCAATGCCGCCCTCGAGTTTGTTCAGGAGTGGGGTGTCAGGAACAAACTCAAGTTTGCGCCACACAAGACCTGCGCAATGCTGCTGACAAACAAGCTTAAGCATGACACCCCACTTCTGCGCATGGGCGGGGTCGACATTGGCATGTCTCGCGAAATAAAGATCTTGGGCCTGACTATAGACGATAAGCTGACCTTTAACACCCACGTCGCCAACGTCTGTAGGAAGGCCCTAAATATCGCGAAGCAACTCCAACGAGCTGCAAAAATAAGCTGGGGACTGCACCCCGACGTCACCCGCACAATCTATACGGCAGCAGTGGAGCCCGTCATTCTTTATGCTGCGGCCGCATGGTCGCCCGCCGCTCAAAAAATTTGTGTCCGCAAGCTCCTAAACACCGTCCAGCGGGGCTTCGCACAGAAGATCTGCAAATCCTACCGCACCGTCTCCCTAAACTCGGCCCTACTACTCGCCGGGTTACTACCTCTGGACCTACGCATCAAGGAAGCAGCCGGCCTATATGAGGCTCGCAAAGGGTCAACCCGGCTAGTGCTAGGAGACCGGGAGGTCGAGCGGGTGGTTGGATTTGCAGAGCTACCACACCCCGCCCTGCGTATGGACCTGAACTTCAGGTGTCTTGATGACCGAAGCCTGGTGGACCAACACAACGTGCAGTCGCTCAGAATTTTCACAGACGGCAGCAAGTTCCAGGGCAAAGTCGGTGCTGCGTTGTCCATATGGGACAACCAGACCGAACTGCGAAGCCGAAAACTGAGCTTGCCAGCGTACTGCACAGTCTACCAGGCTGAACTTCTGGCCATAAGCAGGGCCACTAGCGAAGCCCTGAACAGCGGAGCGGAGAGCTGCGGCATTTATAGTGACTCACGGGCGGCCTTGCAGACTGTGACCAACCCCGGGTCCATGCACTCCCTCGCAATCGAGGCGCGCCGAAACCTCAGCGTGGCCTTGACCCGTGGCAAAGCTGTGACCTTGTTCTGGATCAAGGCCCATGCTGGCATCGATGGCAACGAGCGCGCCGACGAGCTAGCAAAAGAAGCAGCACTCTCGAGCCGGAGGAAGCCTGACTATGACCGGTGCCCGGTCTCATTCGTCAGGAGTGAACTTCGTGGAGACTCTCTTGACGAATGGAACCGGAGATACAAAACGGGCGAGACGGCCTCCGTCACGAGAGTGTTCTTCCCGGACGCGAGGGAGGCATATCGTCTGGTGCGAAAAATACAACCGCAGGGAATCTTAACTAACATCTTTACAGGCCATGGGGGGTTCTCCCAATACCTGCACCGCTTCAAGTGTCGGGAGAGCCCGTCATGCGTCTGCGACCCTGCGGTTGAGGAATCCGTTCAGCACATTCTATTTCAGTGCCCTATATTCGAGAGAAAACGTTTTGACCTCGCCCAAAGACTCGAGACAGATGTGGCAGCCAGTAGAGCCTACGAGCTCATCGCAAATAAAAAATCAAGATGCGATTTTCTTACGTTTGCTGAACAAATTTGCAAAATTGTCGTGGACAGAAACGCTTCGGATTAAACCGGAGCGTCTTTGTCCACAGCAAACAAATAAAAAATCAAAAAAGACAAACAAAGTCTCTGATTCCGTCAGAGGAACTTTAGCAGTACCCATGATGGCGGGTGCATTATTAAAAAAAAAACCTAACCTAACCTAACCTAACCTAACCTAACCTAACCTAACCTAACCTAACCTAACCTAACCTAACCTAACCTAACCTAACCTAACCTAACCTAACCTAACCTAACCTAACCTAACCTAACCTAACCTAACCTAACCTAACCTAACCTAACCTAACCTAACCTAACCTAACCTAACCTAACCTAACCTAACCTAACCTAACCTGGCCTAACCTAACCTAACCTAACCTAACCTAACCTAACCTGGCCTAACCTAACCTGGCCTAACCTAACCTGGCCTGGCCTGGCCTAACCTAACCTGGCCTAACCTGGCCTGGCCTGGCCTGGCCTAACCTGGCCTGGCCTGGCCTGGCCTGGCCTGGCCTGGCCTGGCCTGGCCTGGCCTGGCCTGGCCTGGCCTGGCCTGGCCTGGCCTGGCCTGGCCTGGCCTGGCCTGGCCTGGCCTGGCCTGGCCTGGCCTGGCCTGGCCTGGCCTGGCCTGGCCTGGCCTGGCCTGGCCTGGCCTGGCCTGGCCTGGCCTGGCCTGGCCTGGCCTGGCCTGGCCTGGGCCTGGCCTGGCCTGGCCTGGCCTGGCCTGGCCTGGCCTGGCCTGGCCTGGCCTGGCCTGGCCTGGCCTGGCCTGGCCTGGCCTGGCCTGGCCTGGCCTGGCCTGGCCTGGCCTGGCCTGGCCTGGCCTGGCCTGGCCTGGCCTGGCCTGGCCTGGCCTGGCCTGGCCTGGCCTGGCCTGGCCTGGCCTGGCCCTGGCCTGGCCTGGCCTGGCCTGGCCTGGCCTGGCCTGGCCTGGCCTGGCCTGGCCTGGCCTGGCCTGGCCTGGCCTAACCTAACCTGGCCTGGCCTGGCCTGGCCTGGCCTAACCTGGCCTAACCTGGCCTGGCCTGGCCTGGCCCTGGCCTAACCTAACCTAACCTAACCTAACCTGGCCTAACCTAACCTAACCTAACCTGGCCTGGCCTAACCTAACCTAACCTGGCCTGGCCTAACCTAACCTAACCTAACCTAACCTAACCTAACCTAACCTAACCTAACCTAACCTAACCTAACCTAACCTAACCTAACCTAACCTAACCTAACCTAACCTAACCTAACCTAACCTAACCTAACCTAACCTAACCTAACCTAACCTAACCTAACCTAACCTAACCGAAGACACGTTTGGAAAAAACCTCGTATTTCTGCGTTGTTTTCGCTTCTAATCATCTTACCTTGGCTCTGTCCAACCCCTAGACACGTTATATACTGTCTAGGTGCGAAATAAATACACTTTTATATCCTTACATACCCTATATAAACGTTATTTTTGATTAAATAGTTTTACCATTGTTTAGCGCTAATTAGCTTCACTTATTAGCGATCCAACTTTGCTTACCTGTCGGGGCTGGTGTCTAGACCGCTTTGTGCGCCTAGAATCCACCAGTTTCGCCATAGAAATTGTAATTCTGCATAATTTGTTCTAAATTTAGTACTAAAAAACCTGTTTTTTGACCATAACTTTAAAAAATTCAACTACACTTACCTTTCATATGCACACCGTTAGATAGCTCTCGCCGAGGCGCTTCTAACGACACCACTCACGTGCGGATAGCTCTTACCAAACGTGAGAAATTGCCTTATCATCGATTTTCATACTCACCGGAAGTTTACCTGTACTGAACAAAACCGCCATACATCTGAAGACACGTTTGGAAAAAACCTCGTATTTCTGCGTTGTTTTCGCTTCTAATCATCTTACCTTGGCTCTGTCCAACCCCTAGACACGTTATATACTGTCTAGGTGCGAAATAAATACACTTTTATATCCTTACATACCCTATATAAACGTTATTTTTGATTAAATAGTTTTACCATTGTTTAGCGCTAATTAGCTTCACTTATTAGCGATCCAACTTGCCTGTCGGGGCTGGTGTCTAGACCGCTTTGTGCGCCTAGAATCCACCAGTTTCGCCATAGAAATTGTAATTCTGCATAATTTGTTCTAAATTTAGTACTAAAAAACCTGTTTTTTGACCATAACTTTAAAAAATTCAACTACACTTACCTTTCATATGCACACCGTTAGATAGCTCTCGCCGAGGCGCTTCTAACGACACCACTCACGTGCGGATAGCTCTTACCAAACGTGAGAAATTGCCTTATCATCGATTTTCATACTCACCGGAAGTTTACCTGTACTGAACAAAACCGCCATACATCTGAAGACACGTTTGGAAAAAACCTCGTATTTCTGCGTTGTTTTCGCTTCTAATCATCTTACCTTGGCTCTGTCCAACCCCTAGACACGTTATATACTGTCTAGGTGCGAAATAAATACACTTTTATATCCTTACATACCCTATACATATAAACGTTATTTTTGATTAAATAGTTTTACCATTGTTTAGCGCTAATTAGCTTCACTTATTAGCGATCCAACTTTGCTTACCTGTCGGGGCTGGTGTCTAGACCGCTTTGTGCGCCTAGAATCCACCAGTTTCGCCATAGAAATTGTAATTCTGCATAATTTGTTCTAAATTTAGTACTAAAAAACCTGTTTTTTGACCATAACTTTAAAAAATTCAACTACACTTACCTTTCATATGCACACCGTTAGATAGCTCTCGCCGAGGCGCTTCTAACGACACCACTCACGTGCGGATAGCTCTTACCAAACGTCAAAAAATTGCCCACCCACCCGCCCTTTAGGCAGATTTAAGCTGTGTATAGGAAAAGGGGAGCACTTTCGGTCCCATTTCTTAAAAATTTTTTATTACGGAAATATAATCCCTGGAGTGTCCTGGTTCCGGGGCGATAAATTTTGCTCTCACCGGCGTCCTGGTACTCGACTAGGAACCCCCTCAACCTTCAAAATAGCGTTTATTTCTTTCTTACTTTATATTATTCTGAATAATTTCTGTTTTATTGTGTAAACATTTTCTCGTCTATAAAATCCCTTGTATTCGGTCCCGCCCAGAGTTCCACGGCGCGTGAACCGGTGAAAACTCTTGTGGACACCGCGATGGCGCCGTCTAGCGGCGAAGTCTTATCTCTTCCGGCAACGGCAGCAGATGCCACTAGCACCGAGTCGTGCATCAGCACGTTAAACAAACTCGCGGAGTGCATCGCGGCTGCTATTGCCGAAGGGAAAAGCGTCACGACTGCCAACAAGCGACTCATAAGTTCTGCGGCAAATGAGATTCGGTGCGTGGCCGCTAAAATACCCACCTTTTCCGCCCCGCAGGAAATCTGCGCGACCCAAGACGGAAACCTGCGACAGGAAATAGCTACATGCGTGCGCGAGGAGCTTAGCAAGCACCTCGCCACGATCGCGACACCACTCACTCCCGCACCGTTGCCCAGAAGTTACGCGCAGGCGGCTAGCGCCCCGGCTCCTCGTCCAGTCTCTAAACCACCTCCGCCTAACAAACCTGCTCTCATCGTTGCGCCGCAGGGCGACAGCACGTCCCAAACACGTCAGGACGTAGTGCAGTCGTTCAAAAACGCAGTCAGTTTCCGCACCACTTCGTACGCACCGTCTAGAATACAGGCCGTGTCTAATAATAAGTTACGAGTGGAGTTCGAGACTGAGCAACAGCGCGATGAAACACTCAAAAAACTCGAAAAGTCCTCACAAATCACTGCTGAACCGGCCAAGCTATTGAGGCCAATGATCATTCTCAAGGGAATATCATTGGACACGCCATCGGAAGAGCTGGTCGACGTCATCCGCGGCCAAAATGAAGAGCTGACAGCCCTCGCTGTTGACAGCGATGACCTGCGGCTCGCATTCAAGCGAAATAACCGCAACCCCAAGTTGTACAACGCCGTCCTCATCGCCAAGCCCACCATATGGCGCAAAATAATAGACATGGGGCGCGTCTGCGTGGACTACCAACGGGTACACGCAGAAGACTTCTCCACATTCCTCCAATGCAGGAAATGCCTGCAGTTCGGTCACATTAAAGCAAAATGTACCGCGACACAGGCACCCTGCTCTTACTGCTCGGAAGAGGGGCACGTTACCAGCAGCTGCCCTCTGCGCGAGAAGAAAGGCGCACCCAAGTGCTACAACTGCTCGCAGCACAATATCAAATTCAAGACTACCCATGACGTCGGACACTTGGCCACCTCCAACAACTGCCCTCGAGTGAAATCAGTCAAGAACAAAATTATTAACCGTACTGATTATGGACAATAAACGCATTAAAATATTACAGTGTAACATTGATCGATCTAAAAATAGTCTTCACGAATTTTTTACGTATTTTTATAATGGCCAATATGACATCGCCTTGCTGTCCGAGCCTTATATAGGCTCTGGCAAAGAGGTGAAGCCGATTTCCGGAATAGACATCTTCCAGTACTCGAGAGGGTCTAACGTCAAGGCGTGCATTCTTGTGAAGCAGGGGCGCGCTGTGGTTTTGGGAGAGTCCAGTCTATCGACTGCCAATCTATGCGTCATCCAACTCAAGACTGGTCATCAGAAATTGTACCTAGGATCCGCTTATGTGGAACCTAACGACGATACATCGTCCACGCTAGCGGCCATCGACTACTTCCTCAAAACTACATCGCGCTACAAGTGCATACTTGGAGGTGACTTCAACGGCTGGCACCCAGCATGGGGAAGCACTAGATCAAATCCGAGAGGCAACGACTTAATGGAATTAGCACACACTAATGACATGTACATCTGCAACACTGGCGACACCCCGACATTCGAGACGGTGACGCACGGGCGCGATCGATCGTCTATCATAGACGTGACATTAGCGTCCGGCCAAGCCTTCGATATGGTCGGAGAGTGGAGGGTCAACCTTGAATGCTGCACCACGTCACAGCATAATGCCATAGAGTTTCACATAAACACAGAGAAACCAACATCATCTGGTACAGGCAACGTCTCAACTTTCATGTTTAACACCGAAAAAGCGGACTGGGCAGCATTCAGGGATGCCGTGCTGCAAGAGGTGGCACTTTCCGACATACTCGACAGCGACGTCAGCACTCTAGACAAGGAACAACTTGAGGCTCTCATCAGTCGTATAACATCGTTGATACGAGATTGCTGCAAGGAAACGATGCCCATCAGAAGTGGAAAAGCCAAGCAGAAGCCTCCTTGGTGGAGCGATACGCTGCAGCGGCTCAAGGAGGAAGTCATAAGCCTTCACCGGCAAATTCACTCGGCAAAACTATCTGGCCAGCCCCTTGATGCCCTGCTTGAGGAACAAGTCATCAAAAAGAAGCAGTATAGCGAAGAAATGAAACGCGCATCCACCGAAAACTTCCGTAAGTTTTGCGAGCTACAAACCAGAGAACGTCTGGTCCCTCACCAATCGCCTCCTTAAGGAAACGGCACCGAGAAGACCTCCCACCACCTTAAAAATAGGAGACAGATACACTGCTGATGCAGAAGAGACTGCAAGCGCCTTGCTCAAGCACTTCTACCCCGATGACTCTCCGGATCAAACGCTGGAGCAGAGACAGTTGCGCACCCACTTCAACAATTATTCCATGAACACCCCGGATGATCTCCCCTTCACGGAGGAAGAGGTGCTTGAGCAACTTAGCTCCATAAGTCCGAAAAAAGCTCCCGGATTGGACAATCTAACATCAGATATTTGCCATAAGTTCACAAAGATATACCCCCGGCTCATGACAGATATTTTAAATAGATGTCTCTCACTCCAGTACTTTCCTGGAGCGTGGAAGGAGGCCTACGTAAAGATCATTCCCAAACCGGGCAAAGACGACCACATGGATCTTAAATCCTACCGCCCCATAGGACTGCTTCCGGTCTTCGGGAAGTTACTGGAGAAATTATTTATCAAAAGGGTCGTCCATAAAGCAGAGTCGGAGAATAAACTCAACAACAACCAGTTTGGCTTTCGGCAACAAAGAAACACGACGCTAGCCGTTCACACCGCTCTGGACTTCATCCGCCTCGCAAAAGAGAGTAAAAAACTTGTAATCGCGGTCTCTTTGGATATCAAGGCGGCGTTTGACAATGCTTGGTGGCCCGCACTCTTCCAACGTCTCGCCAATCTTGGTGTGCCCAATAACATCTACGGGCTCATCAAGGATTACGTCAGGGATCGAGTAGTCACTTTGGATCACGCCGGAGTGCGCGCGCGTAAAACACTCACAAAGGGGTGCATACAGGGGTCTGCGTGTGGCCCCGTTCTGTGGAACATGATCTTGGATGAACTCCTAGACATGCAGCTGCCAACGGGATGCCACATGCAGGCCTTTGCGGATGATGTTCTCCTCGTAGTCACCGCTGACAACACTGAAGAACTCCAGGTGGTGTCAAACACCGTCCTGACAAAAATTAGAAACTGGGGAGCAAACGTTAAACTTAGTTTTGGACCAGCTAAAACACAAATTATTGCTTTCACGCCGAAGGCCAAGTCTGTGCAGCTCCACATGGACGGCGCAGACTTGGCATTCGTGCCTGAAATTAAATTGCTCGGCATCATCATTGATGAAAAGCTCTTATTCAAAAGACACCTAAAATACGTGCTAGGTAAGGCCTCGCGCATTTACAACAAACTGTGCATCTACGCGAGGCCAACCTGGGGTACACACCCCGAAAACACACGCACCATATACCTGCATGTCATCGAGCCGATCGTCACCTACGCTGCGGGAATATGGGGTCAAGTGGCAAGGCAGAAGAGCGCACGCAAGGATCTGGCCAGCCTGCAACGAGGCTTCGCGCTAAAGGCCATCCGCGCCTTCAGGACAGTGTCCACTAACGCTGCACTGGCGCTGGCGCAGCTCATTCCACTTGACCTCAGAGTCCTCGAGGTACATCAAATCGAGCAAACTCGCCTTACCAACACCACTTCCTTTTTGCCAGAAGATATTCTGCTGGAGCGACCCACACCTGTACGCGAACTACTGCACCCAGCTTTGAGAATCACTAAATCCCATCTAGACCACGAAGAAACGGACGAAACGCACCAAATATATACCGACGGCAGCAAGCTGGACAGTGGCGCTGTGGGAGCTGCTTTTGTGTGCTTTGACCCAGGTGGCTCAGAACAACCGACCATAATTAAAAAACTTAAACTACACGACTCTTGCACGGTCTTCCAGGCTGAGCTCTTCGCCATCCTGGAGGCCTGCAAATGGGCGACTCGCAAATATCAAAAGACCGTCATCTACACAGACTCCCAATCTTCACTACTAGCAATAGCAGACAGAAGCAACACTCATCCACTCGTCACACAGATACACAAAATTATACACACGCATCGCGACACAAAACAGATCACATTAAAATGGGTCAAGGCACACAGGGGCAATGTCGGCAACGAGGCTGCCGATGCCGCGGCAAAACTGGCGACTCAGCTTCACAAAACACCTGACTACAGCTCGTTCCCAATCTCGTATGTTAAACATAAGCTCCGCATGCATAGCCTGGACCTCTGGCAGGCACGTTATTCATCCAGCGAACAAGGACAGTACACCAAAAATATTTTCCCAAATCTTACCGACATCAAACAATTCCGAAAACACACAGACATTCACTTCCACACAACACAAATACTCACCAACCACGGCTTCCATAAAACGTACCTACGTCGATTCCACATCACTCCGGACGACTGCTGTCCTTGCAACACCAGTACACCCCAGACAGTGACGCACCTGCTGACAGATTGTCCAAGGTTCGCTGCGGGGCGAGTGCGCCATGAGTCGCTGTGCGCGTACTATGACATTGACCCGTATAGCTTGCCAGAACTACTTAAGAAAGAGGAAGCGCTGGCAAGTTATACGGAGTTCGTGCGTCACATATATTCGGGTCTTAAAGCCTACAATGGAACCTAAAATAATATATTATATTTAATTATTTATATATCTATTTTCTTTATCTATTAAAATCCTATTTATTTATATCAAATATCCTATACTACTCCCTTTTTTTTGCATTCAAATCACAAACTGCGACATCTTGGGTTACGGCAGCAAACGTATCAAATCGCGCGAGCTGCCGTCACCAACCACAATGTGAAAAAACATATAAATTAACTGAAAACAAAGTTCAATAAAAAAAAACCTAACCTAACCTAACCTAACCTAACCTAACCTAACCTAACCTAACCTAACCTAACCTAACCTAACCTAACCTAACCTAACCTAACCTAACCTAACCTAACCTAACCTAACCTAACCTAACCTAACCTAACCTAACCTAACCTAACCTAACCTAACCTAACCTAACCTAACCTAACCTAACCTAACCTGGCCTAACCTAACCTAACCTAACCTGGCCTGGCCTAACCTGGCCTAACCTAACCTGGCCTGGCCTGGCCTGGCCTGGCCTGGCCTGGCCTGGCCTGGCCTGGCCTGGCCTGGCCTGGCCTGGCCTGGCCTGGCCTGGCCTGGCCTGGCCTGGCCTGGCCTGGCCTGGCCTGGCCTGGCCTGGCCTGGCCTGGCCTGGCCTGGCCTGGCCTGGCCTGGCCTGGCCTGGCCTGGCCTGGCCTGGCCTGGCCTGGCCTGGCCTGGCCTGGCCTGGCCTGGCCTGGCCTGGCCTGGCCTGGCCTGGCCTGGCCTGGCCTGGCCTGGCCTGGCCTGGCCTGGCCTGGCCTGGCCTGGCCTGGCCTGGCCTGGCCTGGCCTGGCCTGGCCTGGCCTGGCCTGGCCTGGCCTGGCCTGGCCTGGCCTGGCCTGGCCTGGCCTGGCCTGGCCTGGCCTGGCCTGGCCTGGCCTGGCCTGGCCTGGCCTGGCCTGGCCTGGCCTGGCCTGGCCTGGCCTGGCCTGGCCTGGCCTGGCCTGGCCTGGCCTGGCCTGGCCTGGCCTGGCCTGGCCTGGCCTGGCCTGGCCTGGCCAACCTGGCCTGGCCTGGCCTGGCCTGGCCTGGCCTGGCCTGGCCAACCTGGCCTGGCCTGGCCTGGCCTGGCCTGGCCTAACCAACCTGGCCTGGCCTGGCCTGGCCTGGCCTGGCCTGGCCTGGCCCCTAACCTGGCCTGGCCTGGCCTGGCCTGGCCTGGCCTGGCCTGGCCTGGCCTGGCCTGGCCTGGCCTGGCCTGGCCTGGCCTGGCCTGGCCTGGCCTGGCCTGGCCTGGCCCCAACCTGGCCTGGCCTGGCCTGGCCTGGCCTGGCCTGGCCTGGCCTGGCCCCTGGCCTGGCCTGGCCTGGCCTGGCCTGGCCTGGCCTGGCCTGGCCTGGCCTGGCCTGGCCTGGCCTGGCCTGGCCTAACCTGGCCTGGCCTGGCCTGGCCTGGCCTGGCCTGGCCTGGCCTGGCCTGGCCTGGCCTGGCCTGGCCTGGCCTGGCCTGGCCTAACCTAACCTAACCTAACCTAACCTAACCTAACCTAACCCTGAGCAACCCTAACCTAACCCTGAGCAACCCTAACCTAACCCTGAGCAACCCTAACCTAACCCTGAGCAAACCTAACCTAACCCTGAGCAAACCTAACCTAACCCTGAGCAAACCTAACCTAACCCTGAGCAAACCTAACCTAACCCTGAGCAAACCTAACCTAACCCTGAGCAAACCTAACCTAACCCTGAGCAAACCTAACCTAACCCTGAGCAAACCTAACCTAACCCTGAGCAAACCTAACCTAACCCTGAGCGAAAAGGGGAGCACTTTCGGTCCCATTTCTTAAATTTTTTTTATTACGGAAATATAATCCCTGGAGTGTCCTGGTGCCGAAGCTATAAATTTTGCCCTCACCGGCGTCATTTTACTCGACTAGGAACCTTCTCAACCTTCAAAATAGCGTTTATTTTTTTTCTTACTTTATATTATTCTGAATAATTTCTGTTTTACCGTGCAAACATTTTCTCGTCCATAAAATCTCTCGTATTCGGTCCCGCCCAGAGTTCCACAGCGCGTGAACCGGTGAAAACACTTGTGGACACCGCGATGGCGCCGTCTAGCGGCGAGGTCTTGTCTCTCCCGGCAACGGCAGCAGATGCCACTAGCACCGAGTCGTGCATAAGCACGTTAAACAAACTCGCGGAGTGCATTGCGGCTGCTATTGCCGAAGGGAAAAGCGTCACGACCGCCAACAAGCGACTCATAAGTTCTGCGGCAAATGAGATTCGGTGCGTGGCCGCTAAAATACCCACCTTTTCCGCCCCGCAGGAAATCTGCGCGACCCAAGACGGAAACCTGCGACAGGAAATAGCTACATGCGTGCGCGAGGAGCTTAGCAAGCACCTCGCCACGATCGCGACACCACTCACTCCCGCACCGTTGCCCAGAAGTTACGCGCAGGCGGCTAGCGCCCCGGCTCCTCGTCCAGTCTCTAAACCACCTCCGCCTAACAAACCTGCGCTCATCGTTGCGCCGCAGGGCGACAGCACGTCCCAAACACGTCAGGACGTAGTGCAGTCGTTCAAGAACGCAGTCAGTTTCCGCACCACTTCGTACACACCGTCTAGAATACAGGCCGTGTCTAATAATAAGTTACGAGTGGAGTTCGAGACTGAACAACAGCGCGACGAAACACTCAAAAAGCTAGAAAAGTCCTCACAACTCACTGCTGAACCGGCCAAGCTACTGAGACCAATGATTATTCTCAAGGGAATATCATTGGACACGCCATCGGAAGAGCTGGTCGACGTCATCCGCGGCCAAAACGAAGAGCTGACTGCCCTCGCAGTTGACAGCGATGACTTGCGGCTTGCATTCAAGCGAAATAACCGCAACCCCAAGTTGTACAACGCCGTCCTCATCGCCAAGCCCGCCATATGGCGCAAAATTATAGACATGGGGCGCGTCTGCGTGGACTACCAACGGGTACACGCAGAAGACTTCTCTACATTCCTCCAATGCAGGAAATGCCTGCAGTTCGGTCACATTAAAGCAAAATGTACCGCGACACAGGCACCCTGCTCTTACTGCTCGGAAGAGGGGCACAACACCAGCAGCTGCCCTCTGCGCGAGAAGAAAGGCGCACCCAAGTGCTACAACTGCTTGCAGCACAATACCAAATTTAAAACTACCCATGACGTCGGACACATGGCCACCTCCAACAACTGCCCTCGAGTGAAATCAGTCAAAAACAAAATTATTAACCGTACTGATTATGGACAATAAACTCATTAAAATATTACAGTGTAACATTGATCGATCTAAAAATAGTCTCCACGAATTTTTTACATATTTTTATAATGGCCAATACGACATTGCCTTGCTGTCCGAGCCCTATATAGGCTCTGGCAAAGAGGTGAAGCCGATTTCTGGAATAGACATCTACCAGTACTCGAGAGGGTCTAACGTCAAAGCGTGCATTCTTGTGAAGCAGGGGCGCGCTGTGGTTTTGGGAGAGTCCAGTCTATCGACTGCCAATCTATGTGTCATTCAAGTCAAGACCGGTCATCAGAAATTGTACTTGGGATCCGCTTATGTGGAACCAAGAGACGATACATCATCCACGCTAGCGGCCATCGACTACTTCCTCAAAACTACATCGCGCTACAAGTGCATACTTGGAGGTGACTTCAACGGCTGGCACCCAGCATGGGGAAGCACGAGATCAAACCCGAGAGGCAACGACTTAATGGAATTAGCACACACTAATGACATGTACATCTGCAACACTGGCGACACCCCGACATTCGAGACGGTGACGCACGGGCGCGATCGATCGTCTATCATAGACGTGACACTAGCGTCCGGCCAAGCCTTCGATATGGTCGGAGAGTGGAGGGTCAACCTTGAATGCTGCACCACGTCACAGCATAATGCCATAGAGTTTCACATAAACGCAGAGAAACCAACATCATCCGGTACAGGCAACGCCTCAACTTTCATGTTTAACACCCAAAAAGCGGACTGGGCAGCATTCAGGGATGCCGTGCTGCAAGAGGTGGCACTTTCCGACATACTCGACAGTGACGTTAGCACTCTAGACAAGGAACAACTCGAGGCTCTCATTAGTCGTATAACATCGTTGATACGAAATTGTTGCAAGGAAACGATGCCCGTCAGAAGTGGAAAAGTCAAGCAGAAGCCTCCTTGGTGGAGCGATACACTGCAGCGGCTCAAGGGTGAAGTCATTAGCCTTCACCGGCAAATTCACTCGGCAAAACTATCTGGCCAACCCCTTGACGCCCTGCTTGAGGAACAGGTCATCAAAAAGAAGCAGTATAGTGACGAAATGAAACGCGCATCCACCGAAGGCTTCCGTAAGTTCTGCGAGCTACAAACCAAAGAGAACGTCTGGTCCCTCACCAATCGCCTCCTTAAGGAAACAGCACCAAGAAGACCTCCCACTACATTAAAAATAGGAGATAGGTATACGGCTGATGCAGAAGAGACTGCAAACGCCTTGCTCAAGCACTTCTACCCCGATGATTCCCCGGACCAAACCCCGGAGCAAAGACAAGTACGCACACACTACAACAGCTATTCTATCAACACCCCGGATGATCTTCCCTTCACGGAGGAAGAGGTGCTTGAGCAACTTAGCTCCATAAGTCCGAAAAAAGCTCCCGGATTAGACAATCTAACATCAGATATTTGCCATAAGTTCACAAAGATATACCCCCGTCTCATGACAGATATTTTAAATAGATGTCTTTCACTCCAGTACTTTCCTGGAGCGTGGAAGGAGGCCTACGTAAAGATCATTCCCAAACCGGGCAAAGACGACCACATGGATCTTAAATCCTTCCGCCCCATAGGACTGCTTCCGGTCTTCGGGAAGTTACTGGAGAAATTGTTTATCAAAAGGGTCGTCCATAAAGCAGAGTCGGAGAATAAACTCAACAACAACCAGTTTGGCTTTCGGCAACAAAGAAACACGACGCTAGCCGTTCACACCGCTCTGGACTTCATCCGCCTCTCAAAAGAGAGTAAAAAACTTGTAATCGCGGTCTCTTTGGATATCAAGGCGGCGTTTGACAATGCTTGGTGGCCCGCACTCTTCCAACGTCTCGCCAACCTTGGTGTGCCCAATAACATCTACGGGCTCATCAAGGATTACGTCAGGGATCGAGTAGTCACTTTGGATCACGCCGGAGTGCGCGCGCGTAAAACACTCACAAAGGGGTGCATACAGGGGTCTGCGTGTGGCCCCGTTCTGTGGAACATGATCTTGGATGAACTCCTAGACATGCAGCTGCCAGCGGGATGCCACATGCAGGCCTTTGCGGATGATGTTCTCCTCGTAGTCACCGCTGACAATACTGAAGAACTCCAGGTGGTGTCAAACACCGTCCTGTCCGAAATCAGTAACTGGGGAACCAAAGTTAAACTCAATTTTGGCCCAGCGAAGACACAAATCATTGCTTTCACGCCGAAGGCCAAGTCTGTGCAGCTCCACATGGACGGCACGGACTTGACATTCGTGCCTGAAATTAAATTACTGGGCATCGTCATTGATGAAAAGCTCGCCTTCAAAAGGCACCTCAAATATGTAATAGGCAAGGCCTCGCGCATCTACAAAAAACTGTGCATCTACGCGAGGCCAACCTGGGGCACACACCCAGAAAACACACGCTCCATATACCTGCATGTCATCGAGCCGATCATCACCTACGCTGCGGGAATATGGGGTCAAGTGGCAAGGCAAAAGAGCGCACGCAAGGATCTGGCCAGCCTGCAACGAGGCTTCGCGCTAAAGGCCATCCGCGCCTTCAGGACAGTGTCCACTAACGCTGCACTGGAGCTGGCGCAGCTCATTCCACTTGACCTCAGAGTCCTCGAGGTACATCAAATCGAGCAAACTCGCCTTACCAACACCACTAGCTTTCTACCAGAAGATATTCTGCTGGAGCGACCCACACCTGTACGCGAACTACTGCACCCAGTTCTGAGAATCACTAAATCTCATCTAGACCACGAAGAAACGGACGAAACGCACCAAATATACACCGACGGCAGCAAGCTGGACAGTGGCGTTGTTGGAGCTGCTTTAGTGTGCTTTGACCCAGGTGGCTCAGAACAACCGACCATAACCAAAAAACTCAAATTACACGACTCTTGCACGGTCTTCCAGGCTGAGCTCTTCGCCATCCTGGAGGCCTGCAAATGGGCGACTCGCAAATATCAAAAGACCGTCATCTACACAGACTCCCAATCTTCACTACTAGCAATAGCAGACAGAAGCAACACACATCCACTCGTCACACAGATACACAAAATTATACACACGCATCGCGAAACAAAACAGATCACATTAAAATGGGTCAAGGCACACAGGGGCAATGTCGGCAACGAGGCTGCCGATGCCGCGGCAAAACTGGCGACTCAGCTTCACAAAACACCTGACTACAGCTCGTTCCCAATCTCGTATGTGAAACATAAGCTCCGCATGCATAGCCTGGACCTTTGGCAGGCACGTTATTCATCCAGCGAACAAGGACAGTACACCAAAAATATTTTTCCAAATCTTACCGACATCAAACTATTCCGAAAACACACAGACATTCACTTCCACACAACACAAATACTCACCAACCACGGCTTCCATAAAACGTACCTACGTCGATTCCACATCACTCCGGACGACTGCTGTCCTTGCAACACCAGTACACCCCAGACAGTGACGCACCTGCTGACAGATTGTCCGAGGTTCGCTGCGGGGCGAATGCGCCATGAGTCGCTGTGCGCGTACTACGACATTGACCCGTATAGCTTGCCAGAACTACTTAAGAAAGAGGAAGCGCTGGCAAGTTACACGGAGTTTGTGCGTCACATATATTCGGGTCTAAAAGCCTACAATGGAACATAAATAATATATTATACTTAATTATTTATATATTTATTTTCATTATCTGTTTATATCCTATTTATATCAAATATCCTATATTACTCCTTTTTTGCATACAAATCACAAAACAAATTGCGTCATTTTAGGTTACGGCAGCAAACGTATCAAATCGCGCAAGCTGCCGCCACCAACCAAAATGCGAAAAACACATCTAAATTAACTGAAAACAAAGTTCAATAAAAAAAAAAAAAAAACCTAACCCTGAGCAAACCTAACCTAACCCTGAGCAAACCTAACCTAACCCTGAGCAAACCTAACCTAACCCTGAGCAAACCTAACCTAACCCTGAGCAAACCCTGAGCAAACCTAACGACGTTGACGATGGTGCTGGCGATGATGACGATGTCTTAATTGATTGAATATTTATTTTAAGCGGTATTTTATTTCTTTAATATGTATTTGTTTGAAGTCTTATCAAGATTGTCACAAATGGAGTATTGCACACGATGTTCTAAATTCAAATCACTTTGCCGCTCTAGAGGATAAAATCGACTTTGGCGCTCAGATATCAAAGGGTAAAAGTACATTTTCCGAGATGGTGGGATGAAAATAACTATTATTTGCTTATATACACTTCGTTTGATTTACCAAAGGTAGCAATGGAATGTAACTAAAACATCTTGTCCACTTAAAGTTAGGTTTCACTACGTTGGGTTATACAAAGTTTGGTTTGACTACGTTAGATTGCTGATTTCGATAGGTTGAGATGCTCAATAGTAGTTTTCACTACGATAGGTTGCTCAAAGTTAGGTTTCGCTTCGTAAGGTTGTTTAAAGTTAGGTTTCACTATGTTGGTTTGCTCAAAGCTAGGTTTCACTTGGGTAGGTTACTCAAAGTTAGGTTTCGCTTCGTAAGGTTGTTTAAAGTTAGGTTTCACTATGTTGGTTTGCTCAAAGCTAGGTTTCACTTGGGTAGGTTACTCAAAGTTAGGTTTCGCTTCGTAAGGTTGTTTAAAGTTAGGTTTCATTATGTTGGTTTGCTCAAAGCTAGGTTTCACTTGGGTAGGTTACTCAAAGTTAGGTTTCGCCTCGTAAGGTTGTTTAAAGTTAGGTTTCACTATGTTGGTTTGCTCAAAGCTAGGTTTCACTTGGGTAGGTTACTCAAAGTTAGGTTTCGCTTCGTAAGGTTGTTTAAAGTTAGGTTTCACTATGTTGGTTTGCTCAAAGCTAGGTTTCACTTAGGTAGGTTACTCAAAGTTAGGTTTCGCTTCGTAAGGTTGTTTAAAAATAGGTTTCACTATGTTGGTTTGCTCAAAGCTAGGTTTCACTTGGGTAGGTTACTCAAAGTTAGGTTTCGCTTCGTAAGGTTGTTTAAAGTTAGGTTTCACTATGTTGGTTTGCTCAAAGCTAGGTTTCACTTGGGTAGGTTACTCAAAGTTAGGTTTCACTTCGTAAGGTTGCTTAAAGTTATGTTTCACTATGTTAGTTTGGTTTGACTACGTTAGATTGCTGATTTCGATAGGTTGGGATGCTCAATAGTAGTTTTCACTACGATAGGTTGCGCAAAGTTAGGTTTCGCTTCGTAAGGTTGCTTAAAGTTAAGTTTCACTATGTAGGGTTTCACTAGGTTAGATTAGGTACTCAAAGTTAGGTTTCGTTTCGTTGGGTTGCTCAAAGGTTAGATTACTGGAAGTCATTAACTTTGCATTATGTTAGTTTCAGGACGTTAGATTTTGAAAGCTTATGAATAAAATTGAGTTATTTTTACTCTGATAGTTAATTTGTGATAGATGTATCTGAGAAAACATGTGCTTTCTCATCGGGCTAATGGAGGGCCACTTTTGTGTACCAATTGCGTTAAACAAAACGTTATTATGTGTTTATTTTTGTAAATTTTAGGTAAAATCAGTTTCTTGACTAAAACTTTTAAATTTTGCAAAACTTTCCTATAATACATATACCACTGGATAGCTCTCGCCGAGACGCTTCTTTTGACACCACTCACGTTAAGATATCTTTTACGAAACGTCAAAAAATGCCCCGCCCACCCACCCAGTGTGTACAGGGCAGGTAAACTTTGCCTCAAGGTCATATTGTGCAAATCGCGTTTTTGGTGAAATTCGTTTCGAAATAGCTTAAAGTACATTGTACAAACAGTTTTTGTTCTGTCAAAACACTCACACTCGTACCGGGGCGTGTCAGTTGTCACCGCGAATCTAATTTAAGATAAGTATAATGGTTTATTAGATAATCACTCGATAGTTATAATATTTTTGAATGTACTAGGTTGATTTCAAGCAATTAGCAAAATAATATCATTATCATTTAGGTATTATCCTAGTTATCACACTGATGTATATGGATATGGCGGTTTTCCTCGTGCCGACGCAAACATGATGCAATGGAATTTGATGAAATATCGCAGTAATAGTTATACTTACCTATCATAAGAATATCATATAGAGAATTGGAAAAATTACCAAATCTGACAAGTTAGTTTACAACTTCACCCGACCACCCGTTGTACACAACTACACCCATTGCATACGACTTCACCCATTGTACATGACTTCACCCATTGTGCACAATTTCACCCGTTAAACACAACTTCACCTGTTGAACATAGTTACCCCCGTTGTACACAACTTCATCCGTTGCACATTTTTTTTAAGGAAGTGGAAATTCCTTATTGACTGCCCTCCTACCCCGGGTCGGTGGAGGGGGTTTGCCGGACTCTTACGCCGGCTCCACACGTTGGCCCCAACGCTCGTTCCAACGCTATTCGTCCAACGTGTGGATCTAGAAAATGGCATTGGTCCCAACGTTGGGGCGAGCGTTGGTAGTTGGCCGTCTCGTGTCGGTTTTATCAAAGGAATCTGCGCGCCAACGTTGGCGATCTGTCCACACGTTGGCGCTTTGCTCAGTTCTGCTACAACACGCAGCGAGTGCGTATGTCGAGTAAAAATGGCTCCTCATCCAGACACCCCATAATATGGGACGCAACTCGAAAGGATCATAATAGTTATTTGTTATACAAGAGTGCAAAGTTGCTTTTTAACCGCGGGCTCAATTTTGATGACCGAGCAAGCGAAGGATTCTAAAATTGAAACACGAGCGTAGCGAGTGTTTCAATAATTAGAATCCTGAGCGATAGCGAGGGAATCAAAAGAGCACAAGGTGAAAAATCTTTGCACTCGAGTGCAACACGTAACTTTTCATCCCACCTCATCGAGGAAATTACTATATGCAAAAAAACAAAATGGCGCGCACATATGAGTATCAAATTAAAAAGATGTACCTATTAAAATTCATATATTTGAAAACTCACTTTAAAAATTAAACGACGTTAAAAATCTGTGTCAATACAATAATAAAAAATACTTAATTAATTGAATAATTATTTTAAGCAGTATTTTATTTGTTGAATATGTATTTGTTTGAAAAGTCTTATCAAGATTGTCACAAATGGAGTATTGCACACGATGTTCTAAATTCAAATCACTTTGCCGCTCTAGAGGATAAAAACGACTTTTGCGCTCAGTTATCGAAGGGTAAAACTACTCTTTCCGAGATGGTGGGATGAAAAATATATTTTTTATAATAATTCCGAGTTTCTCAGAGCAGTTTCGATTTCTGTATCGGACATCTTTACATTGGCCCTGACGGGACAGAACTAGTTTATTGGCCAACGTGTGTACGCCTCACCGAGTTTGTGGTCCAACGTTGGAACGAGCGTTGGTACCAACGTGTGGAGCCGGCCTTACCGCCTAAAAACCCACCCAGTGTTGCCACCAACTACCTTGTGTCGAGGGCACGGGCATCGCTAAAGCATTCTTTCACACTCCCAGCGGGTATTGTCTATTGCGGGCGCAGACAGTGGTACTAGTTGTACATAATTTCTCGTTGGTCTAGGGGTCGCAAGCGCTTCTGCAGTGCTCGAGGATCGGGTTCGATTCCCGGGTCGGGCCAAAATCGCTTTTTGGGTTTTCTTAAACTTTCACAAAGCAGCCCGTAGTCTGGAATTTCTTGATGGATTCACCCGTGCACCGGAGAGCACATAAATGTCGGTCCTGCGCCTGGGGCCCGAATCTCCTAAGTTAATAATGATAAAATCGAATAGAAATCGAATCGCAATATGATCGCAATAGCAGTTTTATCCATATCGGGCATTCTGCTACTAATATAAGACCAATCGTATTCCAACGACATTCGATTGGTTTGCGATTGGTCTGCTATTTTGGTGATTCTGGGGCCCGATTCTCTTAATTTTACTTAAGCAACATACGATTCACGTTCGACTCGATTCGACTGAGATCCAATCCCGACTCGATTACGAATGAAGCGTCTGTGGCATTCCGCTATTTTTTAGGGTTCCGTACCTCAAAAGGAAAAAACGGAACCCTGATAGGATCACTTTGTTGTCCGTCTGTCTGTCTGTCTGTCTGTCTGTCTGTCTGTCTGTCAAGACCCTTTATCTCAAGAACGCGTGGACGTATCAAGCTGAAATTCACATGAAATACTCAATTCCTTCTTTATGAATAGTCTTTAACACAAAACTAGCAAAACACAAAACTAGCAATGCAACCTGTACAATCCTCTGAAACTGCTTGACTTTTATATTTTTCAAACGATCCTGGACATTCGTCTCCATGGAATTTTAATGAAATACAAGCTGTTGATTTGCATCCGTGCCATATTCAAGGAGGTAATTATGCTAATAATTCTCGACCCAAATAAAAAAAAAATTGGTACGTAATTTTTTTTCTTTATTTTTTTTTCGGAATTCCGTAAATGTCATCTAGCCTTATTTAAACTTGGCGCGTGTGTTTATGGCCTTAAAACTGTGCTGCGCCCTCACACAAACGCAAACACCAAGCATACGTAACGATCACTCATAAATTTCATTCATAAAATTGGATTACTTCTGCAATACTACGACATTACAATGACAAAAAAAGCATTGCATATTAGTTATTTCCCATCTACTGTCATTCCAATCGATTATATACGTATTGTATGTCCTCCTCCTAAACTATGGCACAAATGCAAATCAACAGCTTGTATTTATATTCAAAGAAACGTCATACCATTCTCCACGATTTAAAACTACTTTGATTCATGTCCGCCAGTTTTTACAAAGCGGGTCAGATATACCCAATGACCTTTAAGACATAATTAGTTATTTTCAATCAGATTTCTGAATGATGACTATAAAATGTTGTATATTAATAAAATAATTAATAAACTAACTTTTACAAGGTACTGGCCTACTATTTTAGTTACATTATAAAATAAAAAATATTAACTATTTTGACTCTTTCGAAATTACCATAACTATGATTGTTCTAAACTGAACGGTTGGCGTAAGACTCACTTTTTATCTATACAGGATTTGTACGGAACCCTCGGTGCGCGAGTCCGACTCGCACTTGGCCGGTTTTTTCTTTGAAATAAACGTTTTTATCCTTTTTTGTCATTCAATCTATCTATCTATCTATATCTATATAAATAAAAATGAATTGTTGTTCGTTAGTCTCATTAAAACTCGAGAACGGCTGGGCCGATTGAGCTGATTTTGGTTTTAAAATGTTTGTCGTAGTCTAAACGGTGAGCAAATAAGGAAAAATTGCGAGTAAGATTCCCGGAACGGGAGTGATTAGACAAAAACCAACTTACGGAATGCCGCAGAACCACAATAAAAAGTAAAATTAGGAGAATCGGGCCCCTGATCTCTTTCCGGTCGTGTCGGATTGCCGTCCCATCGGGTTACGAGAGTGAAGGAATAGGGAGTGCACCTGTGTTTGCGCAAGTGATCGCGCACTATAATATGTCCTGCGCAGCTGGCTGATCTTCTTAAATGAGCAGCAGAAACAGCCGCCGTGGCCGAAATCGGCCGTGGACGCCATTATTATTATTACATAATTATTTCACCCGGGGTTGCGTTAATGACATCATTTTTAACTTTCGTAAGCCCGCTGACGCGGCTCACGGCCATGCAGAATGAGGTTGAGCACGCCCACAGCGCTAAACTGCACACACAGAACGCATTTTTTAAAATAAAGTAATGAAATAAATACACAACACCTAGGCGGTATGGTCGAAAGCTTTAATCTGCGCTATGAACAAATAAAAAAAAGAATTGTCAATGTCAACTGTCAAAGTTAAATAAAGTCAACTTTCAGTACCTAAGGCCACGGCAAAACATCGTACTTTAAATAGGATTATTATTGTTTTTAAATCGGGACTTGAATAATCGGCTCATTCTCATTAAAGTTTGTTTTTGTCCACAGAATGAGTTAGTGACCCCGTATACTTACTTACTAAAAGAATGTTAATTTAAATGCTAGTTGACACAAAGAGATTATGAATGGTATAAGCAATAGCAGTATATGTTTGGTGAGATAAGGATTAAGGCTGGCAGCGGGCAGCAGGGCAGTGGCGCAGCATGCAGGGCGAGGTGGTGGTGCGGGTGGCGACGCCGCGGGACCTGGCGGCGCGCGCTGAGCTCGTGCGCGACTGCATCACTGAATATGATTTTGACGCATTCCTCATGTTTTTTTTCCAAGAGGTATATATGGGGCTAACAATATTGTTTGTATTAACTACAAAACTACTGAAACTTACCAAGTAATACATGATTGCTTTATCGAAACTCATAAGAGCGCCAAACCATAATATGTGCTATTTGGATTATGTTAAAATCATAGATTAAGATTTCACTACATATGATATGAACGCATGATAAATTAGCAATGTTCGAGTCTATATTGAATACTTACTCGGTGAAAATGCAGTCAGTGGGTTGTCTTAGGGGCAAAATTAAATAGAAGCTAAATATATTAATTTGTTTACCAAAATGTGGGATAGTTCACATTAAGATCTCGTCAGAGACACCACTTACTCATTAAATATACAAAAGCTGTTACAACGTCAATCTTATTCTTTAAATAACAGTTATCTGGCGATCAGAAAGTCAACCCTAAGAGGTTTGTAGCTAAAGATGTTTTTTTATGTTGTATGATCAAAATGAAGAAACTCATAGAATATGATTAAGTTGTGGAAAGCAGCACATTTACTCACACATGGAAAAGTCACCCAACTGATATATTACATTTTTGGCTTCTGAAAATCACTTGTTTGCTAATCTATCTATTATCCTATATCTATGGTTATTTATAGTCATACATAGACATAGAAAACGAAATATTACTGCATTAAATAAAATCCAATACTTACTCATCTTTAAAAGTAATTTTTAAGTGTTTGATTGGTTTTTATGACAGAAGACGCATTGTGCTGCATCTGTAGAGAAACTTAAGAACTTCTCATATTTGCTAGGCTTTGTGTATGGAATAGAAGAGTTCCAAGTAAGATATGAGTGGAACTTGCCTCATCTGCTGTCTGTGTGTGCCAAAACATAATTTGCCTTGTAATTTTGGAATAAAAAGAGCAGAGAATAGTTTTCCCTGCTAGGGAAATGTTGTTCCAACAAAAAAATTCACCTAACAAATGGGGGAGAACTTGTTTGCATGGACAGATAGCTTATATTTGTAAGCCTTTAGGTTTTTGAGACATTGTATAAAAAGTTTGGAAAATGTAGATTCACACATTATTGACAACTCAATTGAGATATTACTACATCCTAATATATCATGCCTCATATTTGTTATCAGCATTAGGTAGTTTCTAAATGATAAATTAAAGTTTCTTCCAATACGTGTGTGTACAGTTGACGCTGCAGGTGTGCGTGCTGTGCGGCGCCGTGCTGTTCATCTTCGCGGGCGCGTCGCTGGCGGCCTGCGCGCTCGTGCTGCCGGCCGCCGCCGCCGCCGCCGCGCTCGCCGCGTGCCTCGCGCACCGCGCCAGCGCCGCCGCGCACCGCCAGCGCATGCGCGCCGAGCTGCGCGGCTTCGTGGCCGAGTACCGCGGCCCGCTGTGCAGCGCGCCGCCCGGCCCGTGCGCGTGCGGCAGGCGGAGGCGGAGTGCGGCGCGGGCGGCGCGCTGGTGGGGTCGCTGAGCGTGGCGGAGTGCTGGGGCCCGCGGCGCAGCGGCTGGGTGCAGGCGCTGGGCGTGGCGCGCGCGTGGCGGCGGCGCGGCGTGGGCGCGGCGCTGCTGCGGGCGGCGCGGCGCTGGGCGGCGGCGGAGGGGCTGGAGTCGCTGGAGGCGTGCGCGAGTGAGCTGCAGGGCGGCGCGCGCGAGCTGCTGCACGCCGACGGGTGACGCTACTTACTGACTTTACTGAAACGATTCGTTGCGTCGTCGCGGCTTCATCCCTGCGTATAAGCAACGTATTCCCTGCGTGCTCGCTCCACCCCATAACTACTACACCCGAAAATCTCCATAACTATTGAGCCGATTTCAAAAATTCTTTGGGAACCTAGAACTTAACAATCCCTGAGTAAAAGTGCAATATTTTATCTGGGTATGGGCATTAGTCCCCAGGGGACGCGATTGAAACCGGAAAATCGCTAGTGTAATTATATTTGTATTTCGGGTTAACTTGGGTTAAGTTTGAAAATAAGAAGAGTGAAAATGATCAGTAGGCGAGTATTTATTGAAGAGCGTGATGGTGTGTGTGCAGATGGCAGGTGCGCAGCACGACGCAGCGGCCGGTGCTGGGCGCGGCGCTGACGCTGGGCGTGGCGCAGCTGGGGCTGGAGCTGCCGCACGCGTGACGTCACGCGCCACACCGCAGCTGCCGCATCGCAGCCGCCGCGATCCGTCTTTTTTGTATACACCTAAGCTTGATAAATCTCATTTTTATAGAAACCTAAGTTTGATACTAACAAATTAATGCTTATACATAATTATAATATTTAAATTTAACTTTTGGCGTTTTTTTCCCTATCAATTGTTTTCGTATGTTCCTTCCTATCCGCTTACATAATCAACTAACGATGACATCACTGCTCAGTGCAGAATAGCAGTCGCAATTTGGAAGCACCCACCAACACCTTAAACGAAAAGAATTGCATTAAAATGGGATCGGTCGTCGTACACTTAGCATAGCTTTTCTCTCATTCGCTCACTCGTGGCCAGACCGCGGTATGGTCGTTTACCTTGAGTCGGTCAGGTCGCTGCGCGTCGGCGCCGGCGGCGGGCGGCGGCGCCAGGTGCGCCAGCAGGCGCTCCCGCGCGTCCGCCGGCGCCGCCCGCGCCGCCAGCACCCGCCCCGCCAGCGCCAGCGCCGCCGCCGCGCGCCTCCGCGCCCTCCGCGCGCCACGCCGCCGCCGCGCGCCAGCCGCGCCACGTCCGCGCCCTCCTCCCCGCCCCCCGCCTCGCCCGCCACCAGCTCCAGCAGCGCGGCGCCCGCGAGCGCGGCGGCCGCGCGGTCTGCGCCGCCCGCGCCGCCGCTGCGCAGCGCGTCGCTCAGCTGCAGCCGCGTGCGAGGGCACGGGAACGACGCTAGCACCACACCGACTAACTCCGATATCTAACAAATATTCCTTATACATACTTTAACTGACTTTCCGACAGGACTAAATTCTTATATTTTTTTATTAGATAGGAACAGTTAACAGCTGGAATATACAGTATAAAAATATAAAAGTTAACAATATTCTAGCCCACAGCACTGTTCACAAATAGATAATATAATACAAAAGCATAAAATATAATATTTTTTTGTTTCGCCAAATGTTTTCAAGGTTGTTGGCATGCATAACGTAGAAACTTAACACCCAGGTGTATGTTTCATAACATACATTCCAGTTTGCGAAGAAGTCGGTGGCGAAATAAACATACCTGCATCTACTAAACACCGACTGCTAAACCGATGCGCCTTTTTGAGTTTCTAGAAGTCTGTTTAATTTTATTGTTTGTAAAAAATTGTACCGAAAACCTAGCCAGGGTTTTCGTCAATATCACAGTCCAAATCCAGCTTTACCTGGTCGGGGGTGGCGCGGTCGTCCAGCAGCGCGTGCAGCGCGCGCGCGGCCCGCGGCGCCTCGCGCGACTCCGCCGCCGCCACCACCAGCAGCAGCGCGGCGCAGCTCAGCACGTCCTCCGCCGGCGGCGCCGCGCACAGCGCCTGCGCCAGGCGCGGCAGGCGGCGCGGCAGGCGGCGCGCGGCGGGCGGCGGCAGGCGCGGCGCCAGTGCGGCCCACAGCGCGGGCGCGGCGGCGGGCGGCGGCCGCGCGCGGAGCGACAGCGCGGTGGCGGCGGCCGCCAGCAGCTCGCTCTCGGAGCCGCTGGAGTCGCTGTGGCGCAGCGCCGCGGGCCGCTCGGCGTCGCGCTCGCGCAACTCCTGCAGCTGCCGCTCGCACTCCAGCTCGCGAGCGCGCTGGGATGCTAACTCCTCCGCCGAAGGCATCGTGAATGAACCCTAACAACATTACAATTTCAAATAAAAAAGACGTGTGGCACTCGGGGGACTGCCGCGGTAAAGCTATTGCATAGAATTTTGTGAATAGGTATATTCTTTCATATTACAACAACACAACATTACACAACTATTATAATACTCTAATTAAGAGATCATGAAAAAAAAACTTTCTATACTTGTGAATATACGCCTACACTAATTTGTTAAAATATTTTTTCTAATACCCACATGATTTATGTACATACTTCTTTGCCGTATTTTGTTTAATAAGTAAGGGTTGAAATTAGGTAGAGTTATTTATGTACTTGCATCAAAATGTTGATATTAATATGGACCTCCCTAGGATTTCTTAAGGACAATCCCGTGTGGCCAACAATATTACAACTAAATAATAATAAGAACGTCAGAGATAGACAAATAAAATAAATATAATTAAAATACAATTCTTATTAGTTCACCATGCAAATTAATGATAGTCTTGATTTTTTTTTGTTTTCATTAATTCACAGTACAAATTATTGATAGTCTTAAAAGTAAATAACTTTTTATTCAAAAAATCACTGGATTTTTCTGCTTTTTTAAATTAATCTCGGGGTTTGAGGCATATCTACTTTATTCTTTCGATGTATAAAATCAGTTTAAGTAAGTACATGAATAACTCTAGCTAATTCCAACTTCTGTTAATAATGCATAGTCAGGAAAATACAGGATGAATGATGATATGAGTGTAGGTAGGCGATAGGAATATAATTTTGATATAGGGGAGAAATATCTCTGTATTCCATCGAAACATTTGCATTTGTGCATCAACAGATTTTTTAAATATTTGCATTTTTGCCAACATTTTTAAAATTTTCCAATAAACTCCAGTAGAGTTTGTTCTTTTGAATTTTTCGGAGGCATCTTTTCCATGACTCGTTAAAAAAACTTAGGTAAACCGCCAAAGCACATTGATAGTTCTGAAGAGCTACCAGACCAGACTTCACTTGATAATCATGTTATTCATATCTATAAATCATTACAAAGATTCGAGCGAAACTATGATGAAATAATTGAACACACAAGTTAAAGGAAATTCGCGATAGGTACCGAGTCATTGGCAGACGAGTTGACTTTTATCAGCGGCAGATCATCACAGTCCTCTTCCTCATTCATGATCATCACTGTAAGCAATATTTACGTTGCTATGAAACAATAGCAAAATTTTCAAATTATCTCTTTCACACGCAGTGGGACAACGGAAACCGGCAACTCGATTCTCGATCAATTCCTGTTTATAAGTCTCAGTATAAACAAATGTACACTGCTGTGTTAATAATCACAACAAAACTCCAAAGACAACTGTCATTTCGTCCTCTTTGACGTTTGAATCGTCAAATATCAAATGACATTCCTTATCAGCAGTGATGCCAGATGGGGGGATTCCCCCCAAATTTGGGGGTATTTTCTGCCCACGGGGGTTTTTTTGGGGGGAAGAATCCTTTGGGGGGATTTGAAATTGGCTTGGAGGGAGTTGGAGGATTTTTCGAAAAAGTTTTATGACTGAACGCGACCAAATTACTCACTACTTAATTTTGAACGCACCATAGAACCACACACAAAAACATACACACATCATCATCATCATCAGCCTATCGCAGTCCACTGCTGGACATAGGCCTCTCCAAGTGCACTACATACATTTAACATACACACACTACCACAATAATGCTGCGTGCGGAGAACGACGATGAACGATGATACTATATTATTTTACAGAAAAGAGCTGTTCGACATTTATAATCTGGGTCCAAAAGTTCCTCTTAGAGAGAAATTCAAAGAAATAAATATTCTGACTGTTGCCTCTCAACACATTTTTGAAAATTTAATGTACGTTCGTAAAAACATATCTAACTTTTTTGAAATGTCTGATGTTCATAGCATAAAATTATTAGGAATAAACATAATCTTGATGTACATGCTACTCGCCTCCACAGATTAAGCAACTCGTTCATGGGTCAACGTATACGCTTTTACAATAAACTTCGGATTTTGGGTGAGATTTGGGGAGAATGCTAAATCATCATCTGGCAACACTGCTTATCAGAATGAATGACATGGACAATGAAGAGTCAGATTATTGTCAGCATTTTACTTAGAGATTTTTTTACGACCAAAAATAGAGCATTCATACAGTTGGCGCTGTTGGCAATGAATTAACAATCATTCATTGGAGGTTAGCCAAGATATTCTTGAGTGTACATTACTATTTTTCCGTTTGTCCCTTCGCCAGATTTGTTTTCAGTTCATTCAGGAAAATTACACACATTGCTGATTTTTTAACAAGTACAAAGTGGCGATTTGATGGACTTCAGTTAGTACATAGCTA
The DNA here is from genome assembly GCF_030705265.1 of Helicoverpa armigera. Taxonomy (NCBI): domain Eukaryota; kingdom Metazoa; phylum Arthropoda; class Insecta; order Lepidoptera; family Noctuidae; genus Helicoverpa; species Helicoverpa armigera. The sequence continues at coordinate 10,470,580 of NC_087140.1, read as the reverse complement.
AAAGACCAAGACTCGAAATCAGTGCTCAGCAGAACACGATCGATCTACTTTGCTGTCAAACAGTTATCTGTCACTCCTAGTTATTGTTCTTGCGCAGAAAAACAAAACAAACGTCATCCCTTGGAATTGTGTAGTTGAAGAGTAATTAATTAATTTGATCGACGTGTGATAGTCCGGGGCAGTACCCCGTTCGGCTCGAAGGAGCCGCAATCGAGCGTACCGAGGCGGAGGAGGCGGCGGAGTCGGGCGCGATGTGGGAGGAGGGCAGCAGCAGCAGCGCGCCGGGCAAGGACAAGCAGGACGTCGCCAAGCTGCACGACGCCACGTTCCACGAGCTCATGCAGGAGTGCCGCCACTCGGCGCCCGGCGCGCGCCTCTCCGCCAAGCTGCGCACGGCGCTCGAGAGGTACGTGCACTGCGAGTGCTGCCTAGCTGTGCTGCTGCACTCACCTCATCCCATCCCGGGTCGATTGCTTTGTGGGTTTTAGAAACTTTGATGATGTAGCCTGGAGTCTAGAACTTAGTGGTTGATCTGCCATTGCATGATTTTCAAACATTCCTATTCACAAAATTTCATGTATGTGTGAAAAAGAAATTGTTGATGTTAGTATATTTGTTTTTTATTCCAATAGTACAAAATGCCTAAACTTGAAACAGCACTAAGCTGCAATGTGATGATATAAAGTGTTCTTCAAGAGTACTTTTATATGTCTCGTTTCAAGACAGAGAGGCAGACAAAGGGGACCAAAATGATCCTTCGGAGAAATAAAATTTTTGTTCACATTCGCAAATATTAAAAAAATTACATTCATAATATCATATGAGATCAACCACAGTGGCTGTCAGTCCGCTAGGCAAAGTCGTCTTTAAAGTATTCTTAGAGGTACTAGATTAGCACTTTTTACCATCAATATCACAATAGGACAACAAAACACCCCCTTTCACCACTTCCTAGTGTTATGGCTGTCAAGAAGAAGCGGGTGTACTGAAAGAGATTTCATGTGAGATGTTGAAGGGGGGAGAGCGGGTGGAATCAAATCTCACGTCATCTCACCAAGGGGGAGGAAGGGGCAGAAAATTAAAAAAAACACTTCACACCCTCTTTCCTGTGGTATTTTTCTATATTATGAGTGTGTACAAAAATTTATAAATAAATATATAAGAAGCTGCTAAGAACAAACTTCCCAGCTTGTATGAGGGATTTTCTTTATATCAAATATAATTAAAAATATATTATTATTCTTTATTGCACACATAAATAATGAAATGAAATGAAATCGTTTATTTTGCAAGTTGGACATTACATCACTTTTACACGTCATTTTTAAGAACGTTGAGGTCGGCATTTCCTAATGACTGATCCCTGAGAAGAAATGCCGAAACAAACTCAAGGGTCATAGTCTCTTTTAAAGTCCAAACATGTTGTAAATCAAAATAATATTACGTGTGAGTGTCACCATGTACGCATTACACACACTGAAATATAAATACTTTTGGCACATTGGGATTTTCTTTTTCATCTTCTCCTAGCTGATGCCTAGTTTGTACTGATCTTTGTACGTTTCTTGGACAAGTTCCTGCGATGCGACATGGCATCGCAGTCGAGTGTAGGGTGTTCTCGATGAGCGATGCTGACGTAGGCAGATTGTGCGCAGGATGAGCCCGGCGGAGCGGCGGGCGCTGTGCGGGCGCAAGCTGGACGGCTGCGCGCCGCTGTTCGTGGCGTGCAAGCGCGGCAACGTGGAGATCGTGGAGTACCTCGTGCACGTGTGCGCCGCCGACCTGGAGCAGCGCGGCGTGTACGAGGTGCCCGACGACCGCTCCGTGCACACCGTCACGCCGCTGTGGTGCGCCGCCGTGGCGGGCCGCCTCGAGGTGCTGCGCGCGCTGGCCGACGCCGGCGCCGACGTCAACGCGGGCTCCGACTCCGGCTCCACGCCCGTGCGCTCCGCCTGCTTCATGACGCACCTGGACGTGGTGCGCTTCCTGGTGTCGCGCGGCGCCGACATCCACCGGCCCAACCACAACGGCGGCACGTGCCTCATCAACAGCGTGCAGTCGGCGCGGCTGTGCGCCTTCCTGCTGGAGCACGGCGCGGCCGTCAACGCGCGCGACACGCAGCTCAAGACCGTGCTGCACTACGCCATCCAGGAGCACCGCGTGGAGACGGCGCGGCTGCTGCTGGAGCACGGCGCCGACCCGCTGCTGGCGTCGCGCGCCGGCGACGACGCGCTGCGCACCGCCTGCCTGAAGGGCGCGGCGCAGGTGGTGAGTCTGCTGGCGGGCCGCGTGCACTACCCCGCCGCGCGCCTGGCCGACGCCTACGAGCTGCTGGGCAGCACGCAGCTGGACGAGTTCAACGACGTGACGGTGGCGCTGGGCGCGTGGCGCCGCGCCACGGCCATCCGGCACGGCGGCGGCGCGTACGTGGCCAAGCGGCCCGTGCGGGCGCCGGCGCCGGCGCTGGGCGGCGCGCGCGAGTGGCGCAGCGCGGCGGAGCTGGAGGCGGCGGCCACGGACATGGACGCGCTGCGCGTGCAGTCGCTGCTGGTGGTGGTGCGCGTGCTGGGCCCCGACCACAAGGATACGGTGTTCCGCCTCATGTACCGCGGCGCCTCCTACGCCGACGCCTTCCGCTACCAGCGCTGCATCGACCTGTGGAGCTGGGCGCTGCAGCTGCGCATCGAGAAGGACTCGCTGCTCTCGGCCGGTCGGTGCACTCCTCTATTCACTATCGTACTAGACCAATTCACATTTGCATTTCCATCATACTTTACCAGTATTATTTGAAATAAATACTATATAAGTTAGAATTGAAGTTAGTTTGCTCTACAATCATATTGCAATCGTAAATCATTTGCAGACAATATGATTTATTGGTTAATCACAGAAAATGATAAAAACGTTTATGTGAAAAGAAAGAAAAAAACACAGCGAAATGCCACATAATATGCTTCAATCGTAAATGAGTCGTGATTGGACCTCAGTTGGATGTGAAACATGTCGTTTTTTAGTAAAATTGGGACAAGGGCAGGTGATCAGGCATTGGAAAGGGGGTCGGGGTTTTTGACGTATCTACTAACCTACCAATATACTTTTTAATGAGTCGATATATGTATTTTGAAATACGATGTTTCACATACGCCTAAATGATAATGTCCTCCCCTCCGCAGACACGTGCCACACGGCGTGCGCGCTGACGCGGCTGATGCTGGACGCGCACGCGGGGCGGCTGGAGCACGCGCGCGGGCTGCCGCAGTTCGGCGACGTGCTGCGCGTGTTCCGCCTGCTGGCCGCCGAGCTGCCCGCCTGCCGCCGCCTGCTGGACGCGCGGCCCGTGTTCAAGGCGCAGGCCGACACCTTCGACCGCGCGCTGCGCTGCGTCACGCACCTGGTGTTCCTGCTGCAGGCGCGGGCGGGCCCGGCGGAGCGCGAGGAGGTGGGCGCCGCCGTGCGAGCCCTCGTGGCGGCCGACGTGCGCAGCGCCCACACGCGCGACACGCTGCTGCACCTGTGCGTGTCGCGCCTCAACGTGATCCGCTCCACGTACTTCGCGGACGAGCCGGACGCGGCGCCCGTGTTCCCGCACGCGGGCGTGGTGGCGCTGCTGCTGGCGTGCGGCGCCGACGTGCGCGTGCGCAACGAGGCGCGCTCCACGCCGCTGCACGTGGCCGCCATCCCGTACAACTTCAGCACGGAGCTGGTGCGCGTGCTGCTGGCGGGCGGCGCGCACCTGGACCAGCCCAACCGCTTCGGCGACTCGCCGGCCGAGCTGGTGGCGCTGAACCGCGGCTCGCGCGTGCGCGTGCTGCAGCACGTGACGCTGGCGTGCCTGGCGGCGCGGGCGCTGCTGCGAGCCCGCCGCCGCCTGCCCGCCGCCGCGCTGCCGCGCACGCTGCACGACTTCCTCGACCTGCACCGCGCCTGAGCGTGTCTACCCTACTACCTATCTTATGCTAAATTAGTCTCAAAATTATAATAAAACTACGTATCGAATACTCAAGCTTTTTAATAGTCTCTCCATTACAATACATCACAGATTCAAAAATGACTTAATAAATAATGTTCCAGCAAGTTCACAACACCTTCAGATCTATACATGCGGACATACGGTCTACAACAGAATAAGTTCGCTTGAGCCGCTCGCGCGCCCGCGGCCGGTGTTGCCAACTCTACGTCTTTTTACGTAGATCTACCTACCTTCAATCCAATCAACGTAATTTCTTAAGATGTACTTAATTATTTGTAAATTTTAAATTTAAGTTCTACAATTAAGTAAGTGGCTTTAAAAGCCGTGTAAGTCGAATAAATAAATAAAAATAAATCTATACACAATAAATCTATATTTATTTATTTTTATACCAAGAAGATAGCAGCAGCCTATATACTAAATAACATTTTTTTACGATTCATAAAAGGTTTTATTGATCATATTTACAATTAAAATTATAAACTGGCGTCAACGTTTTCATCAGTTTCACTTATCCTAAGACCATTATTTCACCTCGAAAACAATAAACGTAGATCTACGGACTTTGCATATATTATGCAATTTTAATCAATTCTACGTAATTTTCTCATCTGGTATACGCTGTTCCCAAAATCCGAATTGGCAACACTGGCTGATGGTCAAATGCCGGCGGATCGCGGCTGCTTCTAGCGGTATGCGCTGGGCCTAAGGGCCAGGCCACAACAGTGCGTTGCGGCGTCGCATCGCAAAAACAACATTGCACAGCTATGTTCTATTCTATGCAAATTTGTGTATTAGTGCGTTGTGCGGCGTCGTTGATTTTTGCGATGCGACGCCGCAACGCACTGTTGTGGCCTGGCCCTAAGACTCAAAGATTTTTCCAATCGGACCAGTAGTTCCTGAAATTAGCGCGTTCAAGCAAACCGACTCTTCAGCTTTATAATATAAGTATAATTTGTTGATTATCTTCTAGATTGATTCAGGAGTATAAGTTTATGTGTACGTAAATTATTCGAACGCCTGCACAACTATTGTCATATTGAAAAATACATTTTGAATTTATACATTTTTATTTAATTTATTGAATAATACACTGGTACACTAAAATTGGTACAAGCGTCAGTTCGTATATGAGGTACCGTTTCCTCAGTGCGTCAGTTCGTCCGGTTGCAGTCACAAGGCCGCGAGCAGCAGCGCCAGCAGCGCGGCAGTGCGGGGCGCGGACAGTGAGGGGGGCGCGGCGCTGGTGCGGCCGATGTTGCGCCGGTGCTTGTCCACCACGTAGATGCGGCCGCCCATGCCCGCGTGCGAGAACGAGTGGTAGTACACGCGGTCCGGCCACGTGCTGTTGGGCGCCACCAGCAGCTCGGCCGGCGGCGCGGCGGGGCAGTCCCACACCAGCGAGCGGTTGTAGGCGCGGAACGTGGCGTAGTCGGCGTCGCGGCGCGTGTCGGCGCCGGGCGCGGGGCGGGCGCGGCACAGCGGGCCGGCGGCGGTGGGCGCCAGGCGGCCGCGCCGCGTGGTGTGCACGCCCGCCAGCACGCGCGCGCTGCGCTGCGCCGCCTCGCCCAGCCGCTCCAGCCCGCCCACCGGCTCCGCCGTCACGATCAGCGGGTGGTACTCCGTCGCCGAGTGCGGGTCGTTGCCGCCGTACACCTGCAGCACGACCACAGTTACGCGATACCCGAGCCGCGACCGTACCGCCGCGGTCCACCACACTCACCTTGAAGGAGTACTGCAGGCCGCGGCGCAGCTGCAGGTCCGGCGCCAGCTGGCCGTTGACGTACCAGGCGAGCGGCGGCGAGTGGCGCAGCGGGCGGCCCGGCAGCCCCCGCGCGCCGCCCGCGGGGCCCAGCCGGAACGTGAACACGCGCAGCGCCGGGTCAAACAGCTCCGCCACCTCCCACGGCGTCGGCGCCGCACGCGACGCGCTGCACACACAGATAGGTGAGCGGGGCGGGGAGTGGAGCAGGTCGCGGGGTGTGCGGGGCGGTACTCACACGGCGAAGGGCACGCAGTCGTTGGTGGGCGGGTCCCGCGCGAGGTGCAGGCGCACGTCGGCGCGCGGGAACAGGCGGTGGAAGGCGGGCTCGCGCTCGTGGTCGAGGCGGCCCAGCGCCCACACGGCGAACACTTCGCGGTCGACGGGCCAGTCGCGGTCCATGGGCTCCTGCGCGGCGAGGGTGCGGCGGTAGGACACGACGGTGAGGCCGTTCTCCCGCCGCGCGCTGAACACCTGGTTGGAGTCGAGGCCGCCCACGCGGTCGTCGCGGCACACGCCCTGCCACGCGCCCAGCACCTGCACGCACTGCGGGCACGCGGTGAGCACGCGCTCAGCACGCCACGCGCTGCAGCACGCGGGCGCTGAGGGCCCAGGCGAACGTGACGTGCAGCGCGCGACACAGCAGCGCGTTCTCGACGGTGAACACGTCGCGCGGAGACAACATCTTGCCGCTGTTACTCGTCAGATCGCGGGACGATTGTCATGGCTTGTTTATATTGGATGAAAATGGAAATCAAATAGTCCAGACGTGTCTATTTTGGTGACATTTTGACAGTAATGACATCATTGTTCTGACATAAACCTATGACATAAACTCCGTTTGGGTCAAAGACATTAATTACATTTTATTTCTGGACAGTGCACAATGGTGCAAAAACCGGTACACACGAGAGGTCTTCCGTGGGTAGTGTGTTTACACTTTAGATATACAAAATTAATTATAATACATTTTAAAAGTGTTCAAATTAAATATAAATCACGCGGAAAAAGTGGTGAAATAATATAGTGGAAAGTAATGTTTTATTAGGTACCCCCCCTACACGTAGTTGGGAGTATTATTTTAATTTAAACCCGACGTGTGATACACCATTGGATAGGTATTTAAAAATGAATAGGGGTCTACTGTAACAATTATTTGGATTTTTTGAATAAAAAGTTAAAAAGAAATGTCCCTCCCCCTCTAACTTTTTTACCACGATTTTAAATAATATAAAAAATGTAAAATGCAGAAGTGTATAAAGGCTTCGTAGCGGTACGTACGGGCGCGAGCGCGGTGATGTTGTAGTCGGTGGCGAGCCCGCGCTGCTGCTGCGTGTTGTACTGCGCCACCGCCACGTCGGCGCCCAGCATGCGCGAGCCTTCCGCGCTGCCCGACACGCCGAACGCCATGTACTCGTCCTCGTCCATCTGCGCCGCCAGCTCCACCGTGACCTGGTTGCCGAACACCTCCCACGACACCTGCAGGTCGCGGTGCAGCTGCTTGCAGTGCGGCAGCGGCGACGCGTACGGCAGCGCGGCCTGCGGCGCGGGCGGCACGTTGAGCGCGTCGGGCACCAGCACGCTGCCCAGCGACTGCGCCCGCGCGCGGTCCCACAGCGCCACCCACTTCACGTCGAACACCGTGCGCCCGCCCGGCAGCGCCAGCCGCACGTCCTCGCCCGCGTACGCGCGCAGCGGCTCCAGGCTGCGGCAGTCACGCGCTCTACACTCACACTCACAGAGGCGCAATACTGAACAGTGGCCCTGCCTTACTCACTAGCCATACTCGTCGGGAATCTTCTCGCCTCTGGACGAGGGCTGCGGGCCCACTCCGGTCCAGAAATACACCTCCTCGCCACTGCCGTCGTATCGCAACTCCGGAATTCTGAACGAAGAGATAAGGCATTAGTTGTGTAAGATTGGGCGCGTGGTTGGGTTGCACAGTTGCTAGTGGAGGTATGCGGCGTGTTACAGGATGGTGGTGGCGTCGAGGAAGCGCACGGGCTTGCTGGAGACGGCGGGCGAGCCGGCCAGCGGCCCCACGGCGCGCTCGGCCGGCGCCTCGAACTCGTCCGGCACGTACACGTCGCCGAACGCGTTCTGGCTGCCGATGTCGTACACGGCCAGCCACTTGATGCGCGAGATGCGCTTGCCCTCGGGCACCGCCAGCCGCACTTCCGCGTTGAAGTACCGCTCCAGGATGTTCGTCCTGCAATCGTACAATGTGCTCATGATTGTCCAAATCCTCAACACTATTGCAAGAATATAACTAGAAACTGTCAGTTACCTACAAATGAGTTGACTTTAGTGTTCTGAAAACCTAAAAATGTTATTAAAAGATGATATGCTAAAAATCTTATATTTATTATATGTTGCTTTTATCATGATATTATGATGTTATGATTTTATGTTAGATCATGTATATGTCGCAGGGATATGATAAAAACGGGGGTTTGATCAATTCCCTAAGGGATTTGATCAAATCACGGAGGATGTTAAAATAACAACACGATTTTATCTTGTCCCTAAACAAATCTAGTGAATTGAACAAATCCCTAAATTGGTTCAGTGAAGTGACAAAAATAATTTTGCTTTGATATTTTAAGGGTTTACTTGGTAAGATATGCCTACATAATTATGACAATCAGGTGTGTAAGGAAATATTGATATAAAAAATCACCATTACTTAGAACAATTTTTTTTTAAAGAATGAACAATTTCTTTAAAAAATAAAAAATATTTTAGTTGCGTATGATATGCCTATTTGTAATAATCACTTATTAAAACATGTAGCTGATTTGTGGCATCGTGACTGACATGTCATTTGCCATTTCACTGAACCAGTTTAGGGATTTGTTCAATTCACTAGATTTGTTTAGGGAAAAGATAAAATCATGTTGTTATTTTAACATCCTCCGTGATTTGATCAAATCCCTTAGGGAATTGATCAAACCCCTGTTTTTATCATATCCCTGCGACATATATATGAATAAAAGGCCACACATGGTGTAGGCAGGCTTTTAGGTCTAGCTGAGCAGGCTACTGCTGTGAACTACTCAGCCTGAGTCAGCCAGTTCGTTTCTTACTTTATGTGTATGTCAAAGTAATTGTATGTACGTACACTATTTCCTTAAATTTTCAGCTGCCACAGATAGACTGGCAGGAAGAGAGTGAAAGTGTTCACTGTGAAGCTGAATGACCGACCTGCCATACTCGTTGGGCACGATGAAGCCCTGCGGGCCGGGCCGGCCAGCGTCTCCTGCCCAGAAGAACGTGTCGTCCCCGGTGCCATCATAGTTGAAGTTCACCAGCAATATTGTAAAGTCATCTACTGCATACACATCTCCTGACACCTAGGATAATAAAGTAATTGCTCTATGTAATTCAGTAATATATGGGTCATTATTTTCTTATAGTAAGAATACGAAAAAAAATTGTTTGTGCTGCTCTTGATGCACTATGTAGATTACTGATTACTAGCCAGTTTCCGGAGGTTTCACCCGCATCCTGTGGGAACTACAGACGTTCCGGGATAAAATATATCCTCGTAAAGAGGGTAGCATTTCGACAGAAAGAATTTTTCAAATCGGTTCAGTATTTTCGGAGCCTTTAGTGTACAAACTAATAAAATGTTATTCTTTATTATAATAAGTATAGAATATATGAGTATAGTATAGAATACTACTGTGTTTATTATCATAGTTGAAAGTATATAAATATAATAAAATAAAGGTAGACAAGCAGTGCACAGGGACGCACCTGGTGGTGATAGGAGTTGAGTTTCCCGATGAACTTGCCGCGGTACGGGCCCTCCTCGTCCTGCGATCTGCAATCTGCAACGCACCAACAAAACTTTTAGAAAGTTTTCTAACACTCGCAGTAACAAAGAATATTCGCTTATTAGTTACCTTTAGCCACTGCTATAAGAAGCAGAAAACATATTTTGTACATCGTATGCTCACTTTACACAATAATTATGACTTTGTTAAACTTTCTAACTAATATTAAAGGTCACAACACTCTCACAACATATTTTAAAGTATTTGGCATAGCATTAACTTCCGGTAAGTTGACAAATCACTGAACTGGTTTTGTTGTCAGAGAACATTAAGTGTTCGAGGCTGCCGTGCCATTGGTCGGCCAGCGCATTAACTACGTCGCAGCCAATCACAAGGAACTTTCACTTTTTGTTCTCGTTGGAACTGTTACGTCGAGAATGACGTTTGTGATCCAATGGAAGTTGCTCTATGAGAAAATAAAATTATTTGCTATTGAAGCTTTGTTTTCGAGCATTATAATTATTATATTTTTCATCCCACCATTTCGGAAAGAGCAGTTTTACCCTTTGATATCTGAGCGCAAAAGCCGTTTTTATCCTCTAGAGCGGCAAAGTGATTTGAATTTAGAACATCGTGTGCAATACTCCATTTGTGACAATCTTGATAAGACTTTTCTTTCAAACAAATACATATTAAACAAATAAAATACTGCTTAAAATAATTATTCAATTAATTAAGTAATTTTAATTATCGTTTTACATAGATTGTTAACCTCGTTTCATTTTTAAACTGAGTTTTCAAATAAATGAACTTTAATAGGTACTTCTCTTTAATTTGATATTCATATGAGCGCGCCATTTTGTTTTTTTTTGCATTTAGTAATTTCCTCGACGAAGTGGGATGAAATTATTATTTTTTATTATTTTGAGGTGGATTTTAAACCTCATTACATTTCAAACTGAATTTTTGCATGCATAAATTAATAGGTACATCTTTTTAATTTGCCATGTGTGACGTGCGTGCCATTTACTTTTTTTGAGTTTAGACATTTCCTCGATGAGGTGGGATGAAAAGTTACGGGTTGTACTCGAGTGCAAAGATTTTTCACCTTGTACTCTTTTAATTCCCTCGCTATCGCTCAGGATTCTAATAATTGAAACACTCGCTACGCTCGTGTTTTAATTTTAGAATCCTTCGCTTGCTCGGTCATCAAAATTGAGCCCGCGGTTAAAAAGCAACTTTGCACTCTTGTATAACAAATAACTATTGTGCCTTTGCGTGTGTATGATGCGAGCTTATTCGTTTCAGCGATGCGGAGGTGCGGAGTTGTGGGTTGGCGGCAGCGAATGTAGGTGTCTCCATCTCCAATAACAATGGTAGTCAAATCGCACGGTTGCGCGACATGATAGTTACGCCTTTCGCCCCGAGATGTCGCTATACTTTTTAGTATAGGCCAAGACCAAGAGACCAGCGCAGCGCACTTATTTTCTGAAACAGTATTGGATAGAACCTATGTATGCCATAAATTCATAAAATAAAGTAAGTTTGTACGTTGATTGTATTCCATTCGCTAATTTCCACATTGCATAATATTAATAGGTATTGCTGCCGATGGGGTCGAAAAGTGCTGGAGTGGAGACCACGGACTAGCAAGCGCAGCGTAGGAGTCCTACGGTAGGACGTCCACCAACAAGGCGGACAGACGACCTTATAGCGGTCGCCGGAAGACGCTGGATGCAGGTCGCCTCCAACAGGTATCTGTGTAGATCTAAGGGGGAGGCCTATGTTCAGGGGCCCGATTCTCCTAAGTTAATTAATAATGTCAAAATTGAATAGAAATCCAATCGCAATATGATCGCAATAGCAGTTTTAACCATATCGGGCATTCTGCTACTAATATGAGACCAATCGTATTCCAACGACATTCGATTGGTTTCAAATCGATAGCATAGCAGACCAAGCGCAAACGATTCATCAATTTTGACAATAGTAACATAGGAGAATCGGGCCCCAGGTGGTGGAAGTGATTGATGCACCCGTGCGTACATAGTACATCATCATCATCCTCCGAGCCTTTTTCCCAATCATGTTGGGGTCGGCTTCCAGTCTAACCGGATTCAGCTGAGTACCAGTGCTTTACAAGGAGCGACTGCCTATCTGACCTCCTCAACCCAGTTACCCGGGCAACCCGATACCCCTTGGTTAGACTGGTGTCAGACTTACTGGCTTCTGACTACCCGTAACGACTGTCTAGGATGTTCAATGACAGCCGGGACCTACAGTTTAACGTGCCATCCGAAACACAGCCAATGGTGTCTAAGATATACTTAGAAAGTACATACAAACTTAGAAAAGTTGCATTGGTACTTGCCTGACCTGGGATCGAACCCGCGCCCTCATACTTGAGAGGTTGGTCCTTTACCCACTAGGCCACCACGACTGTGCGTACATAGTACATAGAATGCGAAAAGGCTAGGCAGACGATGATGTTAGTTATAGACGTTTTGATTAATTTTAGTATCTGTATTGATTTTGGTTATTTTAGGCTGTAATTCTGAAATAGTGCCCAACAGTTTGATCTCCCCTTAAAAAAATGAAATCTTGTGCCTAGTATCCAGTAAAGGTTCTAAATCTAAAGGTTCGATTGCATGGCAACGGCCTCTTTTATTATGCATATATGCATGAGGGCGGGAGGTTGGGACCCAGAGAAAAGATCCCATCCATCCTCCCTCTCTTGGTATAAAGAGGCCTGAGGAGTGAGGCCTGCTCACTGTATTACCCTAATATATTGGTAATATCTCACGGAATTAACGATTAGGTAATATTCGGCCTAACGTTTAATAACATCAGGTTCTAGCAAAGATCCTCTTTGGAAATGAGGATGTATTGGTATTTAGGGGTGAAGTAACGGCTTTTGCAGGATACAGGAGAGCGTGCTCCTGTCGCAGTCTCCTGCTTACTTCTCCGGCTTACTCCTGCTAAGAAAGCGGTCATGCAGTCATATTCTGAGTCTATTGGTGAATTGGCAGAGGAGGCTATCGGATTAGAGTACTCTTGTCGAGTGGCTCCTGCGGAGTAGAGCGCGAGTGGTGGAGCCGACACAGGCGCGCGGGGGCGGGTTGCTCAATGCGCGTGCAGCAAAACTGAAGAGCCGGCGCGCGCGCGCCCAGTACCCGCGCAGTAGTCGCGACTGACGCACGCGACTCTCTCGCAGCGCCTCTCCGCGCTCTCTCGCGCTTCACAGTTACGTAGTGACGGCGCTCGCGATGACCCCCGCGGCGGCGATCGCGCTGCTGCTGCTAGTCGGTGAGTACCGCGCGCACAACCATGCAGCGCTTTCATCTCACTGCACCACGAGCTTTCCTCTTCTATTCAACTGCAAAAAGCATATTCGTCTGTTGTGTCCTGAAACTATTGGTACCTGCAATACCTGTAGCTGTCCGATAGAAGATAATTCAGTGAACTTAAAGTTCAGAAAACGGCAAATGTTTCCTAATTACTAAGGGATCTCTTTTTCTTAAGTGGTATATTTAGGTACCGACTTCCAGTTACCTGTTTCGCATTTATATACCTATTTTGGTAGTTATAGATTTCAAGGGAGAACTGAATCTTTTTGGTCCCTATCTTACATACCTTACATTACATACATTACTTATATATTACATACATATAAATATTTATCCTATCTTGTTCTTTATTTAAGCTTCTGATGAAGCTTTGAGCCCTGAAGCCTTAGTTGAAGATTCTGCACCATTTGAAAGTTAAGTAGCGAAATGAAAAGACATGATGTGTAATGTTGAGGCTCAGTTGGCGATGCAGCGAGGTGTTCTCATTTAGTTAAGATTATCCAGTGGAGTAACGGCACCGCGCGAGGGCGCCGGGCCACTGGGTCACGCAGCCAGCTCGCGGCGCCGGCGCTCTCCGCTGCCTCACACACTCACCTGCCGTCACACGCTTGCTCATCAGATCCTGCGGCTCTGACTCTTACTGATATCATTCATGTTCGTAACGCAAATAGGATCTTCACAGTAGTCAGAGGATAGCCGCGTTATAACTTAAGTGAGCAAGATGTTCCAGCACCTAGAGTAGCCGTAGATGATGGACTGAGTGCAGAAGCTCTGCGCCACTGGGCCAGCAGCGCCCGCTGCCGTAGCTGTTGCTCACATGTTTACTTCTAACATCGAAATCTATAGGTATTTCGATAAGCAGAAACAAAATGTTAACATAAAGGATCAGCAAGCATTCACACTGCCCTGTTAGAGTGGAACTGTTCGCATCCAATCGCCTCTTAAAGGTTGACCTTTCACATAACGTGAGGTAAAAGTTGTTTTTCTGTTTGTCGCACGAGAACACCTGTATGTAATCGTGTGACTCGAAATAACTTTCTTCGCACGCAGCTTCCGCAACCGCTTCCTAAACCGGACAGTCCACACACACTTGCGTACGCGCATGCTCCCTTCGCTCTTGCTTGAGCTACATCCTCATCCTGCGTCTAGGTACCTACTCGTTAGGAAAACTTTACAGCGCTTTTATGCTATATAGCGAACTTTGTCGCTTGTATAAACTGAGCTACTCTTCGCTTACATATGCAGTGCAGCAACAATATTGTCGCGCAGATCCGAGTGCCATTGTAGTTATAATTGCAAGGCATCTAAACATCGTTCGCCGCGTTTAGCTCTAATAAATATGCGTTTACCATTTTTTATGTAGAGGTACCAAAAAAGACCTGCTTTACTTAAATATAGCTAGTTAAATATCTATGATATACGATGTGTTTTGTTGCATACATCTGACTCAAACGATCATCATTCATACGAAACTTGTTCCACTATTGTTTTGTTACAATGTAAGAGCTGTTCACGTTGCGTATGCTCGGACAAGACCTGTGTCACTAGAGGGGATGCGAGCAGCAGTTGAGCAATGCTCGCCGGTGCTCGCTAGTGCTCGCCGGTGCTTGCTAGTGCTGGCCACTGCTCGGCAGTGCTCGCCAGTGCTCGCCAGTTCTGGCGCGCGCTCGTGCTGTGCTCATTAGCATCGTGTGACATTTGCGCGCGTCGCCGATCGACCTGCTAATACTAACACACTATTATTATGTATTTCCATGGCGCCGGCGCCTGCGACTCGATATCTTATTTTTATTACAGGTTTTGCTCGTGTTTAGATTGTTGATACTCTAGTAGGATATGTTTAATTGAATGTGTTTGTTGATACAGGTCGATACGTAGGTACTATTTGTATTCAAAAAACTCCTTTATGAGTAGACGATGGCTAAAATCATGCATGTAATTTATATGTATATAATAAGCTTTACGAGGTGTGGGCTGGCGCAGGTTGCGCAGGCGCCGGGAAGCGCGCGCGGGAAGCTGCTTTCCCCGAGTGCGGCAACTTCCCGCATGCGAGTAGTGTCGTGTGCGCGAGTCTAGTGAACATTGAACCTTGACATTCGTGTTCGCTGTTACGGAATGTGAACATACTGCTGGACATCAGAGCGTGTCGACCCCGACGTGGCGCTGCACTTTAAAAATTGTTTACATAACTGAAGAAGTACATAATTATAATCTAAACCTACATCTATTACTATTCATACTATTATTAGCATCTCACATCTGCTTAAAATTTAAAGTCGCATGGTCTTCTTAATTGTGAGGCGGGTATCTTAGTCACTGGGTTTATTATCGTCTATGATCATCCTCTCCCATTGGCTTCTAAAAGGCAAGTTTGATAACTGGTTCATCGTGTCTGCTCGTCCAATCCCCTGGTCGGCTGCGTTTGTTCGCGGCCTTTGTTCGACACTGTGATACAAAATATTTAATAACGATTTTGTACTTCAATTCAAATGGGCTGATAAAATTAGTGGAAGAAGGAAATGTGACACGTCCGCAGTGTCACGCAGTGCGACCTTCACCCACAGCCCCCCCCCCGCGCCACGCGCCTGACCCGCCTGCAGCAGTGCCGCTCCTGCCACACTGCTGCACCAAGCCGCAATACATATCAACATGCATAGGCGTTCAACATGCTAGTTCACTTTAATTTACTTCACATGTCGATATTTCAAATTGTTTGCAACACTTTTCAAGATGACTTATACTTAGAGCTTTACTTAGTTTATAAGAAGTGCCCCTTCTGCGTGTTCGGTGTGGTTCGGTGTGTCGGCGCGGGCGCACCGTTACCGATGTATGTAGTCGGAGCGCATTCCTCGCAGTCAGTGGGTCAGGAGGCAACGGTACCCGCAGCGGTCCCCCTCGGAGCACGCTACGGTACACAAGTGGCGCGGAGGAGCTCCTCACGCGATACCAGTGCACTCGCTCACGTGCTCGCAGCACTAACACTGAAGGCAGGCTTCTCCTCTGTCACGGCGCGAGCGTCGTCACCGGTGCTATACATATATTCCTAGGGGTTACGTACAAATGACTTTCCAAGCAAGGAGGTGTGATAATGACAAACTCCCTGCTGATATTGTGGAAGGTTTAAAACCCATAAAGGAATTTGGGCTGATGACATAGGGTGTCGAACCCGCGACGCTGTACTGGTAGCCGCAACCTAATGGACTAGGTACTGGGAAGTCATCCTGATGGCTAAATCTTTACTGCATGTTCTTATAAAGAAAATAGTAAATAGACACTTTATAGCTAGATGCGCCGCCCGTGCGCCACACATGCGCCACACGTGCTCGCTGGACTCGCATGGCTGCCGGTTTGATACTCGAACCAGTTCACATTTTCCCTATCACAAATAACTTGATTATAAATAAACAGTAATGCTAATATAATGGATGTCAAACAATACATTAAGCCGCAGTAGGGGGACATCAGGACACGTGTGTCGGTGTCGGCTTACACTCTCCTCATTAATGACATAAATGATAATATTGATTAGTGGGCGAGGTGTGTGGAGCCCCGGGGAGCTGCAGGTGTGCTCGCTGACTCAGCTGGTGACTCATGCTGTGACGCCTCCCCCCGCTGCTCAAGTGCTCAAGTTACCAGCAATAGTCAACAGGCATCACAGGATACATTGCATCATTTTGAAAAATCGTCTATGTACTGACATAAATGATACAAATGTACAAACTTGCAGACTGCTAGTAACGAGGCGTTTTCTCAGTTGCTATTGGAACTGTCTTGCGTGAGCTGTTGAGGATGTCCTCGGCTGGCTGCAGTGCCTGCTGACGTCACTGTTTGTAGTGAGCACATTGTTGTAGTGACGCCGCGCGACAAACACGCGCGATTGTGTTCGCGCTTGTTATCAAACAACAAACATGTGCACTACAATAGCTCTGTAACGAGGAACACCTGCCACCGTCACACCAGCTACCGACACACTAGCACTACCTGTTCCAATCACGCAATATTCAGCTGAATCTGATAGCAAACAACAGGTCGCTTATTTAAATAGGTGATGAGTTTACATTATGGTCGAGCTGCTGCTGGCTCATCACCGAGTAAAAAGCTTTTGTAATAGTAAGGAGTAAGCAAGATGTACGACAAGTGCTAGAGGCTGCATCCGTAGCAATTCACCGCGGTAAGCTTGCGTGTCACTCGGCGCTTTCTTATAGTTATCGGCACGGATAATGAGCTCTCGGCGGAAGAGTGAGGATCGCTTTGCGCACTGTACATTTATGGCAATAAACCAATAAATCACTTCTGCGCAGGTGAAGGTCAGGGCTCAATATCCTTGCCGATGATTATACTTGCTATAGCCTGCACGCAAAACAGTGCGCGCGTTGATGTCTTTTGTATGCGCCGTGCCGCAGCTGTTCCGATATTCGTCCCATTCAATTGAGTTTCATTTGTTGCGTTTCAATTGTTCATTAAAGAAGATTATTATGTACATCCTATATACACAGTAGCTTCATATAGCTTCTATCTACGTAACCTACTCCAGGGATCCAATCGCATGCTCCGACACAGCGCTGAGTGCTGCTATCTCATAGATCTGTTCACTTCGACACACTCGCGCAAAAATGCTTGGAAAGTGAGAGGAGTGTGCCCCCTCCCCGCTCGCCCCCCCTCCCCCTCTCGCGATGAAAGTGACAGCCGTGACGTCACCGGGCATGTCCGATCAGGTCCGATGTGTCGGGTGACTCACACGTTATGACAACACGCTCATATTGATGAGTTATTTTGATTCCGAAATACATAGTACAGATCACACAGACTTGTAGGAAATAGCAAATAGATGAATATCTCGACAGTTGCGCCGATGTTCCTGAGCACGGAGTGAATGACTGGTTGTGTAACAAGACATAGTCACCATAGAACAGGTGGCATTCAGTAAACATGCGTCGCGTTGTTGTTGGTGACAGTTCCCAGCGGCGCAGGCGCACGCGGCTTATACAACAGTTATCTAACACCCGTGATTGGCAGCAGCGAAGTTCACTAAATAATGTCAGACATCTTCACCGGTAACTATGTACAAGCAATGATATCGTAACAGTTGAGTATGACCCGCCTCAGTAGCCGTCACGACATGTCAGCTCAATGACCACAGAGTGTTCAACTTGCGGGAGACGTCGCGGCATCACCAGCATGAGTTTAACTTAGAACTCAATTTAAATTAGTTTGCGTAAGATGCTCTATCATTTTATGAATGTGCATGTTGTGTTTTAGATCCGCAACGGTTTGGAGTTCGGTACTATCCGCTCGAGTTCCACTTAAAAGCTCAGTTTAGGTAAATCACTCATCATTTGTATCATTTGATGAAGCCGCTCCAGTTACCTGTTTATCGTGACACTTCTATCTAAAACAACACTATATATACAGGTGCATCATCAGTATCACTACTTACATAGTATAAAACCAAAGTCGCTTTCTCTGTCCTGTGTATGCTTAATTAAGTCTTTAAAACTTTGCAACCGATTTTGATGCGTTTTTTTTTTAATAGTTAGATTGATTGAAAGAGGATGGTTTTATGTATAGTGTAGTGTATTTAATATGAGCTTTGCACCCGTGCGGGGCCGGGGAGGGTCGCTAGTATACTTATATAGTGTGGTATGGACCAGGTGGTAAATTATCACTTTGATTATCACACAAGGCAGCTGCTCTCGAAGCTCGTGCTGTTGCCAAAGAAAGTGCAGCGAGTGTGCGCATGCGCGACACACATTCCTTCGTGACCAGCTGTCGGAACAAAGTACCCACTTGACGAGTATCTGCACGAGTCAGTTATTTCTCTCAGTCTCCGTCTACTGTAACAGCGAGGTTTGAGAAGACGACGACTACTCCCCGTGTTCCCATTAGAGTCCCCATTGCCCCCCAGTGAACACACCATGAGGTGGTGTGTACATCGCTCGGCGCATACGATTGGTATCTGTGAGCAACAGTGTACTCTCGCAAACACTTTCACTATCTGTGGCGCTGCTCCTCACACTTGCTCGCTTTTTATCACATCTTAAAACGTTTATGAAATGACCTGTTACACATTGTCGGAGTAGATACCGCGTGTGTGTGCCCACACCAGGGTACACACAAGTGAGGTGTGACGTCACAGTCACCGAGTAGACTGCTGTTTCATCTCAGTGTCTGTATTTCAAAGGAGAACATGTTACTTTGATTTTGAAAAACAAATAACGACCTCAGCATTGAATGTTGATCTCTTGCAGATTGTATATCCGCATGCACGTCCTCGTGTCGCGGTCGCGGTTGGTACTCCCGACACGTCGCGTGTCTGTTTATGTCCTCGTCGAGAAAGTACTCGCGCCTCCTGGCAAATGTTCCTTTAGCTAAGTAAATTGGATCTGAGAGAGAGTTTAGTCATTACGATGTTGGTTTTCGGTTTGTAATTACGGGTTGTGAGAGTAATAAGAAAAACATGCAAAAATGCACATTGTAAGCTATAAACATATCGAGGAAAAGACGAATGGGGTCTAGATTATTTTGTTTCATAATTGTTTATTTCGCATTGACATTGGTTTTCCAATACAATTTTGTTTATTTACGCAAACAAGCAGGAAAATAAGCAGTAGGTTGGTATTTCCCTGAACTTCTATTTACCTTGGTGAGATAATATCTAGGTATCAGTATTACGTAGATTAGTTTTGAGAACTTTAACATAATCATTTTTATTCTTTTAATTTTGTACATCTCTTCACAAAAATGTTTTTGTGAACATAGGTAAATTGTTTTCTGATATTGTCATTAATTTCAGTCGATTTAAGAACGATTGAATAGTCTATTAGTAGTAAATGAGCCATACGGTGGGAGGTCGTCCTTGCTACAGTTCCACCCGCCGGACGTTCACCTCGGAACAGATCTGTCAGCGCTGCCGTCGCACCGCGTGCCACACGAAGCTCGCCCTTATGTCGCCGCGTTAGGGTGGTGAGAGAGTGCACGTGTAAGCTTGCACACTTCGTTTAGTTTTTGTGCTGCAGAACGCGCGACCACTTTCTTGAGAGCACTTTCTCGCGATGCGATGTGATGACACGCACACATGCGCGCTGCGTGCGTGTGCGTGCACTATTCACACGTGTGTCAGTGAGTGAGCACGAGGCAGTTGTGATGGCATTCGGCAAGGAGTGCTGCCTCGAGGCGTCACACGTGGTGGCGCGAGTCCAGCCCACGAGGTCGTGGCTACTGACTAGATATCAGTGCGACTTTGCTGCCCCTGACTCGCTTGTAATAATACAACGAACGAGGCCCTATATAAACACGATCACGACTGTTCTTCGGAGCAGTCGGTCGAGTAATAAAAAAAATGAAACATTTCTATTAACAAGTAAATTGATTATGATAATATTAAATTGCTATTGTAACTTAAGTCAAAGTTCATCGACAACATAATCTACTAAGGATTTTTTACGTTCGATTTTTGAAGTAAATAGGTAGTTGTTGATGAATCCGTCGAAGAATGTTTCAGTAAGAGTAGATGGGAAAGCTCATAAATCTGAACAGCATATTTTAGCGAATATAAAGCATCGTATCTATATAAATGTTAGTATTGATAGTAATATGTTGCGTGCAGTCACGCAGCTGCAAGTGGCACAAGGCGAGCTGTGGACATTTGGTCTCCGGCTCACACCTCACAAGATAACTCATTCGTATACTTCACCACTTAACTTAGTAGCTTCATGAAAATGTTCTGATAGGGCAATGAATCGAATTACAGTGCTTCCCTTCACCTTACCCTCTATCTTCGATGAATTCATGTACTAGTATATTTGCAGTTTAACTGGTCACTTGTGGTTGTTGTATTGCAATGTGTGTTTGTGTGTGTGTGTGTGTCGTGCAGATGATCACTGCTAGAAAGTGATCGGCTCATCTGCAGCTCACAACACAATAACGTTTTTGTGTTCGCTGTCGACGCTTGCGCCTGTCGTAATGAAAGTGAGCACAATTTCTTGGTAATCTGTTGCCATCGCGCTTGTCGCTGAAAACTTGTTTCTGCATCACATGTATGTCATTTATGTGGGAATGATCACTGACTATCTTATGATTCAATAAGGGTATTATTTAAAGTGTCTGTCATTGTAACATCACTACATAGTATAAAACAATGTCGCTTTTTCTGTACCTAAATCCCTTTGTACGCTTAAGTCTTGGAATCTACGCAACCGATTTTCATGCGTTTTTTTATTACATAGAGTGTTTCAAGGTGAACGTTTATATGTGTAATAGCATCTATTAATTAGTGGGAAATTACTGTTATCCCATGCGAAGCGTGGGCCGGGCGCTAGTTACATATAAATCCCTAACGATGTTTTGCGTAAGCTACTTCATTCAGAATGATTCTTATGATTCCTAATCATGTAAATTCATTTTCAACTGGATTACTAAAATACGAAGAAAAATCTCTAAATGTGTTTATTGTTTTGTGAGGGTTGTTATATTTGTGTGTTGTGTGTGCAGGCGGCGCATGCGCGCAGGTGCGGTACTTTGGGCTGGAGCTGGGCGCGCTGGCGCCGCTGCAGCACGGCGTGCGCGGCCGCGTGTTCGCCGTGGACGCGCGCACGCTCTACCTCAAGGACTTCCACTACGACGGCGAGGGACCAGGTGTGTACCGCCAGCGTTCTCATCTCCACTTATTAAATCATTTAGGTATTCGAACTGGCCTGACAAACAACAGTCAAAAAAAATATTTAAAAAGACAGCCCTCAAAACGCCCATCCTCACCACTTCCTATGTGTTTTTGCTGGGAAGAAAACGTGGCGCAATAAACTCCCCAGCACATGTTTGTGTAGGTTAAAAGAACCTTAATTACATATTCCTGTATTCCATTTCTGTAGCCACTTGACTTAACGTAAACAATCGTGATAGGACTTATTACACACATAATGATGCAATTATTTAAATCGCTTATATTGCTGTGTTTACATTCATTTTTAAATTGAGTTTTGGTATAAAACATCCTATCAATATTGTTAATCTTTAGTTAAATGGCTACTCAAATGGTAGTAGGTGTAGGACTACTTTTGAATGAAAGATGGCATTCATGGAAAGTCAATGTCACATTGAATTCGTTTTCATTATTTTATTAGATAAGCGTCGCTATAGAATGCACGGACGAGAGATTATAAAACTTGCCGCTAGACCTGCATACTACTAGGTATGAACTCGTATATTTGTGTAGCGAGTAATAAAGTTCAGTTGTGTTACTGCTAAGTACCCATGACACACAAACCTTTAGTTAATGCGTTATCGGAGCAAGCGTAAGGCAGTTAACTCGCGGCTGATACGATTTCTGAACATCAAGGTTACAGAGCTTGTGGGTCTGGGAGTCAGTTCCCGAGGTCAGGCCAGCTTCGGCAGCCACACTGAACTTTCAGACTGGCTGCAGCTGTCGTTGAACATCATTGCTATATGAAAACAACATAATATATTGTGGCAGCAGCTACCAAATATTGTATATCTACAATTTTACGCATACATGCATACAAAGTTGCATGAGTGAGTAAATATTAAAAAGTAACAAAAAAACTGAACTTGTCAAATGTAGGCTAAACAAATCCTGAATACATATTAATGCTTTTGTGTTGCAACGATAACTTGCATTGTTCTGAGATAATATTCATCGACGATTTACAACACAATAGGCATAAACAGGAATAACTTGTAATTGTCACAAATACCTGCATAGCCACAGTGAACAAATTGTAATAACTATCACAACAGTTCGGCTGTAGGAGTCCACTAAGATCAAGTATCGAGGTCATCGACAACTAGTCTAGCGTTGTGTCGGACTGCATAACAACGAGTCGAGACAACTGCCTCACTGTATGTATCGATGCATATTGCAGCTAGCCTACGTGAATATTTTCTCTCATTGAATATATGATTGTAAAATGCTTTAAGAAAAGCAAAGCTCCTGGACGCTTCAAAAATCCTTGAAAAATACAAACGAATGCATAAAGAAGAAGTCGAATGCAGTCTTATATGCAAAGTTGTCTAGCGCGAACTTTATCAATGTGTCTTGACTTATGAATTGCATAGTAACCTGTATTTATGTCAGCTATATATCGTTGTAAAATACAGACTGTTCTTAGTGGAAGCTAAACACTAGAGCAAGCGCATGTGGTGCCATAAAGTACATATAATTGTGTAAACGCGCGATAAATAACGCAAGTTGGGCGGCGCGGTGTCGCGTGCAGGCGCGGTGTACAGAACGCAGTCACTGCACGCCAAAGAGAGAAGGTTCATCTTACTTGGATGAATGTTGTAATAAATGTTACCTGGAATACTGTCTACGGCTAGGTTTAAGGTAGCCAGCTTCTGTGGACTTATATCTGTAGATGATATAATATTGTTACTAAACAATGTTTGTTTGTTGATACTTCTGCATACGCCTGTGTGGTACAGTTGGCTGCAGCACAAAGCGTGACGTAATTAATGCCAATTTGGTGCGTCCCCTCCCCGCGCCGGCCATACCTTTACACGGAGGCTGAGCGCGCCGGCCGGGGCGGGGATTCCTCCGGGGGGAGATATGCTTTGACCCTTTATTGCGTGCTCCTGCTTAGCATACCGGAGCGCGCGTGTGACGTCACGGCATGCGCCCCCCTCTCCGACATCAACCTCCCCCTCCCTGCGCTACTATCGCAATACGTTTTGACAATGATTTTTCCCTCTATAACCAGTTAGTGGCGAGCAGAATTCACCCAAACTAAGAAAAACATTAGAATTCATGCTTTTGGTTAAGTACCGAGCTTATCAATTGGAACTAAGTACTTGTAACAAATGTCTATCTGCGCTTACAAAATGCATAATCCAAGGCCGAGTTGCTCAGGATTCTTCAGGCTTCTTCATGCTCTGACAACACTACAGAACATCTTTTACTTAAGTCTAGACAAGAATTACGCAATCTCATCGTTTGTTATCCGTTTTATTGCTCGTTTACTGATCTAGTCTAGTCAATTAGTACATACCCCGTGGTTCCCCACGTCCCGACGGACCTACTTCCTGGATTTATCGATTACTCCATGTAAAGTTCAGTATTCGTGTAAGTAATATATAGCGTCCGATTCAGACAACAATTAGCGCTCGCCACTCTCGCCAGGCTAATTACTGACCGAACTCACTCGGCCAATAAGCAATACATAGGTACTAAAAACAATTATATTGTAATAACCTATGAAGGATTTTTGTCTACTAGCAAAATTGTATTTGGCAGGATTATCTAATTACTTACTTGAATAGAAAGTTGTAGTTTAAGCGAGTGAGTGAAGGTTGATGCGACTTGTTCGCCGGCAGCATCAGATGTGTCTGACAGATGTAGTCGCTGACGTGTTACATAGTTGTATTGTGCCGCTAATTGGCACGATGCTGCTTTCTCTTCGCGCTCCGTGACGCGGAGGTCACATCCTAACCGCCGATGTTATCGCCATCAACGTGAAAAATTAATGTAAATGGACAATCACGCTGCTCTCTAGAGCACCGTTTAAAAGCGGCAGACCAATGACAACGAATGACTCTAACATGTTTGTACAAAACACGTGCAAAACATGGAAATGGTGTACTTGTCGTGACGGAATGTCATACAAATCCTTAACTAAGGAATGGCTTAAGTAACCATTAAATGTCTCTGAGTGGGGACGATAGTCTTCATTATTAGGAAATGCTAACACTATTCCGGGTTAACTTCAAAATCGCTGTCACTCCTCAACGATCCAAATATCTTCAAGTAATCAAATCAGATACCTTTATTTTCAGGCTTCATTGGCCCATATATATGTATAAGCCTTAAAGACTAACATACATATTATACAAAATTGTTAGTATATAAAAACTAATGGTAGCTGGTAGCAATTAGGAAGCAACTCTCTGCATGTATTTCGAGGGGCTCAGTGTGGAGTATGGTATGTAATGAGTGTGTATGTTGTGTAGCGGCGTACTTTTACGTGGGCACGTCGGCGCAGCCGGGCAGCGGCGCGGGCGCGGTGCGGCTGCGCGACGAGCGCGGCGGCGCGGGCCCGCTGCGGCGCTACACCGGCGAGAGCGTCACGCTGTCGCTGCCCGACGGCAACACGCTCAAAGACTACCGCTGGTTCGCCGTCTACTGCGACGAGTATTCCGTATGTATCTCACCTCTACAACAGACTGATCTTACCTACAAACCTCTTCTCAACACATTTGCTACATTTTCGACAATCTCAAACCTCAAACACATCTTTATAAATCCCACACATACATGGTACAGGCATTACAATACCAAAAAGAGGTTTTGGCAATCTTTATACCTTCAAAAACGAGTTTGTTGGTACCTATGTTCCCATGAAGATATTTTCATTGCAGAGGCTCTTTGTTCAATAATATTGACCGACCTGTGAAAATAACTAAACTCTGATGTCTGAGCTACAAATTAAATACTTTACATCAGAGTAGTCAGTGTAGCAAGGCACAGCACAAGTCAATGGCTGGCGTTGCCTGTACCCCCGCGGTAGTGACGGGTCGCGGTGCGATAGTTCAGAGTTGAAACCTGCAGTAATCAGTTGTATAATGTTGAGTGCACGTAACGACCACATCCTGTGTGTTTACACGTTTATTGCGAAAGCTCCAAGCTTGCTAAACACGCATCTGAATCTTAATTGATTCCGAAGTCCAAACTTAAAAGTGCAATTATCGAAGATCATTGAGCACAGTGAAGCTATGAGAGTGAAAGGAACTTAAGTATTAACACACTCATGTATTTATTTATGGTATAAGTAAAACATGTAGACGCAATTATCAATTTATTAATTGTAGCCATTAAATGGCCCAAATGCGACGGTGAGGTGATCCAAACAGCACACTTTCTAGTGTGTGGACTTGGATTTTTTCTAGTTTCCCTAAGAACACCCGCACACTGCAGACTAAACAGATATTTAGGAAAATATTGATTCCAATCAAAGTTTTCAGTCGGTCTGATACCGGCTAAATACCTGATCTTTGTAATGTGCATACCATTCATCCTTTTTTTTTTTTAGCGACGTAAAATCATCAAATGACCCCTCCCGCTGTGGGTTAGCAGCGGTGAGGGAGTGTCAGACTCTTACTGACTAAAATCGTCGTGTTCCGTCATAGGCCTTCTATGTACCAGGGCCGCGGTATCTCTTTCGAACAACCCGCAGCCCCGGCCTTGGCCCTGCTGGGCCCCGCTGGGGTTGCTGACGTCTCTTTGAGGAGCGCGTGGAACAACGCGCGCCGTCGACACGGGTCTGTCGTCTAGAAAGACAGAGGGACGATGAGCTACCCGAACTCACCGCCCACAGACCCACGCCTACGGTGGCCGGGAGTCATCTCGCGACACCCGGCGCCCATGGTGTCTACCTGGTCCAGCGCGGCGGCCGGGATAAGAGGTGCGAACTCTCTGGCGTTCCGCCTCCTCCTTCTCGAGCATGACCGCTTCGCAGAAGGAGGCGACGGCATCCCATTCCCTCTCGCCCCGGACCATGGCCTGAACCAGGGCCGGACGCGAGAGGTCGCCGCCGCCCAAAGCCTCGACGAGGACCCGGCGGTGCCCCTCCCATGCGGGGCACACCTGGACTGTGTGGTCCACCGTGTCCTCGGGATACCATTCATCCTCCAACTGCTTTATGAGCCCAAATAAACAAGCGACCGGCTAAAAGGTTGCAGTGTGCGGGTGCTATAAGAGATGTGTAGTGTAAGGCTGGTTTTCTACGAAAGATGTGCTAGGTAAATGTGTCGTAAGAAGATTTGTAATTCCAAAAGAGCTGAGCGAGGCTAGGTAAATGAAATGATTCTATTGGTTCTTGAAAAACATATTCCTCGCAACGCATCCTCGCACATCTCTGGTGGAAAACCAGCCTAACAGTGTGTGTGACGCAGGTGAACTTCGGTGACGTCTCGCTCCCGCGCGGCGCGGAGTACCCGCGGCCGGCGAAGGTGGGCGCGCTGCGCGGCGTGCACGGCGTGGCGTCCGACGCCGTGGTCGTGGTGGACGCGCAGACGCTGCTCGTGCCCAACTTCTCCTACGACGGCGAGGCGCCCGGTCAGTACACTTGTCTTCTATCTAAACGCATCTAAGCAACGTTAAACCATCAACCAAGTAACACTACACTTTAACGCTTTGAATTTATTTTTAAAGTGTACCTATAGATAAAAATGATAAATATATCGTTGTTTTAAAATAATATCGATAGAGATATCTTTTAGTTTTCGACAATGTCCATTACGTTATGCAGCTATCATTGCACCTGCATAACACACGGTCGATCCTCCTGTTTATGTCATTCATTGAAAATACGAGTACGTCCTCTGGACTTTCCAAATTCAGAAACTATTTGATAGGTACTGGAGTTTTCCAGCGTATTTTACCGCAATAAATTGTAAAATAAAACAACACGCGATCGTATATATTTAGTGACAACACACCTGCAATCAAAAACTCTAATCAAATAAAAAGAGTAATTAAATAATATCTCACAGCGATTTATTACGTTAGTAGTCAGTAGACGCGTTTATAGGCATTATAACCGCTGAGAAGCACATCGCGCGCACATTGTGAACACATCGCGCGAGTTCGCTTCGATTACGATGTTGCTCACTAGTTTGCGATATTTAGGTCATTTTAAAACAATAGATAGAAATAGAGTGAACCCTGATCCCCTGAGTGTCACGAGATGACCACGTTGAGGCACGCATTAGCTTCGGTTCAAGTCGGTGTTGTTCCGTTACTCCATGACAAAGCGTATATTTATCAAGTAGCGTTAAAGACGAAAGAAACACTACTCAGTATTGGGCAGTAAGTGGGCCTTAAAAGGCAGAAGCCGTCATTAATTAAACTTGATTGGACACAATTTCAAATGAAAGTGTGATTGAATTATACGGCTGTTATGTGTCGCTAGCTTTACGAATGGCAATAAATGCACGGCCAAGTATCATTCATTATGAACGCCGAGACACCCAGCGCCTATCTCAAATGCGCGCATAAAACGGATGATTTATGTGAAACCGCCTGTTTCACTAATATAGTCGTACTCGGGGAGTGTCGGTACAATACATTACGAGCAATCAGAATGTGATGTACTGGCGCTCCGTATCACATCAAGGAGCTGCTTCTCGCGTCACTACATAAGGACCATGGTAATAACATGTATGTTAGCGCCAGAGTCACATCACTCGGAACCAACACCTAAGTATGAAACCATATCATGTCGTCACGTGACCTCACTTGACAAGGTGCTGCGTAGGTACTCGACGGGACAGGAGTTATCAGGTGTTCCAGGGATTGTGTTTGAGACGCTTTGCTCTTTGCAGACGCGAAGTTCTGGGTGGGGCGCGGCGACAGACCCTCGCCGCAGGGCATCCGCATCCCCGACGAGAACGGCAAGGAGGCGCCGCTGCGCAAGTACGACAACAAGACCATCGTGCTCACGCTGCCCGGGGTACGTACTCACTAACGTATGCGAGTCTTATGTATGCATAGTCAACTGCAAATTACCACAGTAAGAGACGAGATTCTTGTGGCAACCAAAGCTTATCAAACTTGAAGTGCATCCTAATGACCTGGCCACAGACCACAAAGACGATCCTATCAAAAACGACTAAAGAGACTAAGATATCTTGTCTGCATTATCATGAGCGTCAAGAAAAGTACAAATGAGTAGATGTTCGCTAGGTACAGGAGTACAGTATGTGTTGTCCGCAGGAGCTGACGGTGTTCGACATCGGGCACTTCGCGGTGTGGTGCGAGGCGTTCACGGTGAACTTCGGGCACATCGTGCTGCCGCGCGCCGCGCTGGCCAGCGTGCCGCCCAGCCTCAAGATGCTCGGCGTGTCGCCGCAGGTACGTCAAGCATGCCTGAGGGATGCACACGAGCGGGCCGGCAGCGGCGGCGGCTTGTGCCGATCGAGAGCTATCTTGATCTCTAAAAGCCGAACGGCATGCGTCGACTTTTGCGGTTCTTGAGATTCGGCAGCCGAGTACATAGTGATCCCCGAGCCGATCTTCATATATTCTGTTTTATCGCCCAGATATGCCGAATAAAGCCGGCCCGCTTGTGTGTACAGCAAGTTTTGCCGGGAGAAATGCTTTGATGTGTATATACCAACAGTGGCTTCTTCTACTTGGAATAGTTCGCGTCCCGACGCTGTACCGGGACACTACTCGATAGAGCCCGCTAATGTAGCCCCAACATCAGTTCTCCATTGCCTCTCTACAGATTAGAACCAGCTTGGCATAATGATTGCTGGTGATTATTTTCGGTTATTGAAATATTTGACAATATTCGCGAGTTACCTATGGCTATAAGTTAGGTCTGACAGTCGAACCATATGTGTCTTACATTTTTACATAATATTCGATATCAAATGAGCTTTAGCCTTTACAACGATCAGCAAAAAGATAGCAGGCTTATCAAAATCCGACGGTGCAGGTGTACGATATGTAGGTAATAAAAAAAGAATAAGTACTTCTGTATTCAAAATAATATCTTACTTACGTTGTAAAACTTACCTAACATGCTAATGGCTTGCATATACACAATATACAGATTCATAAAAAAGACTTGCTTGTCAGCCTAGTTTCCGAGGAGTATGTATCTATTAAGTGCACAGATTCCCGCACGCACACACTAGTATTGTGCGCCACATACTGTGTTCGAGATGATTAATACAAGTCAGTCGAGATATTCTCCTCGAACTATGTGAGGGCCGGCGCTGTGTATGTGTGCGTGCTCGTCGAGCGCGTGTGTGGAGTGCAGCGCGGGTACACACGCGTGCAGCACGTGGAGAGTAATAGGCGCACCATTGTCTAACGTGATTTACTGTCATAACTTATAGCTCGCGCGTGTGTGTGTGTGTGTGTGTGTGGGAACTTTTGCTCCGAGTTACCAAATGAATGTGAGGTCATTCTGTTACATGAGACGCGCCGGTCTTATCGGTTCCTTGACAAATGAAGGTATTTTCCCGACAATATTACATCTCCGCGGCTGTACCTACTTGTTCGACAAAGGTCATTATTTTAGCTCGTTTCTCTGTAACGCTGAATCTAAGTTTCTCCGCGATGATCGATAAGCTTTCTAATGCCACCATAAATATTTCTATTAAGTATTAGAATTGCATACTTACGGCGTCCGACAGTTATTGCTGTTATAATAAGTAATCTCGTTGGTAATAGCTCGTATTGGTCGGAGCACTCGGAGCATATTGAACACAAATCGTGGTAAGATTCCAAGAATCGTATGTTTCTTGTTTCTCTTGGAGAAAGTCATGTACACGAACAAACAGTTTCTAAGTGAGTGCAGTGCAGACTGATGCTGTCAGGTCCTGGTGTAGGCTGCAGTAGAAGCGGCATCGCACTCATAGCTGTCTGTAGCCTCGCACAAGACAGTTACAACTTCGCCACTGTGTTAAAAAATAATATTTTGGTCCAATGTTTAAAATAAAATTTAAAAAAAACCCTGTAGACCCGTTAGTCGTATAATTTGTAACGATAATATATCTGAGATATTTACAGTAATCAGTGTAAATGAACCCGCGTCGGCTTCACAAACTGATGAGTACGATGGAGTGGGGGGGAGTCACGTCACGTAATTAATTCGGACAAGCCGACACAGATTGCATCCCAAGTTTGCTGTAAAATTGCTATATCACCGCGAATTACATTATCTCATATTTGACACTCGACTTGGTAACAAATTAATCATGAAACGTTTACAAAATAGATGTGTGCCTGTAGTTTTATGAAATGAAAGTTATCTGAAGGCAGTTTGCTCGGTGGACACTTGAATGTAATCAAACAGTTGTTGTCTGTGACTGACTATGACGTACAAAATGTCAGCACATATTATATCTGTGCTGGTGAGCCGTGAGCGAGACCTTACCGACGATGATGCCGCAGAGTACGGCAGCACCGAGCTGTGCGTCGTGCTGTCTGATGGTCGCCAGCAGCCGCGTGCGCTGCGCTTGCGACACCGCGTCACCGGACTGTTTACCAAACTTATGAAACATCTAATTCAATCGCATTACGAAAGCGCATACACTTTATAATCGTCGTTCAAAGTCTACACTAATCCGGGCTCACATAAACGTTAACCTTATTATTATGCAGATAGAGTTGCCAATTCATAACGTTTTGGTGGATGTTTCGTCACGCAGCAGATGTCTTGCAAAAACAGCGGCTAGTGGTGCGGTTGCGCAACTCGCGCCGACAGATGCTTCTCGTCCGGACACGTCACGGACACATCGACAATCACACTTTTGATTTCCGTCATGTACAGGCTTTACATTTTTTCTATACCGACTTATTTCGACGTGCAGGCGTGACGTCACAATGTGTTTTTAACAATATGTCTGCACGTTATATTGTGCTTCGGGACTTATTCACTCAGCCTCCACTTCCTCCGAACTCAAGCGCTAAGTAGTGAAACAGCTTCACAAAATGCATCTTTTTATGATTAAAGTTATCGTCAGCAGAAGTATTCCGAAGTGATATTCCATGAAATCTGTCTCAAAATGTGTTGATATTTTTCATAAGTATAGCAAGGTCTGTAAATTGAAGGAGCTGGCGACGCTGTTGCATACAGTTTAACATGATAGTGTGGAGCGCACTTCCTACTGAATATATTAACATGTCGGACGACGTTACTCGGTATCGTACGATATCGCGTAGTGTCGCACGATGTTGCGCGGCGCTCGAAAATATGTTAGCCGGTGTGCGGTGTAGTGTATGCACGCGCTAGCTGATATTTGATTTTATATTACAATTCATGAACAACAACATGATTTGTTAATATTTGAAAATCATCATCCTCCTACCTTCGGACAGAGCTTCGAAACATTTGTGAGTATTTCAAACTGCAATGCTCTCGCGATCATTTGAGCTGGCTTGAGTATGAGACTCCATGGAACACACTACTATCCTGTGTGATGCTAATTGTCCCTCGCCGGCACTGAACCCGCACTCGGTACTCGCTACATCATGCATGCACGCTCAAACAAAACAAAAGCAATATTTGCAATACTAATTTATACCGAACAATACAAAAACCGACCAACCAAACTATGTACTATTGAATTGGGCGAGTTCACAAGTGACTACGGCGTAGCGTCGTAGCACGCGGCTGGATGCCATCCAAGCGGTCGTCGCGGAATAAGGTCAGCGTAGCTGCTACGACGGCTACGAGGCACAGCGTGATCCCTTTTTTACAAATATTTTTGACCTAAAAATCTTTGTGCATCTCATTAAGCACATTTATTATTATTGGGTATTAAGGACTACAAAGTATTTTTTAGAAATACTCGATAATGTTATATACTGTGTATAATAAGAAGTACATTGCCAAAAATATCTTCCCTCTCACATATACATAGATATCGAGGTCACGAGTAGCCCCTCCCGCCCCTCGCAATAGTAAATAATGCAATTGTTCGGCCCGCCCAGCGTTAACAGTTTATATTAATTTATTATAACCAATAATGAGGCAATTTCAACAAACCAAATATTTTAGTGGCTTATTTATTATTCAGAAAGGCTATGTGTTTATCGTATGAAGTCACAGAACTAACGAAACCGTAGCATAATTATTTTTCTTGCAGACAGTCTATGACACACAGACAATAGTTAAGGACTTCTTTGTAACACTTCATTGTTTAACTACTGCATTAATTAGTTATTACTGCAGGGGAATTGTATTATATCACGGACAATATCATCCAAGTCTTTTTGTGATAAATGAAAGCCGGTGACAGCTGCGATTAATGTGCCTTTGTAAAGTAATACATTAGTGAAGGACATAACATTTGAGAGTGTATTCGGCTGTGAATAGCGTACATTTAAGTAAGAGATATCAATATTTGGGCTCTTCAATATATTTTCAAAAATTAGTAAATATAAACATGCTTGGTCCTGTCTATGGGCGCGTGTATCTGTGGCGTGATGCGCTTTTGAAAGTGAAGCGTCGAGGTCAACGACCCCGCTCACGGCTCCCTGTGACCGCTTATGTATTGCGTTATGTAAACACAGCAGTTAGTGCTCATTGCAATATTACGTACATTCACTCGCCTCTTCGCTCATGGCTAATCATTCGACAACTTAATGTCTTGTTCTGCACAACGTGAGCAGTTTCTACAGAAGGCGTTTCTGAAGTAACATTCAAGTATACTGTGCTTAGATCTACTTGACGTTTAGAAAGCTCCTAACTATCCGTTTTGAGAATATGCGTTTAAGTTTCTAGCCAGTAGGTAATCATAATTAACAGAGAAAATAATAATGAGATAATTTTGGTAGATATTCATGAATAGGTTACAAGATAATTATGCATATCAATACATTACATAGAAAGTAGATGGAATTAAGAATATATACTCGTATATTGTGCGTACATTGTTTGTAGTGAGTACGTAGTCAGGATAATATTGACTCAAATCGAAAGTTAATTAACATGTGAATATGTAGTATTGTAAACAGAATGACTGTAATTATCTCATTGCAATCAGTTTCAATGGTGCAACTCATTACAACGCTCCTTAATTAGCTTTTGTGACCGACTCCTGAACTAACAGAGATTATGGATACCTACAGCTCGATTTAACGATGAAATAGTGGACCACGTCGTTCTCATCCGTTTGATAGTGGAGTGATGACTAGCGGCAGCAGTAGTAGGAAGAGCGGCAGCTTGCGAAGACTCAGTGTCCATAGTCCCGTCCCGTCCCGCCCCGGCCCCCGCCCCCCGCCCGGCCCGCAGTCGCTGAGCGCAGCTTTCCTGTTGCAGAGCCGCAACAGCGCGCTCGCGGGCAGCAGCGCGGCGCCCCCCCGCACCCCGGCGCCCCCCCGCCGGCCCCTCGCGCGCCTCGACGCCACCACCTACCGCCCGCACCTGCGCCCCGGCGCCGCGCCGCTCGCCGCGCTACCCGCCGCGCCCGCCGCGCGCCCGCCGCTGCACCGCCGCGCCGACTCCTCCCCGTCCCGCAACAACTCGTCTCCATACACGCCTCCAAGGAGCTCCTCTACCGGGAAGACGGCACTCTCGACCACCCGGACTATCAGCAACAACAACGCGAATACAGTGCGCTGCAGGAGCCCGGCCTGCCGCATCAGCAGCAGCTGCGCCAGCAACAGCATGAGTACCAGCAACTGTTGCGACAACAACAACTGCTTCAGCAGCGGCAACAGCACATTGAGCAGCAGCAGAAGCTGTTGAACGAACAGATCTACTACAGCCAGCAGCAAGCCGAGCCGCAGAGCTACGAGCAGCAGCAGCCGCAGTACTACCGGCTGCTGCCGGCGGCACGCGCGTGATCCCGCGCTGACCTTGACCCACATGCGGCCGCTCCCACGCCGACCGCTGCAGCGCCACACTTGCGCAACTGTCGCGCCACCGCCGCATCACACCGCTCATCACTTTCACGCGGCCTCGCGCCGCTCGCCGCTTCTTCACATGTCAGTCGGGGATGGAGGTCACGGGCGCTATCCTTTCATCCTTCCTCCCATTCATCTCACTCGTGTCGGTCACAAAGCTACTCGAGTAGGATACCGGCGTATCTAAAGCTCCGTCATTCATGCTTGCCACTCACTCGTTCATTGTTTGCGCTTGAATTAACTGCAAATTCGAATGCATCGGCTAATGTGAAATGCGTGCATTGAATCTTAAGTAGTAGGTAGCTCAGGGTCTTAAAAGCACGAAGTTTCATCACGCGTGGAGTATAATATTAAGATGATTGGGCAATTAGCTCGCGCCCTTCTAGACCTCTCACTTGATGCGGAGTGAGCCTTGAGGCGCGTGAGGCGCACCTGCAGCTGCCGACGTGCATCATCCGCAGCTTCATATCTAACTGACAATTGAATAATCAGTATAGCAGTTTGTATGAAACTACCTTCAGCTAAAAGTCATTCAGTATACAAAAATTTTGGCAAAGAATTTTTAGGCGCATGCCGACCTTACTGCTGGGGGAACAATATTGTCGACTTCAATAATTGCATTGTGTCCAAACTAGATACAATGATAAACAACAGCGCATTGTGTGGAGTGCACACAATTGATTGTCCCAGCCGGCGCTTGCGCAACACTCCCACACAAGTGAGGCCGCGTGCTGTGTATGTGTGTGACCCCGGAGGCAGGAGGCATCCAACATTATGCCATTACCGTGTTATATTATACACGCTGGTATTTCTATTTGCGCATCATTACCACTAAATTGCTTGCATCTTGAATCGCATCCTAACATAGGAATGTAAAATGCGAGGTAATCAAATGGCCAGTAGTGGTCTGCTCACTTCACCATTAGCTCCGACGTTTCGACATGTTTCATCAATAATTTGCTTTACCATCGATGAGAAGTCTATGATTTCACTATAGGAGTATAAGTTACTCTAGCTCGATGTATGCTTTGGTGATCAAAAAGGCGTGTGATTGAAGCATTTGATCGTAACTT
This sequence comes from Helicoverpa armigera, assembly GCF_030705265.1. Classification (NCBI taxonomy): domain Eukaryota; kingdom Metazoa; phylum Arthropoda; class Insecta; order Lepidoptera; family Noctuidae; genus Helicoverpa; species Helicoverpa armigera. The sequence goes on along the minus strand of NC_087140.1, from coordinate 10,435,276 downwards.
CCATATCCATTGCCTGGTGTGACGGTGAGTGACGGCGGTGTCGCGCTCCGAGCCAGTAGTTAGCCATAGTTTAGCTGTAGAGAGCTTTGTAGTACGCGCTCACACCATCACGTTCACTTCACTTACATGCTACTGACGATGAGCAACTGTTTGCTCAACACTACTTCAGCTGCTACAAGTATATTACATGCCATATAGTGTGAGCGCGTAAAACAAAATGTTCACTTTAAATACGTATGTGTAAGTGTGATAATAATTTGCAATAGTTTTGTAACGTGCCTAATATATTTGATAAGTAATGTTTGCTTGAAGCTCCGTAACTCTTCACTACGTCTTCAACGTGACCTGCATCAATGTGATGTTTTGTGATAAATTACGTCATTACTACATGATTTATGTACATATACTAATCTGAGAAGTAAATGAGTATTCTTTCGCGGTGATATTTTAATTTTTATACATATTGTTTTTTTATATAAAATGTTATTTTCAAGTAAACGAGGTCTTGCCTCTTACTAAACTGTAGTACAGTAATGCGACAATACTCAGTAGAACGTAACTAGCTGTGATACAAGCGTGCACCGGTCGCCGCACAGCGACCATGGTTTTGTGCATTTTTACTATATTTTTTTACTTTACTCAAGTCAGACAAATAATAAATGTTTGTGATATCATAGTTTCGTTGTTTTCCTTTTTCCTGGATCATAATTAACGAGTTTTGTACGAGCTGTATGAATAAAACAGGCTGGCATGGCGGAAGGACAGTGCAGTTGAGCTGTGCTTGCAACAGCAGGCAGCAGACTGCAGGCGCCTGCCACCAGACGTCAGCTTGACGTGTGTGAGCATGTCACGCGATGTCAACTGGTTGCAAGCTGCACACATTGTGCTGTGATGCATTGTGTTCCCACGGCGCGAGTGCAGCCGCGTGCAGAGCTTATGCAACGCCGCGGAAACAACGCGTTAATGACATATTAGCAGTTCGCGCCACTCTCACACAAATCATAGACAACGAGAAAAGCGACGGAATGACGCACGAATGCACTACTGGTTATGTATTTATTATTATAAACAGATATTGCGTCACATGACCGAAATTATAATAAACATTACCTACGACGAAATAAAAACAAAACTAAAAACGAAATACTAGAATATCAACATTCCGCATGAGCTCAAAGTGCTATTACTCGTATATTTGAGTGTTCGGCGCTCCGGCTGATTAATACTACTATATTATTCTGATTATACAGTTCCGATGTTTTGCATAAAACTAAATAAAATATGCATATTGCTGGCGCCAGAATTATTCAACTTTGAAAGGTATTTATAAAATTATCTCTATGCACATGTTGAAGTGGAGCTAATGTCACCATCATGTTGATCCAGTCAATCTATCTACGAGTGTGTGTTCTCATGTATACGGATTATATAGTACCGATACTGAAATTCACACAGATGAATAGGTTCCTTACAAACAGCAATGTGTTAGTTTCACTATAAGCACGTAGCACTGGCCAGGGTGGGCAGAGCTCCTGCCACCGCCCGCCTGCCACTGACGCAATGCGTACGACGCGCCACCATCGCGCCACGCAACCACCACGCCACGACACGGCCACGCGACGCCGCCAAAATTAAGCTTAGGATTGTAAGCGTACCCTCGATGCCACTTGCGTACTGTTGTGTCAACTAGTCTAAGTTTCTCATGCTCAGTGTTTATAATTACAAAGAACATACGCATTATTATCGTTTACCTGTACCTAGGTTATATTATTTTCATTGAAAATTCACTTCTATACTGCACATAAAACAAAAAACCTCTAGCACAGGGTTTAAACGAGTAAAACGAGTTCTGTATACATTGGTATCTTAACTACAATTGGTCTAGACTAGATGAACTGCTTGAGCAACGATGTTTATCACAATATTAATATGAATTCAAGCAATGCTATTGTTGGCCCAATTGTAGTTAAGTATGAAAGACTTTGCCAGCTGGCCAACAGTTCGACTAGACAAGTTGGCTTTCTCTCAACTATGAAACATACAGAGTACTTAACATTTATCATAAAAGTATTTATTCCAAAATCGATTCTTGTACAAAGTTATTGGGTTCATAACTAAAATAAGTATCTAAGTATTAGTTTATAAGTTTTGTAATGTCATTTATTTATGTATTGTACTTATTTTCTATGGGCCCTAGTTGCCTGAAATAAAGGAACAATAAAATAAATAAAAAAGATGTGGGGATTAATAATTTACCTATTAATTAGACTTACTACGTTTTATATAGTAAAGTAGATGTTTGCAATGTGGTTTGCGGTTTGAACCTGTCAGTGTAACTGTAAATACCGAGGAAGCGTTGAGTGCACGTCAACAAACAAGTTTAGTAACATTTGCATAACCAGGAGACTGAGGTATTACTTGTTAACTTGTACTCACTCGATACTTCTCACACGGGTATGAATATTGATAGCTTTGCACTCAAGCGAGTGCCATCAACAAACAACTATTCATTTTATGTGAATTACATTTAAATATTTATTTTACGATATAATTAGCTTAAGTTACTCCCAATGATACTGCGTATTATTGTATCAGAGTATGATAGAAGAAACTTAATTAAACTTTAATTCACAATATTCACAGAGATCTATCTTCAAAAAACCAATAACTATGGGCAGAAAGGTAGGAAAATACGCGGCTATCCTAAGTTTTGTCTGACATGTCTTTCAGACTCACAGAAATATAAATATTATTCAGAAACAAACTGCAATTTTCAAAACCAAGTGAATTTACTGCAAAAGTACAGAATATTACTTTGAGTTGACACTTCAATGTAAGCACAAAGTTACTTGACATTCAAGTTGTTGCAGAACGAGACTTCATTGCAATGTTACGCCCACTGCAAGCTTCAACGAGCTTTTATTAAAAAAGCTTAGTACGTAATTATTATTAGTTTGCTATGAACTCAAACTCATGGACGTATATAAGGGAGCGGGGGAGGGCAGGTCCGGACCCCCATTTTTATTCATCTTACTTGTCCTAAAAATTAATAAATTATGTCAGTGTAATTAAATATAGGTTTCATTCTTTACTTATATTGTCACTATTAATATAGAACGTTGAACAAAGATGACATATCGACTGTACATAAGCGGGCAAATCATAAACCAACGTTAAAGAATATTGTGCAAACATTGTCTACTGATCGTCCTCGATCCGATGCTAGCTATTTACTAGCGCCTACATATTCATCCTAGAATAACACTTTCAGTTGCGATACTAGGTTAAAAGTCCAAAAAATACGATGACTCATGTGTACAATAACATTTCGGTATCCGCGCGACCCAGTTCCCAGACGCCATACTGCCGCCACACGCAGAAGGCCTGACAAGCAGTAGGTCTGACTTTGCTCACATCGCGGGTAATATTTCAAAAGCTCGTCAATGATATGTGGTGGGTTTTGGCAGTTATTGGTCATAACTGCGAGTTTAGAGCGCGATGTTACGAAACTGTTGTGAAACTAAACATGTATCCTTAAAAGTTAAATCAGACTTTAGACTCATCAAAGCAATATCAAACATCGGTCATTGAGATTTATAAGAATGTCTCCCGGCTAGGTAAATTCGGTTCGAGCTATATATTTACATGTCACTTAGGTTGGGTGTAGCGAGTATGTGTGGGTACTGGTCTGACGTTAATTCCGGGTCAGCTCACAAAGGTACCGGCTGCGAAAGGTCTTGCGTTATTTTTGTTTGTTTTGAGCGTCCGACACACGCAGCAGCCCCACGCACGAATCTTCTCGTTGGGAATTACATATTTAACGTATACCTACCGCGTACCTACGCGGCCCGTTTGTTCCTGCTTACTTATGTGCATACAAAATGTCTGTCTTTTTTTAAAACTATTTCATTTGCTTAACAGTCACAGCGTGTAAAAAACAGTTCTCTCACATGTTCGCTAATAAGACTCGTAAATTACATAAAAGTTTAATTAGTTCGAGTAGAGAACTTATTTCCAAAGGTTGGTAGGTATAATCTTAGAGGTGGAACATTAGAGAAGCTCGATCGATTCTATTAACATAAGTTCCCCGGAGTTCAATGTAAGAGAATTGGAATGTGTCCAAATGTTCCGCCGGGGCGAGTGTCCCGGTTCCAGTGACGCTGCTATTCGCACTAGCCATAACAATTTTGTATTTAACCTGGTAACCATATTACGCAGGACCTTTGTATATCTACATTTATACAACTTAGAGAGTTAGCATAGGTAAAATAATAATCATTGTTCTTTATCGAATGCCGTAATCATTATGCCAAACAATATTACGGAGAGGCAACATTTAATTCAATTCAGCCATTAGAGCACAAGTTCTGTGTCATCACGGACTTGGCAAACTAATTGCGTCCGCACCAACTTTATAGAATTCCTTCACAACTATATTAATAACAAATTCGGTAACTGTCCAAGTTATCAGTTACGCTAAGCTGCGGGGCTGCAGCTACAAGTTTTAACGAGCGTCGCTTTCTAAGAAGTCCAGTATTGTGCGCCAAACTGCTGATACCGAAGCCCATACTTAGTCAAAACTACAACAAATAATGATGAGGGATAATATTTGTAAATATTTAGTCAGCGGCAGCTAATAAACACGTGCGTTGTTTGGGGAAGGGTTCCTATGCTGTCGTTGATGATGTCAGCGCGTGACGGATGGTTTGTGTTGCAGTCGAAGCTGAACTGCGAGGTGCTGTATGATGAGCTCGCCTTCGAGGTGCGCTGGGCGGTCGCCGGCGACAGCATCGTGCTGCAGCTCGTCGCTAAACTCGGTCAGTATACACATCTAACCACAACCCTGTTGGGGTCGGCTTCTAATCTCACCAGACGCAGCTGCGCGTACCAGTTTTCACGCGGAGCGACTTCTTATCTTTGCTCCTCAATTGTGTGTTGTTTGTTGTTCAGAGGACGGCGAGTACATGGCGTTCGGCGTGTCGGGCGACAGTGTGCACACGCAGATGGTGGGCGGCGACGCGGCGGTGGCCTGGGTCGACAAGATGACGCTCAAGGGATACGCCGACGACTACTACCTCGACGCCAAGAGCCAGTGCGCCGGCGTGCGCGGCTCCTGTCCTGACGAGAGGCTCGTGGTAAGTGCTCAGCTCACTCACACAACCAGTGCTCAAATAGCGAAGCTATTGTAACATGTAACCCTGGCTTTGCAGGAGAACACGAACTCGATACGTTTGCTGAACGCGGCGCTGGTGAACGGCTACTCCATCGTGACGTACCAGCGCTCGCTGCGAGCTGCTGACGAGCTGGACCGCGCCGTGCTCACCAACGCCAGCCAGCCCATCATCTGGGCCATCGGCCCCCTCAACTCCAGGAACGAGGTCTCCTACCACCCGCACTTCACTAAGGTACCAGCTCCATACTTGTGATACGATCCCTACAAGCTGTCATGCTTTTTCATTTATAATATTTGGTCGTCAGGCCTACAACAAGGGAATATATTTCCATTGTGGTTGTATTTAACTAACACGATATGCGCAGGGTGACAAGCTGATCGAGTTCGGTCGGCCGCCGGTGTGGAACTGCCCCATGCCCGAGGAAGACGACGCGACGCACGACGCTCCCCAGCAGCAACCTGACAAACACAATGTGAGTCCCACTGACAGTTATCCAGGATATTGTTTCCAATCGTAGGTACTCACTCCCCTTGGTTTAGTAGTCTACAATAGTATTGCACGGGATTCAATTCCCGGATCGACTTGAAATAACCCACAGACCCCACAGCGGCTTGGATTATGGTAAGTAGATGGTGATACATTCGTACCTCGGAAAGAACTTTAAGCCAGGTCAATCCTTCTTGTGCATTGTCGGATTCTGAGGTGATAAATGATAGATGGTAAAAATGTGCCTTTATTATAACTCATTATGTCCTACTGCTTTCTCTCTTTCAAGATGTTTATAATTCAACCCAGGCCCTACATCAATATGTTTATAATTCAGGCGCAAGTGATAAAGCCGAACCCGGTGCCGACGCCGAAGCCGGTGGCGAAGGCGGTGCCGTGGGAGATCCCCGCCATCCAGTGCTACGAGCCCCCCGACGGCGTGTTCTACGCGCAGATGGGGCCCACCGGCGGCAAGCAGGGATACTCCGCCATCACCGGTAACTTCTCGCTGTTACGTTCCTTACTTCCCATTCTAATCAGCTAACCTTGCATCGTCGAAATCTTTGAACAGGTTTCATATGACTTAGAATTTTAAAAAGGGAAATTAAAAGGAGACGAATGACGAAAGTTTGCCTTGCGAAGATTATAATTTTATTGCGAAATTTGATGGTTATTTGGTGTGTGGTCAGGTCACGTGGGCTGGGGCATCTCGTGGTACATCAACGGTCTGCTGATCCCGGAGATCAACGTGGTGCGCGGGCGCAAGTACACATTCGTGGTGGAGGGCGGCGCGGACCCCGACGTGCCCGCGCGGTACCATCCCTTCTACATCACCAACGACCCCGTCGGCGGGTACTTCCACAAGACCAATAAGGAGAAGGAGGTAAATGACACTCTTTATTATGTTATCTGATTGAATAAAATGTTTTACTTAGAAAATAGTGAATTTTCCAGACAGCAGGGAAAAACTAGATATTAAAGAATTAAAAAAAACTTTGTAGGTACGGTCAGGGTCCACAGTCCCCGATTAGAATAGAATGTCATGCGTGGTGCATTGCAGGGCATCGAGATCTACGCGGGCGTGCGGCGCGGGCGCACGGGCGGGCTGTCGCCGACGGGCGTGGGGCGCCTGTGCAACTGGACGCCCGACAGCGCGGGGCCCGAGGCCGACGAGTACCCCAGCTTCGGCGCCTACCAGCGCTCGCTCACGCTCGTGTGCGAGGAGGGCAACCCCGGCGTCGTCAGCTGGGTGCCCGACCACAACACGCCCGACACCGTCTACTACCAGGTCAGCTCCCGCCCGCCCGGCTGCACGACACATGACCATGCATATATATCGCACAGGACGGCACGGCAGTGCGTACCGCTCGCGCCAAAGTCTATTAGATACCCCGCGACTGCCAAGTAAATTCATGTCGTACGAAATCCTTTGATAAAAATTGAATCCTTTGCCTTGCCGTCCCGATGTGCATCGACCAGTATCTGACATGCATGTTACTGTTTGACTAGCCAACAAGGATTGGTAAAACGTGCACTGAAGAATACTCGGAGAAGATTTATATTGTTTTGAACATGTTCACGTTTAACTACTCCTTAATTTATTTGTCAAGCCATGCATGTATTGAGACGTGCCGTAGCATTGCTGCCGCAGCTATAAATACATTATTTAGTTTGACTTCAAGAATATTTTATATATGTCCAAATACATACCATACAAACTCGATCAACATTCTCCTTCACTACAACTATGCATCTGTTCTCTACATTTATCTCATACTGCATCACTCTCTCCTTCACACTTACATAATGAAAGTGAACGTGTCAAGTAAACGCAAGTAGTACTGCGCATGTACACTACACTTCATACCTGTGTGTGTAGCACACGGGTACATCCACTTCAGACGCCTTCTTTACTGAGCGAGTCATACTCGCGCACAACTCTGTAGCTCTTGTTCAGATGTGTGTCGCGCGACTGTAAATATCGTGTCTGTCGTAACATCAGCCGCACTATGGAGATGTACCCCTTCACCGGAGCATCACCGTAGTGCGGCCAGTCATTCTGTATGTATATAATCTTTACTATCTGTTTTTCTGTTTCAGCCTTCCAAGCCTTCTCTGTGCATGAGATAGCTCGATAACTTCTCAATGTAATTGGATGGTGAAAGTTTGATTAGCTCGCTAGGGTTTGTAATAGTTCGGGATAGTAACGTGTTTGTCTGTTGCAGTGTTTCACGCACCGCCACCTCGGCTGGAAGATCAATGTAGTGGACGAGTGCGACGCGCAGGAGGGCGAGGAGAGTCGCGTGGCTGCACAAGTACTGCCGCCCGACGACCTCCGCGGCGACGAGTCCGTGCAGGTACCCACACGACTCTCTCCTGACCGTAACTTTATAGATGAGCGCAAGAAAATACAGAAAATAATCAATACGAAAACGAATTATGACGATTTCAGTAGAATTAAGATGGACAGCGGACTCACAGGAGAAGTGTACCCGGAGCCAGACAAGACGCCGTACAATAAGAGACAGGAGTATTCTGAATTGCCGATATCCAAAGTAGAACTGAAGGAAGTGATCGAAGCCGTGGAGAACTTGGAGAACCAGATGCAAGAAATTTCGCAGCAGAACACCTCGCGCCACCAGTACCAGGTGCACGAGGAGCCGCAGGACACGGAGTTCGCCGAGCAGCCCTTCCGAGACGACGACGAATATGTCGTCGATACAGCGAAATTGCCCGAAAACTTCTTCTTACCGGGTAACCAAAAGCCTCTGACTTTGCAATCAGTTTTAAGGCCGACTCCTCACAAAGCCATGAATAACATGCGACCTCCGTTCCGGCGTCCGGCTCCTCCTGAGATTAAACGTCGTCCACTACCGATATATCATCAGAAAGGGGGCATGGGTTATCCCTTGCCTCTACCCAACCACCACGGCCAGCACGGACCGCTGAAGAAGCCGCCACCAAAGTTCAACCAAAACCGTTTACAGCCGAACATGAATAGGCCGGTCGATCATAATCATAATCGGCCCGCACCAATAAAACCGGGTCCTCCATCGCATCAACAAAATAAGCCTCACTATAATACATTAGGATCCAAACCAAACATAGCACCCGTACCATTTTCGAAGACACCAAATAATCCAGTTCACGCAATTATAATGGGTAAACCAGGCCCAAACAATGTACAGTTACCGGCTCCAAGTCAGACATTGAATTTGGGTCAAACGGATATTATTGCCAACCAAGTAGTCAAAAGTCAAATAATGCTACCGGGTAGCAGCGACGCTATTGCTCAACATAGCAACGTGCAGACGTACTTTAACAAACCTGGTCAGATTATATTAGGCAAGCCGATGGACAACCCGATGCCTCTCGACCAACAGATGATCCCCACGAAGCAGCTCGGCATGAGGACGCCGCCCACCCCCGCTCCAGTGTTCTATCAATCAACACCAAATGTGCATTTACAACAAGACAAGGAGCAACAGTCACAGAACGAAATAAAGTCATCGGATTTCATTGGTGAGTCCGCTGAAAAGTCTACAATCCCTCCCGCCGTCAATACAGGATTTAAACCTGACTCAATTGTTGTTGAGAGTGGTTTTAAGCCTATCATTAGAGAGCCATTAATGGCTAGTGTGGATAGGATAGCCGATTACGAAGCAAGCGCTAATAGGCGGGAGGATTCCGATGTCGAAGACGATTACGAGGACTCGCAGCAAATATTGTCAAACCACCAGTACCCTCCCAGCGACAAGATCACAGAGACATTCGAGCCTATGTTCATACCATCCCCACCAGATCACTTGTTGCCCACCAATGATCGCACCAAGGAAATATTCCCAATTAATCATGCCAAAGAAGATAGGCCACATCCAGTATATGTCAAGAACGTGACTCAAAAACAAGATTTGTTCAGCAAAAAAAACGTAGAGAGGGAGGTACCCGGTGATTTGATGATGGAGTCAGATAGAATTAGCCCACATTATCTTCCTCCTGATCCCAAACCAACAAAAGAGCATTCTCAAAAACTGTCTGTATCCAGTGACCAAACTTTCACCACTTACGATGGCAAAACTGTATCAGCAGCCACTCTGACAAGTGTGTCGGATGGAAATAAATCTTCGTCTAAGTTGTTTTCTGCCAAGTTACCAGCTAACTACGAGCAACTGTTAAAGACGCCACAATTCGGTCCTTTTAAGGGTGAAATACCACCTCCTGTAGCAGCTCACATTAACAAAGAAGCACAAGAAACTGCTATTTTAACAAAAGCGCAAGACAGGAAGACGACGCAGTTAAAATTAGTTAATATTAAAAAACCAGAAGACTTAAAGGCAGAAGGCAGTCAAAAAGTAGAGGTGACTGATACACTGCACCAATTCGAAGATATAATGGAACAAGAATATGATGATGATGACGACGGAGAGGACAGGAATATGCGAGAGCGAAGGGACACAAAAACTACACAGTTTGAGATGGGAGAAATAGAAGAAGTGCAGACGAACGGGCACAGCATGCCCAAGAACCAAGTGGAGTTCGAGAAGGAGCAGCGCGCGACGGCGGCCGCCCCGCGCCTCTGCTGGACGCCGCATCTACTGCTGCTCGTGCTGGGTCTCACGTTCGCGTAACTTACACATTATTATTTAATTATTTATTGGATATTGTATAGGGCTTGCCATGAAATGCATTTCGTGTCGGATAATGTCAAGTATCGGGGTTGGCTGTGGGACGCTCGTGTCTTCGCTCTTCGCGCCGCTCGGCCTCTCGTGTTCTACGTGAACCGCACCTGTTACCACTTTGTTACACGCATAATGCAATTCAATACTCCGTTAGTTAGTAAGAATTTTGTAAATATTTTTATTTTCTAATAAAATTAGTGTTACAGTTTATTAAGGTACTTTTATTAACTGAAATCTACAATAATCGAACCTTTTAGATGAAAAAAAAAAACACGTGAATAAAACGGTTTACAACCTTTACACAACGAGTGTTATTTTAAACAAAAGTAATGTAAAGGATTTTGACAGTCATAAGTACATTTTAAGAAGTGTAGTTGTTTAGGATGGGGTAACGTTTTGCGAGGTCTTAGGCGTGGGCAGCTTGAGCAGCGAGTGCACGTTGTAGATCTTCTTGGTGAGGCGCGTGAAGTTGGCGAGCGCCTTCTCGTGCGGATAGCTCGAGTCGACCAGTCGCAGCACCGACTCACGGGTGCGGCCCCTGCAACACATGCCTTTATTTACTCATGTTTTAGACTTTCGTTTTTTTTTTATATCCATCGATATTATGATAATGATGACCTTCTTGTCGATTTTCGGCCAAGGTGGCTGTTCTCATCGGCCAAGGAGATCAATCAGCTAGGAACGACATGTTGCACAGACATGCGCACTCTCTATTCCTTCACTCAAATAGGCCGATGAGATGGAAAGTCTGTCACGACCGAAGAGCACGGGTGTATCAATCACTACTTTAAGGCTACTTTGTAAAAGCTTCTAAAACCAATGAAGGAATTTCGACCCGACCCGGTAATCAAACCCGAGACCTCGTGCACAGCAGTCGCGCTCGCGACCTAGTATGACCGCACGATGTAGTATGAAGTGTAAGTGTAACAATTACCAATACCGTAGTAAGCGCAAAACAGACTTAAACATAAGTATTTAGGTGAAGGTAAGGTCAGATAGGGCAATCGCTCCTTGTAAAACATTGGTACTCAGCTATCAGTTAGAATGGAAGTTGACCCCTAACATAGTTGGGAAAAATGCTCGGAAGATGATGAGTATTTGGGTGTTGTGGTGCTAGTGAGTGTAGTGACTGACTGTGCGTCGACGAGAAGGCGCGCGACGGAGGCGAGCGGCAGGCCGGCGCGGTCCGCCATGCCCAGCGCGCTGTCGCGGGAGACCAGCTCCTCGATCATCTCCGTCGACGCGCTCTGGCACACTGCAACACGGAACATCTCTTGTTACTATCTATCACTTAAAAAGGCATTCAATTAAGGTGGACTTTGCTCCTGTGGAGTTCTTGAATGTTTCCAACAAGCAAAATCTAATCGCACGCAATCTATTTAATTATATTGAGTCAAAATCAATAATCATTTATTCCAACCTGGCGGCAAAACAGCACTTTTTGAACGTCAAATAAAATTGCTTTAAATTACAAAAGACAGCCCCCAAAATGCCCACCCTTCACCACTTCCTCTATGTTGTTACTGGGAAGAAGTGGCGCAACGAACTCCCCAGCAACACATGTTTGTCTGTAGATTAACAGAACCTTTCAACAATGATTTATATATGAATTGTTGCATATGGAACGGTCACGATACTGACGCGCCCTGAAGAGCGGCGTCCAGCCGTGGTTGTCCTCGGCGTGCACGTCTCCGCCGCGGTCGAGGATGAAGCGCAACGTGGCCACGTCGCCCGAGTCCACCGCGTAGTGCTCCACGCGGAGCCCGTTCAGGTCACGCGCCTGCACCAGTACATACCTCATTATATTTCCAGTAATAATAATTCCAGGATATAGAGACTTATATTTCTGTATAATCTTAAATTACCTTAATTTAAATTTTATTTACTAATTTGAAGTATGTGAAGGTCTAGGTAAAGGCCTCAAACAAAACTTTCCATTTCTCTCGATCTTCGGCTATTCGTTGCTAACGCCTACTTACATGTACAACATATTATGTAACTATCCTACACATGCAGTCCCGGATACATATAAAAAGACCATTATAATATGTATGTAATAACATTTAGTAGGATGTGAAAAGTTGATCTTAAGACTATGACAGGGAACTTAGTATTGTTAGTGATAGTTTTTCCACATAGCACAGTAGTGACCTGGAAGTCCGCCCCCTGGTCTAGTAGTAGCTGCGCGATGGGTACGCGAGCGCCCAGCACGGCGAGGTGCAGCGCCGTCTGCCCGGAGCCCGAGCGCTGCTCCAGCTCCGCGCCCGCCAGCACCAGGAACCGCACCGTGTTGATGTCTCCTGCCATTCACACCATACATTGAGTACTTCATAAGCCCAATGATGACGATGATGTCCTCCTAGACGATTATCTGCTACGGCGGCCGTTCTTATGTAAGGAGATTAGCCAACATTAGAGATTAGAAAACCATTTGCATAAGACAAAATATCTAAAAATGTATTTTAACGAATTATTAGCCTGTGCTTTATATAGTTGTATGCGGACGTTGCTAATGGAAGGCTGGATTTGTCCGACTATTTTGGTCGGAAGTGTGTCGCTAACAGTTTTAGCTCGATCGATACCTTTCCTGACGGCGGTGGCGAGAGGGGTGAAGCCATTGGTAGAGTTCACGATGCCGATCAGCGCCGGCCGCTCGTCCAGCATGCCTTGCACCTGAACACAACACGTTTTATAATCACGTCAAATTAAAATATCATCTTCACGTTCTAGATAAGAGGTTTGTCAAGAAATTCTGAACGCATGACTGTAAGTAGTTACTGCATAGCCCTTGTATTTTTGTTGTTGGTCTAATCATGATGAGTGAATAACAAATGTAGACAGTAAAATATGTAGTTGATCTTTAGCGTGAGTAGCTGTAACAGTAGTGCAGTACCTGCTTGATGTACCCGCAGCGCACCGCCATGCAGAAGCACACGGCGGAGGTGCCGTCCGTGTCCGTGCTGCCCCACGTCAGCGCCGACCAGCGCGACTCCAGCCACCCACCACTGTGCGCTGATGATCTGAGACTATTACTTAATGTATAACAACTCGTCATATCATTATTAACTTCAACATAAGTACATCTGTTACCTGTTTTCTTTAGTTCTATTCTGATCATCACCACTTTCCTTAACTGCATTAGTTGTGTCAGTACTATGTGATTCTGTATCAGCTGCATCACCAGCTCCTCTAACATCGTTACTTTTATTGTCATCCTCTTCGTTCTGCTGCTCTAAGACTTTCATCTTGTCACGCACGGTGGCCTCGTCGCCATAGAACTGTATGGCTCGTTCCGCTAGAGAGGGAACAGCAGTTGCCTTCACAATCACTTTGAGGCGAAACTTGTGGCAGTTCCTAGAGGCTAGGTTGTCTATTTCTTTCGAAGTTTTCCCTCCTCTGAAAATTAAGACTAGTTAAAAAATAGGCTGAATGTATACCGCACTAGACCATATCTCTTGGTCAATTCCCCACTATTCTAAACTTCATTAGTCTACATTAAGAGTTTAATTTCAAACAAAATCAATTGGGTTCCTTACCTATAGACGACGATCCAGGGCGGCATCTTGTCATTCTTCTCGAGGCGGTAGAGGAGCTGGTCGGCGATGAAGTGGAAGGGCTCCACGTTGCGCCACGCGAGGGTGATGGAGTACTTGGTGCGCTTCAGCACCTCGGGCTCCGGCGGCGACCAGCTCGTGAACTTCGCCACGAGGAACTCTTGGAGATTCATGTTGACAGCTGTTGTTCTGCAGCACCATGCAAACGTTATACTATTCAAATTTATTTAAGAAGCACAGTTAATGGATTTTTGACAAGTTCATGCAACTGTATAAAAATATTACAAACCAATTCTGAAAGTAAGTGGAACTCAGCGAGCTGCAGCCGACGTTAAACAGTGTTTAGTATCGGTTAATATTGGGGAGTTTGATCGATGCTCCGCCACCACTCTGCGCTCCTGGTACACGAGTGTTGCCAAATAACAGCTTTATTGGAAAAATGGAATTAGTAAAGAACAAAGCATAAATAATTTCAAGTGACTTTTTGTAAGGTATCTCTTATGTTAAGTTATTGGTTTCTCTTACAACGAATTTACATTTGATTAATTATTGCATTATTTATAAAACCAAGGGATCATAACACAGTTTGTGAACGATTCGAACGAGAAAGTTTTCAGTATATTCCTAGCAGTCCTGACTTACAGAGCGATCCGTCCGGAGCATATCATTTCCGCAAAGTGTTTCCTCTGAGAGAACTTGAAAACTTGTGAAAATGGCTTCGTTCAGCATTCACATTATGATACTTTAAGTTTGCCGTTTTGCATTAGTATTCTCTCTCCTTTATTCATTTCAATAGTCTCTGAAATTGAATACTTATATGTAGACACAAAAATAATTTCTTAGGTTAATTTCTATTATATTTATTAGATTTTGTCTTTGTAGACTATTTTTGTATACAATTGTTAAGATTTAAGTACCTCCAAAACCTGAAGCAAAGGTTGATGAAAATAGTTTCTGAGAGCTCTACGGATGAGGTGAGGTGGGCGCTCCGGTAAGTCCACTCGGCGTGGTCTAGATGGCGCTGTCATAAAAATCAGGAAATCGTCATAAACATTGGTCTGTATAGCTCTCCTGCCACCTCTGCTGCAAGCCCGTCAAATGTAACGTATCTACTTGCTTGTCATCCCACTTGTCATTGGCAGAATCGTCGAATTGACATCGACACGGATTGCCATATTCAAAAATAGAATAGAATAGAACGTATCACTTCTGGCAGCAGATACTACAGTCTCCCTGAAAAGACAAGAAGATCGGCTTTGTTTCTTTCTTAGTACTTACTCTCTGCCTTGATGAACTGTAATTTAAAAACAATACAGGCAATAAATATATATACAAAAATATGATTCCTAGCAACAAACTACATTGTTTGAGCTTGCATGCATTCCTTGTTCCTTCAATTTCCCTCTCCTAGTTCCAAAAACTGCCACTCACCAAGCGAGACGTGGCGCCACCGTCAATACAAAAAAACTTTCGCGCGCGAGTGCCAAAAACACGACGCCGGCCGCCATAACGCGCCGCAAAATAAATTCAAAAACTAGGTCTAAACTTCAATAAACTTCTTAAACTAGTCAACAACCCCTGCAGGGAGTTACTGGGCGCCCATCAAACCATTAAATAACATGTGTACAAGTGATCTGTGTACTGTGTGAGTGGATCAAGTTGCAGCAACCGGCGGAACTTTGTAAGTACCTACTGATTCCTATTTCCCATCGGTCCTGTGTGCTGCTTTCCATAAACCTCTCACAGAAAATCTCGTCCAGACTTACAACCTGGATAGATCTGTAAAAACCTAATAGTCTAGCTAGGGCTTACGGTCAACGAAGCGCCGTTTAAGTCACACCATACATATTTATACATATATGTATATCCATTCAATTATTTATATGAATATTTATTTATTATTAGGTAGGTATATAACATATAATGCTCAATCCTTCTCCGTGTGAGAGGAGGCCTGTGCCCAGCAGTGGGACGATAAATAGGCTGTAACTAGACTAGGTATATAACATGCACCATTGCATATTTGTTAAGAGCACTTTTTTACTATTTTGGTAGGTATATCCTTTACGAATATTCTAGTATGTACATCCAAGAATATGTTGCCTCTATGATAGTAAACAAAGTATTCAGCGTCTCTGTGTCGCGAACAAAAAGGATGTCTTTGTTACATTTTCTATGGAACAAGTGAACTGGCATTCTTTACGCTTTTTGCGAGCATCTTCCCTCACTATGTAAAAAAGGTTTTTAATTAAAAACTATATGTTATACTGCTGTACGAGTACTCCTTGCAACTACGTATGAACAAGGAATAGAACGGCATAAATGTATATTTTCAGCCTTCTAAGAATCTACAAGAATATTTGCGTTTTTTTATAGAATGGAGTGAATGGAGGATCTAAGAACTTTTTCTAGGCCATAGTAGGTAGGTATATAATTTACATTATATTTGATAGTTTTAAGTTACATTAGGAGTAACCATCCCTCAGGTAATGCGTGCGTGAAGAATGTACGAACTGACCTTCCACAACGTAGTCACAGAGCACATAAATCTCTGTCACAAGAACACAGTCGTCAGATTGATCACTCAGATATGAATGTAATGTTGCAAACGCTATTTTCCTTATGTCTGTTGCATTTTCCAAATCCGCGCTCATTTGAGTGCCGAAAGCGAAGTGTTGTGGACGAAGATAAATGTACAGACTTCACCCCCCCCGCGCCCCTCGCCTCTCCCCGCGTTTCGCCGCCCCATAGCCCGCAACCTTACGTAACGCGGAACAGAAATCCGAGAATTAAAAAGACACAACAGACGAGTTTTCTAATAAAGAGCGATGATGTTTAAAGCTTCCGATCTATTCCGATCAGAGCCGGTGATACCCGACCGGGTACGATGAGGTCTCAAGTTGCCAGTGGTTTCTTTACCTACCTATAGTCTTTTTTATTCAGAAGATGGATCTAAGAACTGGCTCGGAAAAAGCCAAAGATATTATTGACTTTATCAAAATAGGTAACAGTGACTGTAGTTCCCCTTCTCGCAAATTACCGTAAAAGCACTAAAAGGCAGACATATAGGGAAAATTGTGTGTCTTACTCTTCAATCAGCCTGCCAATCTATTAGTTTTAAATTAATCTTCTAAAAAGAAAATCCTACAGTTAAAAAGCTTGTCAATGTTGTTTTGCAGTAATAGACGTAGGCGTGGATATGTTGTTTACGTGTCTATTTATTTATTGGAGTGCAACTGTGACGTCATGAGACGATTTACTGAACTGGCTATCATTTGAACGTCTTTGGCAGTCGTTATGGGTAGTCAGAAACCAGTCTAACCAAGGGGTATTGGGTTGCTCGGGTAACTGGGTTGAGGAGGTCAGATAATCCTTGTGTAATACTGGTACTCAGCTGCATCTAGTGAGACAGGACGCCGACCCAAACATAGTTGGGAAAAGGCTAGGCAGATGATGAGATAATGTACACACGTCATCACGATGACGATGAACTGCATCTGAGTGCTCGAGGCATCGTCTAGCGACAGACTACTTTGTTACACTTTCTAAATGTTTGTTGCTCTCGTTTTACATTCAATTTGAAGGTTCTTTCGAAACGACCTTCAGTGGTGTATTTAATAAGAATGTTTATTTGCCAGAAAAATTAAAGCAATCTAAGAAAATGGCAATGTCTTATTCAATTACTATAAAGTGAAGTGCAGGGTTTTATTTACCTACACCTTATTTGTCCACCACAATCTTCACCTTTTAGATTCGCTACACTATTGTTATGTCAGGCTTGCGTATTTTTTTCGCCATGACGATGACACTAGCTAGCTAATGACAGGCGACAGGTAGGTTGGGTGCATCATCACAACTGACTCCGAAACTGGTGACATAGGTATAGAATGGCTTGGCTATGAATACCAGTCACTCGAGCAACGTACAGAGGAGTCAGATCTTCAATCTGTGACGTCATGACACCAGCTCAATCAGCTCATAGCTCTGCGGTCATCTAAGAGATCGTAGAACGTCCACTTTGTTTTTATAAATCCTCCCAATGTTGTTAATTCAGGGGCCCGATTCTGCTAAGTTAAAAATGTGAAAATTGAATAACAATTAGTTAAGTAAAATTAGCAGGATCGAGCCCCAGTAGTTCAGCAGAACTACACAAAGTAAACGTACGGTTGTGAAGTAGTTCCACACTGTAGTACGTTCACCGTCAGCTATCGAACTAGTTCAGGTGAACTGCACGTCGCATCGTATTCATCGAACTAGTTCGACATCTGTCACACTAGCTGTTACTCGCGGCTTTACTCGGGAACGTAGGTATGACACACAAATACGGGGACTGCTGCCCTTTATCTGACAAACGTAGCTACATCATCGAGAGCGATGAAATCACCGCTCCACAGAGACATCAGGCCAATTAGAAACGGAAAACTTGCTCTACTTTAACTCAAAAACTATTGTCGTTTTTGTCAACACTATACACCTATAAAACAGAAATAGTTAGGTACATTAAATATCAGCTCAACAACATTTTAGCGAACAGTTTGACGATAACTATTCTCTTAACGATAACTTCTTAAAAAAAACAGCCTCGGAGCGCTCTCCAGATGCTCACCAATCTTAGGAATCGTTTTCTGTTATCAGCGTCATTAGCATTAACTGCCGGCTGCTCGGCTGCAGTAATCACTGCCGCCTGCACTCTACTGCTAATTGAACTTGACCTGGAAACATTGACCTTGCCTCACATCAAACTATACACACATTAATATCCGTCAAAACATGACTAATGAATACCCTCAATAGAGTGATTAGCGTAGCCATCACTTATTTATGTACATACTCGATTACTTGGACAAACCGCGCAACAATAACATTACTGAACTTAACATAATACCTACGACAGTTGTTATTAATAACGATAGCAAAAGTCTTATCATCAGCTGATCTACTTTGATAATCGCGTTATCAGCGACTCATTTATACAAGTAAACAAAGAGTCGAGTGTGCAGTGCGCGGCACGAGACGCTCTCCTAATGTTATGTGGGATGCGATCGGAAACTCTATACAATTCCCACAGCGCTTCAGTATCGACATCCAGTAAATGATAATGCCGCTTTTCTTTACGAGAACAGCGAGCGATGTCTATCGCTGGCACATCGCAATAATTTCGTTGCCACGAAAAAAATACTTCATAAAAAAGTAACATTGGTTCGAAATGATTGGTGTAAAGGAAACGTAACGCGGCGATGGCGGGGCTATCGATCGACGCGGCCAGTCGGCGCCGGGCCATCGCGCGGGACGCACGTATCGCGACCGCCTCCGACACACGAATAACCTCACTGGCCACTCGCTGTCGACACCACCGACCACCAACACCTCGCGGTAAGTGCACTCTCTGTATACTCCCGACCCTCGCCCGTGTGCAGCATCCCTCGAGGCGAGCGCCGCAGCACTGTGAGTTTGCGTTATATGATATATACAAACAATTATGATGTTCGCCAGTGGCAGTAGGTAGCGTGTGCTGGTGGCAGCGGCCGCCTGCCTACTAATTACATTACGCGTGATAAGGCAGCACTGACTCATGCATTGTTGTGCTGGCCGCGCTAGCTACGTCACGCGGATTCGCGCGCGATTTGTGAACTACGCGACGGCCGAGCGCTGATCGTGTCAACTACCGAGGTTTCTTCCATTTATATGTTTATTTTGAGTATTATGACGTGCTGGTTGCATAACACGACTAGCATTTAATATTCACTTTCATTATCTGTGTGAATGACATCAGAACATTATTTAATTTCACAATCCGTAAATAGACCAGATTTATTAACATTGTTCATGTAAATATTCTAGAGCTACATATGTTTTATCGGTATGTATCGTAAATGTTATCTAATATCTTGGTATTAGAGTACAAAGAGCGCGAATCGATTTCCCGAAATACTAATTAGCCTGAGCTCCTACTAAATAATTCGGAGCAACTGTACGTACGCGAGCCTTTACAATCCATTGTTACATTCAAGTCTATTTGCTTTGGTTTTTCTTGAAGAGTTTTCATTCAACGACTGCTCCCTACTTTTAAGTTGAATCGCAATATTTAATCCGCTTTGTGTGACACAATGTACAATTAAGGAAAGTTCTGAACAATGAATATAAATAAGCGGCGTTACAGTGGGTTTGCTCGGCGCGGGCTCGTCGTAATCGTCGGTCACAACACATCGTGCCCCGCTTGACCCGGCGTGCCCGGCGCTCGCCCGGGAACATCGCGGCCACACACTTACACCCAGACGATTAATATGGAATTCGTGCCAAATTCTGGGGTCATTCCGATCTCTATATTCTGTACATTCTACTTCTCAGGGCATTTATAGATTTTGGTACGTTCCTTATCATTTTCCTTAATGACGGGAACAAAGAAATGCGAGCATAATTTCCTCGAGTCCGCGTACATTTCGTACTAGGCGTGCAGTAGTGGTCAGCTGTTCGAGTCCCGGGCGCGGGAACAGAACAGCTGACGCCAACAATATGGCTTCTCATTATAAGGCTGACATTTACTGCCAGCACTTATAACATCCGAGTGTTCGATATGGGGAGATTTTCCAAGCGCGAAAAACAGGAAATTGTAATTAGTTTCATAAGATTAACGACAGTTATTGTACCTACTGGGATACGTGCAAATCTAGGGTAATCCATAAAAAAAAAAACAAATGAGTAGAGAAAGAGAGGCAGCTTCACACTTTTCCATTTTTTTGCGTTTTTCTTTGGAATTATCAAATGTTTAGGTCACAGTTAAGTTACAGAAAAGGGGTTGAAATAAGATCTGATTGGTTACTAGTTTGCTATAGACTGAACATAATGTTAGCTTCTTTTAGATCCAGTGTAAAGTTACATGGCTTAGGTATAGGACGGAGCCTAATTGTAAAGAGTAGAAGCCGAGAGTTTCCCGCGGCCGTGTCTAGGATTATACGCCATTAGTGACGCAGACGCTCAGATGAAAGGCTTTCACTTCAAACTCTGCAATTACTAGGCGATATGAATTATAATAATTAAACCGCACCGCGCCGATGTAAAATGCGCCTTATGCCTATGTGGATTAGCAACAGTTTCGCGTGTGCGGCGGCTGTTAATTAAGCTCGCTAGTTTGGGAGGGTTGAGGGCTGACCCCAGCATCTGACGTTTGGAAAACAAGTGAAGGGTTACGTTGTACAGTTTAAAATGTTCATTCAAACAAATAGTTATCTTCTAGCGATAATGTAGGCAGTAAAATATTTGATTTGGAAAGCCCTGAGCTTTCCACAGTCAAAATCCCAATCCATCTTGATTAAGCTCAGTCTTTTCTACATCAGAAGAGGTTGCAGACAATAAACTTGTAACTTAAATAAAATTATAATTAAAATGACAATTGTGATTGTGAACAATTTCACACTTGGACAGTCACAGTCAAGAGGCTTATGTTCGGTTTCTAATGAGATACTTCCCGTTTCCTCAAACACGTACAATGAATAGAAATTAATAAGCATCTATTCGACGAATTAATCCGAAAGGATGAGACTTGTATTACAATACATTGTTTGAAATATAATTTTCTCATTACCTACGAGACAAATCTGCCGCAAGTGTACAGTTTTAACTAGAGCACAAGAAGCTTACAATATCAATACTTTACTATTTCACGTCTATGAATTGCAAATATCCAAAATATCTGAACCTAAAAGGATGTAATTGAGAACCTCCTCTTTTTGGGAAGAAGGGTAACAACAAAATCCAATAAGAAATTAAAATAAGTTTATTTCAACGTTCCCTAAATAGTACTTTTCATTAAATTAGATTTTAGTAAGAGACAAGATGAGGACACTGTTCGAGTGCCATCGCGGATACATGATAGATATCAATAAGATATTTTTCTATTTATTAGCGACGTTAGGTAGAACGCAGACTTATCGCTCCAGTGATTTATATGAGCCGACTGCTGCAGGAACACACCAAGGTCACTGTTCACTGTGCTGTACGCTCGTAAATCTGTCGTATCGCAATGTTCATGTTAATGTACATACTAAGATTTATTATAACTGGGGCTTGATGCTGCTAAGTTAATAACAATTGTATAACAATTGAATCTCATTCTGTTACTAATATAAGTCCGATCGTATTCCAATGACATTTCATTATTGGTCTGCCATTTAGTCTATAGGGTAGTCTGCTCTACAATCATATTGCAATCGTAACTCATTTACAGATTATATTTTATGATTCATAGAAAAGGATAAAAACGTTTATTTAAAAATAGCGAAATGCCACATCGCTTCAATCGTAATTGAGTCGTGATTGGATCTCAGTTGGATATCAATCGTATATCGCTTAAGTAAAGAATCGAATCCCTGTTTGCATGTTATTCCACGCTGTTGAAGCATTAGTTCATCTGTAACTGTAGGTATTGTGTCCATTGACGAGTCTGTTCTGAAGGATTAAGCAATGAAGACGTGGATGCAGTTAAAGTCTCCGCTGCGGAAAGGCTTTGTGTCGCGAGTGAGGGGGGGGGAGGCTTTGTTCACTCCACTAACGACTGGTAATTGGATACACTGGGCGTCTAGTGCTCTGGACGAAGGTAGCTGCTTGCTTCCAAATGCCACTCGTAATTAACAGTTCTGCATCGTGACCATAAGGTACATAGTTGTTTAGCATAATAAACCACTGTAAAAATATTTAAACCCCTTCAATGTGCTTTTGACTGTGATCGCTGTGACTCTGTAAGATTTCTTTGATTCAGTCGGGAAGTAATATTTAATGACGTAATATCGATGAATTGCTCGCGATCTTTGTTAAGATGCAACTCTGAACGAGATATTTTATCTGAGATCGTCAAAGGAGTTCTTAGAGCGAGTTCATGGAATCGTTGCAACAAAATATCATATTATTAAATTGTGCAGCAGATCGAATCACAAGTTTTGTGTAAAATGTGTCTTCTTCTTCACTCTATTTGTTTTTTTATTCAGTAAATAAACAAAATAAAAACGAAATGCCGACTTTACTGACTGCACACTTTCGTACAAAATTTTCTTTTCATATAAGTTAAAGCATAACTTAGTTAGTGACTATTATAGTAATCTGTGATAGAAGTATCAGTGTTCCAAGTGATTAGGTACTTAACAATAACAGTTACTGTATGCTCTTCATAATCCAATTATTAGAATAGCCAAATTATCCACAAAAATAGATACTGTGCAACCCATGATCACGACTTAGCAGTACTCTGTTGTTGAGAGACCAGACATAACTCTCAAGAGTTTTACTTCAAACTCCTATTTAAAGCAACCATCTGGCTGCGACAACAAAACTTTAAATAACTCTACTGCAGCAGAGGTCGCTACTGTCGTCATTTCATTTTAAAATTCAAATGCAATTATGAATGCAAGAGTGAATTAAAAGTAAGCATTAGATCTCATTAGGGTCCGCGCTGGGGTTGTGACGTCATCGCGTCTGTGTGTCTGTATGTTTGTGTCTGTGTTCTGTCTCGTTGTTATTGCATAAAGTCGCAGTTACCTCGACGTTGTTGCACTACACTCGACTTATCGTTCGCTTTCTTTCCTCTGCTTCTGTTACAGTTTAATGAATTTTATTCGTTTCTTATAGCTGTGAAAGTTTTAAATATTACGAAAGTATATAATGCATGCAGAATAAGTCATTTTGAGTGTACACACACATACAGAAGTGCTGTATGTATTGTGCGGTTAGTGCGCGTGCCGTCCTCGCCACGCTGCGTGTCACGAACGGCTGTTTGATCGCTCACCACACACACACACACTATACATATTTTTCAAACAAAGTCTGCCAATAAAACCGCATTGGTAAACCTAATCGTACTGTAGAGCTGTCTACATATATTATATATTCATAGCCTATTTTCAAGGCGTTTATTGAAAATCCACCAAGGAAAACCATTATGTACTCAATTCTTTATTAGCATTTCATATGTTATATTAATAGGTACTTTTTATAGGGTGGACACATTATGGACCCGGTAGGGCACAGCTCAAAGATGATGGAAAGTTATGCAGTAGCTTACTCCTAAAATCTAATATCTTAAGCTCATCTTCTCCGCCCTGTGAACCAACTCCATATACTCCACTAATGCCATGGTATTCACTATGAGTGTATGCGTGTGTGTGTGTAACTCGCGTCTCGGCTGTATAACAGCTAATCACTTCCCATTGGCTCCCCGTGAGCGCCGAGAATTGACTCGTCACCCTACAATGAAGCCTTTATTTACTGCTGATGTGTTTGCTCATATTGTTCTTTTCATGCTAATAATTCTCAATAAGTTTGTTGTCTACTGAGCAATTTTCTAGACTCAGCCTTTAAGTATAAAACTTATGCCCGAAGTAATCAAATTATTTATGTTTAACCGTCAAATCCGTAGCGGACTCCGATTGGGGTCTGAACATCAATGTCACCGTAAGCTCGGTTTAGACCCCAATCGGGGTCCGCGAATGAGTCATACATTTTCCTAATTATTTACGCTCATATTTATTTTCTTTCCAATCAAACCGTATTTGTGAGTACTAAATAAAATAATTAAATAAATTTAAATTATTTTGACGCATTCAAACCTTTCATATTTAGCATCCCTTTAGTAATATACCTTTTGAAAATCCAATCGTAATTACCGGGAATTCTGATCGAACTCGCCATGTTTGTTTACATTTGTTGTTTTTTTTTTTAATTTGAAGACGCATAGACAAGATGGCGACGGTGATAGAAGTTTTGCATTGAATGATCCGATTCGTTAAAATAAAGAATCGATTTAATAATTTTATATTATTTGATATTATAATATTACTAAATTGCACTTTTGTATACTATAATCTGAAAATAAATTAGGAAAAGTAAAATGACTTAATTTGTTTTGAAAAAATGCTAGAAAATCAGTGGTAGAAAATACGTTGTAGCCGGAATATTTTTTTTTCGGTTTTTAGGATTTCTGAAGACCGCAAATTTTGAAGACTTATTTATTTCTTCGGGTGTTTTATGTGCAGAATTCCTGTAGTCCTGCCAAACTTAATGGCGGCTCGTTATTTCCGACTTTTTAACTGAGCGGCAAAGCTATTTGACGAGAGCTGTACTTAGGTGTAGTTATCGCAAAATTTTATGACGATTTTATTGTTTGAAAGGGCAAATAGGAAGCCGGAACTGCTACTCGCTGTTCATCGAAAGCTGGTCCAAGATGGAAGAAAGATGATATTTTTCTTTTCACAAATCTGTCAATATGGGTATCAAATAAATTGCATTGACTAATAGAACAAGAAAGATTATTTTTGACCAACAAGCTATAAAGAAGCGCGGGGTCGCTACTCCCCGTCATCCGCCTCAGATCCTCAGAAGTCCTGCGGGATCATTAGGATCAAAAATATTAAGTCGATGCCTAGAGGAATGAAGCAATTTTTTTCGCCACTAAATGACAATGAGCGTTTTGATCTACCTCTCCTCTAGCATTAAGTAATACATCAATAGAAAGCTTGTGTTATGTAGAGTATTTTCTTGTACGGCGGCGATTGTCATTTGTTAGTATTTAGGGAGTTAGACCATGTTTAGAGAAATAATAACTATGTCTAAAATCTACTGTAGCTTCTTAAGTACTGGCAATTTGTTAGAGGTATTTAAGTACGAAATGTTCTATTTAAAAAGGTCTTTACAGTGATATATAATTAATTACTAGAGAAGGATTCTAAGGACTTGAAACTAACTATCGATAAAAAACCTTAAACATGTTCTAACATCTAAAGTACTAAGAATTGGTATGTAGTATGTAAGTAGATATGTATGATGCAGTAAGTACAAAATGTAACGCTTAAAAAGACCTTTCAAATGATGTATAACTCATTACTAGAGGGGGAGTAGACCAACATTCAAACATCTCGCCCAATGTCCTTTACGCCGCGCAATGGTGGCCGAATCATTGTTGTGACTCAAGCACACAAAAACCACGGTCTGCTCCGATAAAACTGAATGAATTCCGAAAGACCGTTGATGCTATCCCCGCACCCCGCGCGCCATTCCCGCGCGCCATCTGAATTTTATTCGAAATTTAAAATTCAAAGGACTTATGGGGCACCCAGTATAAAAATTTAATGCTAAAAACTTTCATAAAACTTTTATATTTTTTCTTCACAACAAAAACTAAGTGTACTGTTACGGAGTGGGTGGGAAAATGGTTTTTAAAAAAAACTATTTAATTGGCTAAAATAAAAATGTATTGAAAAATCACAAGAAAATAGAAAGAAAGTTGCCCGACGGAAGTCCAATCCAAAACTGAAGAAATATTATTATCGCTAATTAAAATAACATCGGTTTCCTATTGCATTAACGTCAATGCAATGGGAAACTCAGCAATTTAATTTTATATTGGTAACAGGGGTTATTTCGATATAACAGTACCTATAATTTAAAATTAAGAAATAAAATTGAAATAAGTTACTATTAAAAAAAATATATAAAATTGGTATTCGATTATTTATAATAAACATCCGATTTAGGTATCGAATGCACAGCACTGATTGAAAAAAAAATGTACTCTATTCCAAACTACTTCTTGTCTGTGACTTTGATCTTGTAAATTGTTCATTTTTATTGTATATTTTATGTGCTGATTTTTTAGTTATGAATCGTAAATAAGTGCACGAAATGTGTTGCAACGGATTGAAAATGTTATAAATATGACGTTTGTGTTGTGTTTGAGAAAGTGATGCGATTATTTATTGGTAAGTTTTCACCAAAAGTGAAATGAAAATTTGAAATAGACTTAGAAACACCGTAATTATTATCTATTTCTGAATTAACTAACCCCATTTGACCTTTGCACGGTGTTGTCAAATAAGTGAGCTCTAAAGTTATAGGTAGTTAAAATACTTCTGATCAGGCATTACGGACTTAGAATTCATGTGTTGAAAGTTAGTACAAATTCTTGACTTCCATGTCGCGATTCAAAATATCCCGCCGAATCAACGTCATATGTCAAAACCTTGTCGAGCAGAGGGGTTAAATATGTCTTCTAGTCTTTTGTGATTCCAATCTCAAGTATTGCCGACTTTGCACAATGTTGTTGTCAATTGTATTTAAGTTTTTTTTTTCATATTTTTTCCTTAATTGTAGAGGTAATTTTCTTAACGTGTAACTCTAGTAGCGTCCCTAGCCTGTTGTTTTTCTCACGGCAACGGAACCGCTTGCTGCCTTATAAAATATTACCTTCCAAGATTTATGAGACACAGAAGACTGTTGCAGTGACTATTATGGTATTCTCGAGGATTTTTTTATCTATTTATTTTCCTTTTAATGTTAGCATGAATACATAAGTGGACCTCGAGCACTTTTAAATACTTTATGAATAGTGTAATTCGGGCATTTCTAATGAAATACCATGACAGACGTGCAAGTATGTAATCTCCCGGGTGTTACCTTCCTGATAGCAATTGCGTTAGTTTTACTGCTAAGCGGGCACACTCGGGCACAGGCGGGCTCGCGGGCGGGATGATATTTGTTTCATTCGGGGTTATGTGTTTAGCGAGTATTAACAGTTACATTTTCACCTGAAGTGGCACTTCCGCGCGGATCCTCCGCCGAGGACCGCTCCACTTAGATTTTATTGCGATTACCCTCACTATGGCCAGAACCTATTTACTAAACTAATTAAAGGTCCCATATATACCTGCGGAATACGATGCGGAAGTAGGTACTCACGGAGAAATAGGGCGATTTTGAAACTTCTAGTTCCTGGAAGTAGATAAGTACTACCAGTTTAACTACTGCTATCATCAGAGACTACGAAACTAAGTTTATAGCTATTACCAAGTATCATTAGGTACTCTTGTTTAAAATGCATTCACGAAGTAAGTTATAAGTTGTATTACGATATAACTTTGGTGGTAAAGTGGTCGTTTATGTTCGTGACACATGACCACTACAATCTGAAATACTTTACGGTTTGAACTGAGAAATAATATAAGTGCAGGCATTTAGCAGAGCTAATGGGAATATCAATAATACGGCGAGCAGTGCGCGATCCATCTCTGTTCGCTGCACTTGTAGGTGACGGAGCGCCGCGTCGTCAACTAATGTTTTCTTGCTTTTCATACAAATGTGTTTTGTGGGAAAATAATACGTTTGGAAAATAAAGCTTGTTATCTCGGAATAATTCAAACATTAACGACTATTGGACTAAGATATTTGATAAATACCACCCTTCTTTATTTCGGAATTTGTAATGTAGAAAACTTATCCTAACCCTTGGTACTGAGCTCGATAACCCCATCTTACGCTTTTCTAAGTCAAATTATAAGTGAACTGAAAATCTTTTTGTATTCCACATGGAATACCAAACAAAAGGAAACATCAAAATTCTGCCAATTTCAAGTATCTTCCTTAAAATACCGGTAAGATGGCAACAATACGCAGCGTCCGCAACATCCCGCGCGAGCGATAACGTTGCATCTCACACAGATAACAATGATGGCCGCTGTCTGTCTACACTTCAGCGCGAACAGACACAAATACAAATACATTTTCAGAAAATTCCTTCAAAACAATTTACACAAATATTTCTGTGAGATTACTGTTGTAAACAGCGTGATATTCCATCACGTTGAGATACTCTCACAATTGTCGTTATTCAAAATTGTGATCATTATTTATTATTTTGTTTTTAAAAGCAATATTTAGTTGATGGCGCAAGTAATTGCCGACTCAAGCCCACCTGTTCTATTTTGTTCCGCGAGTACAATATAATATTAGCATAATCCGGAGTTTGTGCAGAATATCTTTAAAATAAAAGCATGATCTCCTTGCGTAGTGTCCGGGGCTGCGGGTCTAGGGGGCTTGGGGGCTAGGGGGCTAGGGGGCTAGAGGGCTATGGGGCTGGGGGGCTATGGGGTAAAGTATTCGCATAATATCGTTGTGGCGATCGCCGGCGGCATGGCGTGTGCGGATAAAACAAACAACAAACACGCAGCTAATGGAAACCAAATTAATGAGAATATTTGTGTCATTACGCAGTACAGAGGGTTTTGAGATAGGTTCAATTTGTGGTTTTATGATCGAGATTTCCTTCCTTATTATGAAAATAAAAATTCTTTTGTATTCGACCAAGCTCGAAAAACAACTAAACTAAGTATGACCTAAACTAATCTGCATTAACATATGATAAGTACTTTTAAAAGACCATTTTGTGGTTTAAAAAAAGAAACACCCGTGTACCCTAGATTATTCCTGATCTGGCAGTTCAAAATATTAAGCCCAGGGCCTTTTATTTATGTACAGACTACTGTATACTACACATTACTATAAAGGCAGTCTTATACTTTCCCCTGCTGTATGTCGGCGCAGGATTTCCTCACGTCGACAACGTGTTCATAAAGTGCGCTCGTATTAGCCGATTTCGGAAGTCGCGCCTTATCTGATGCGGGGAAGTAAGTACGGCCTTCCCATCTCCGCCGGCTGCTCTGTGCTCCCACTACCTAGGAAAATGTAGAAGGTGCATTTTTTATGTGTAAAAGTGTAGAATTACCGAATTTGAGTGTTTATAAATTCATATTGTTTTTTTAGAGCATATTGAATTACCTTTTATTTTTATGTGTATGGCTTCACTCAGATCATATCCTTTTCGCTGCGTTCAGTGAATATCTGCAACTAATTTACCCGAATGTTTTCACCATCCTCATTGCCAATGATCCTGGAATTATCCTCATTGGTGTGCAGTAGCTCCGGGTGAGGGACGGAGGGAGTGGGAGGGTGGGAGGGGGAGTAACGCGAAACATATTTACATGACGAGCTCGTGTACCTTTGATAAATGTTGTGTACTAATCGCGAAATGTGTCGCTTTGTGTTTGTTCTGCGATCTGACATATTTTTGCATGAGGTGTTCTTGATTAGGGAAATTAGGTTACGGATATATATCAGTACGATAAGTATAAATAGAACTCATTTATACCCGGCGAAATAAATAAAAAGGTTCAAGATTTATATAACGTTCCCAAAATTTTTTATATAACGTAGTATATAACGTATATTTGTTTCAATGATATATATTGCTTCCTAATTGTTCGGCCCTACAGCCACGGAGGTCGATCTCTAAATAGGCGTGTTATGTTGGAAATTGGAGCAAAAGTCTGACCTTATGCTGTTAATGTCACTACCAGTAGCAATAAAATTAAATATTGTACTTTTTGGCAAGTTTTAAGTGAAACCTTGCCAAATAAGGTCTTAAATTAGTGCAGCAAAGCATGTTATATGTTGTATATCAATTTAATTGTCTATATATGAGCAGTATGTATAAACCCTTGATTGTCGTTAACATACTCGTACTAATAATTCACGTCAACATACTCTTATTGCAAAGAATGATGAATTGTTATTGTCGCCCATAACTGTCGCTGCAGCAATACAATTTAACTCAATTTGATATTGTTTTACATGCCAATTTTACACAATTATGAAATATTCTGCCTATTTCCATATAAATGGAATTATACATAGAAGTATGCAATCTCGGGACGCAAACGATGCACAAAATAGCCTCTCAGATATATTGTTATGATGGCTCAAATTTACGACAAGCGCACCGCTCTACCTCACCCGTAGGCGCGGGACGGGAGGGGGATGTACGACCACTGTACGGAAACATTTAATTTCAATCTTTTAAGCAATGAAAAGATATGACTTAGTTTAAAAGTTAGGTTGAGCGAGTTTCTTTGAGTTTGTCCCGTTATATTGAACACAATCCAAAAAGCATGACACAAATAGGATGTTTTTCCTAATGAAATCATAAGAAACATGGAAACAATGGTGACATAACAGAAGTTTATTTATGTGAGCGCCATGAAACCTATAGCGCAGGCCGAGGGGGTCTGAGCCCGGCCGAGCCAACACAAAAAACCTTTTAGCCGATACATAAGCACACCCAAGTCTGCGCTAAAATACACCGGCTCCCTAGGTTTTTTGCGCTAAAGCTGTTGGGGGCTGGCTATAAAGTTGCGATTGTTTCTGATGGCGGATCCTGGGAGCATTACCAGCATTACGTCCGACGGGAATTGCTCGAAGTAACGAGATGACGCATGCGGACCGACACACACAGTTGTTTATGTTCGTAGTACTAGTATTAGTGACCAGAAACATGTTGTGTCACGCATTTTCTGGATTATACGTATCACACTACTCTGTAGAGTCAGGGCTCAAGTCTAGGCAATGACTTGGGATCTTAGAACAGGCCTGGTCGTATGTATTTTGGATTGTTACAGAAAACATTTTGTCGTTCATTTCACATTCCACTTTATACAAAATATTGGTTATAAGTAACAACCCCTTCTCCTGATTGCAGGGGATGATAATCGGCTTATATCCTATAATAATGTGGTATCGTTATATTTTCTTATTACCCATATTTTTCCTTGAATCTCAAATTAAGATCCATACCCAGAAATACTGTTATCTGCGAAATATTTGAAATAATAGGTAGGTACGTTATTTAATACACTATTATTTTATAATGTCTCGGTAGGTACTCGTTATAATATTTCATGTTATTTTAAATGAGCACCGACGTAATAATTTTGCTGTATAGTTATATTTTCCGACGGGGTATAATATAATAGTAACAAAAGGTAATATTTCTTTGGAAAAGAAGTGACTTTTATTTGGTTTGTATTCCATGTCGGGGCGGGAGACAGTTATTCAATAACATGTGATAACGCGCGGTACTCGGCGCGCTATGTATCGCGAACATTTCATACTGTTACAGTCACACGTGATTTTTCATTTCACTTGAAAAGACTTTTAAGGTTTTCCACAAGATGTTTTTGAGGTAGAAAATAATAGAAATTTTATATTATGTTAGAGATTTTTCTCACTGGATGGCTGTCTGAATAGTTGAATTTAGTGTGAATTAAGTTTATGGTCTATAGAATTTATTTGTTGTTCATATAAAATATAAGATAACATGTATGTGTGGTGTTATAAATAAGTTTTATTTGAAGACAAAAGGAAACTTTCCTCCCCATATATATAAAGTTAGAAGTTTTAGAAAGATTTTAAAGCTGTTCGCGCAACGTGCGAGATTTATAACTGCGTTTATAAGTAACCCGCGTTTGTACGCTATTCTTTATCTTGATATACCTAGCAGGTGACTTGGTTATTTTGTAGTAATTGTAATTGTGTGAAAACATGTGCGAGTATTGTGCTTATGTGTATAGTGTATAATATATACCGGAAAATATTTGTTTATCTTTGTGAACTAATGTCGAACAGAAAACACAAGGGCACGTGTATCTGCAGAAGAAAGGTTTCGAATAGGAAGTACAGATTTTCCGCGTTATTATCATATACTTCTACTAATGTACGATATTAATCGATGAAATCGTCTATTACAAGGAAAAATAAAGCCAATACATTTCGCTAGCTTCCTCCACTGTGCTACCAGTCGTGTTGACCCCTGGTACAGTGACACAAACACGCGGGTACGGGTCAAGTAACGCTGGGCGGTGTGAGCCGGGGCGATTGAGTTTGTCAAGCGAGCTTATTGCTCGAGCCTCGATTATTTATAGTGGTGGAACATTATTAGAGGGTTCCATGGAACTGAGCCCATATATCTGTGAGCTTTATCGCTTTAATGCATACACAAGTGGGTAACTGCTTACGTTTACTTCCACTACCTGGTTCCATTATTTCAGCCATTCCTTTTCTGATACCAAAATAATGATGATTGCTCTACTTTATCTTTTATCAACAATATTCTTAAGTATCCAGCAATTAAAGACATCTGCTATGCTATGCATCTCGACTCGGGTCAAGGCTGCCCGGGCCGCACTCCGCTACAGAACGTTAAGCCTGACGTTATTATGAATGAAGGCATTCAGACAAGTCATTACGCTTTTAGCGAAATTGTAAGTAACACATTAAGACTTGAAGCAGTTCCAGCCTACTGTAAAGTGAATGGTTTCAGGCTCTGCCTTCACGCGCGCGGCACGAGGTACCAGGGACACATACATTGTTGGACACCAGTATGCGAGCCACGTATTGCTAACGTGGCAGGCTGACCCGGTTCAAATCGCATCCAAACCCCCTAACTTGTTATATATCCTGGTGCTAGGAAAAATCCGCGAACGAATTGAAATAATTATTTTTGACAGATTTTTTGAAAAATCATGAAAGTGTACCACAAAATGTTTTAAAAGCTAAATCTGACCCTGCCTGCATTACAACATTTCTAAATTAATTTTAAACCAAGTAATGTAAAAGGAAAGAAACCCTTCAAAAGTTTCAATTAACTCAACGGCTGAAGATTCCCAAGCATCACTAGAGTAGTTTACTTAAATATCGTTAAATGCCTGCTCTACCGGAGCGATCACTGAAGACAAACTAAGCTGAGTGCGGACTCAAAGGCGTTCCGTTCCCACAAGCCGGCACGGCCGAGCGCTGCCTGCAAATTGTATCATACACGATGCGTCTTCAGACTTCCAATTACTGCACATGTATAGACAGGTGGTCCAGGAATCCTTACCAAAGCAGTCTTGTGGGTCAAATACCGATCACCGAGGACGTGTAACCATATTGCGGAGCCTTTGTCTGTCGCACAATATATTACTGCAGTACACATGATTCAGATTGCTTTGCATGCTCTCCACGTAGAGATTCTTTGTTTTGGTAGGGGACAGTTCTTGACTATGATAGACGATAGTGTTTTGTCTTTGTTTTGTTCGCATTCGTTATGTAGCAAGGCATTTCATGATGAGTGTTTTACCATTTCTAGTGGTATGTTCCATTATTGGGCAATTTAGTATTAATAAATGTTGAGCCTAGCTAGTGCTTCCAAATCGTTCAATATCCATATAGAGATTCACACAATGGCGTTGTCTGGTCATACGTTAGCATTACCGGGCATCGAACGGCGATCCATTACACCACTCTGTTCACCACTGGACTATTGACGCAATACGTCATTGTTCGTACACTGTTGTTTGCTGACATATAATAGCTTGTATGTATGTATGTGGGTCATTGAATGTCCCACATTTTGATCAGAGGCTTGGATGCCAGCCATGCCAGCCATTGTACGTCGTTGATCATATTTTGCTGAACTAGTCAGTATAACAACAATTTGTAGGCACATTTAATTTCCTGGATTGTACGCTGACAGCTGAAAACCACCTCGTTAGTCGCGTCTCGAGTCACGCCGGCAAAGCGTTACATTTCACAATTTGATGTTATGAATTCGGTGAAGTTTCTTGACGTGCTGAAAGTAATATTCGTCACTGAGGTAGACAATGTTTAAAATATTTGTTACTGCAAAAATTACTGGCTAAATATTTTCGAAAATAAATAAATAAGATATCTTGATGATAAACTATAACGTCTCAATTCCTGTTGCCAACTAATATCACAAAAACAAGTTTTTGTCGAATTAAGCGAAGGTCTTCACGACCTCTCCACACACACAAACACATAACTTCTCGTAAAAACATAAATCTTTTAGCTTCTCTATTCGTTTAATTAGTCGGTTAGTTTATCGCTCATCATTAGTCTTGTCATTGAGAGCACCCGCGCGGTGCGTGTCACGCGCAGCCTCTCCGCCCTAACATATGAACTGGACATTAGTTAAAGAGGCTCATTCTGAAATATAATAGTCATACACTTTGACCCAACTAGTCCATGTGACCCACTACGTAGGTACTATCCGATTTTGGTTGAAGTTAGTTGGTTTTGTGATTTTCCATTAAAATTTCAACAAAATTTATAACCGTGAGTTTCCTTCCTGTTTCCCTCTCGGAGCCGGCAGTTACAGCATAACAAATCGCGATATTTTTATATAACCGAACAAAAACAGAAGTCTGAACTAAAAATACTCCAGATTTCAGAATAAAAAGTACGGAATAATTAATTCAACCGCGTAAACGCAACATATAGAATGTAGGTTTGCGTTCATTCACGGCTCGTAAGTAAAAACGTAGTGGGCGCGGCTTTTGTTAAATAAATGAGCAGCAGCAGCCTGACGCATCCGGCTCCATCCATATCACATGGCCTTGTACCCGCTTGTACCCGCATGTACCCGCGGGTAGGCAGACCACTAAACATATACTCGCCTAGTTAGAGGGTAGCTGGGAAGTCTTGTGCCTGCCTAAATTACTGGTTGCGGGTAGTGAGTTCATAGTTATGTGATATCTTCACAGGTAAACGATATACTGCCTGATAAATAACTCACAGTGAGTATTTTTCCTTCTCTTTTCATTAATGGGTAGTTTTCTTCAGAATATTTTGTTACTTACTCAAGTTCTGTATTTTTCCTACGTAGAGGCATGTCAGTCATTCCATATGTGTCATAGGTTTTATCACGCAAAAGCTAGTCTCTTCATCATCCCCACTATCTCTCACAATGGACCTATAGTGCGACAGATGCAGTGATGCTGTTTCTCCCCGACTTGGCTATATCTATGAGCGTCTGAATGGCGCGGGTAACCAGGGCGCGGCCTCGCTCGCTGCGGAATGCCAAGGTTCAGGTTTTGTGTCTCCACAGCATTGATTAACTTGCAAACTATATTTAGGAACAAACTATAATACATCTGCTAGACTTTCTAAGTAGGCTGAGTAAGACATCCAGCATATAATATGGAGCTTAGCAAAAGCAAGATAGGTCCAGTGCCAGTTAATCAATTTATCTGCTTGTAAATGATTTCTATGTTAAATGGAATACACTAATTTGTGTAAGTTCCTGATTGTTTGCTTACGTTAAACGTGCGTATGTTAGCCCACGGCTATAAATAAGTTTCGTACATATAATTTGCGGATGGCAAAGTTAATCTTAGTTCCAAAGCGCTTGACTTTGTTCTGCAATACATTTCTATTGAAACTCTAGTGAACCAGTCGGAACGGGTTCAATAGAACTGTACAATTTCACTAGTTTGTATTTTATCTATTCACGTCTATTCGTCAAAACTCTCTTGACGATATTCTGTCGAGACTTAAAAGCTTTTACATACGAATACTTATTTACGTACAAAAGTATATATTTCGAGATATATGCGCGGTTCCTTTACATGTTAAAGTAGAAGTCTTGACTACATATTAATAGAATTTTCTTTTACATTAAGTTAACGATTGTTCGCGGATGTTGATATTGTTCCAATCTTTTGGGATTACATTCCATTTTCTTTGGCAAATTATTTGATCTCTTTTCGTTTACGTACTCTCTTGCCAATTATATATTTTCAAACGAGTTTTGTGCGATGACAGTTTATTTACTTTTGCTATTTATATTATGCGGTATATCAGTTATGAGGACGACATTTTTATGATTTGTTTCAGTGACACTTTAAGCTTTTTTCAATCGCTTTATTTAGTGTGTTCACATGCCAAATAGGTCATTATTTTGCGAGGCAGATTAATAGTTTTACTTCGCAACGATGACCCGTCAGATTAGATTAGCAAAAAGCTAGACTTAAATACAATTTAAACAATCTACCACATCCCCACACGAGTTCGCGACGGGGCTCATAAGATTTCAGTATCTCAGGTGGTAGTTAGCACAGGCGACACGGTGTCATTAGCTGAAAAACGAGATGACAAATGGTCGAGGAGCTGAGCGCGTGAGTTATGGTGCCGTGAGGGGCCCGGGGGGGGAGGTGCGGTGTGCAGGGGGGGGGTACAAAGGACGGCCCTGCATTGTGACGCTTTTTGTAGCACCCTGCCTGTTTGATCAACTGCGGATAAAGATGTCGTTACTGCGGAACTGAGTGAGATGTCCAAATGACGTCTCTACTTTAGTTAAGTAATTGTAGGCGTTTTAATTTCTGACGTAAGCCTTAATTATTTCAAACAGGTTTGTTTGGTTATACTCGGCAAATATTAATTTCGATGTGTTGAGTGGAACAGAGATGTAGCGTACAGTACACAATATCTTGAGATTGTTTTTCATTTGTGTGCAGTTCTCTCATCGATAGTTCAGAGTACAAATACAGCGGCAACATTAATTCGGCACGGCGCGGAAACTGGAGCGAGTAAAGTCGAGCACAAACACACTCCCAGTACAGTCGGGCACAGATAACCTCGTGATTGGAAGCCTCCGAGACACCTATTGTACTGTCACTGTCAATACTTTTCTAGCTAAACTTAATGGAATTTCTGCTCTCGCGTTAAAACTCCCTAAGGAGCTTGTTTTAAAACGCTACAAGATTGCTAGGATCCCTGACTGAACAAATTAAAAGGCATAGTAAGGGACTTATTCCAGAAACGACCCGGGCGACCCGGCAAAAAATGTGTCAGTTTACACGCGATAAAAACGTCCCTTCTGGTAGCAATAGGTTTTTTGCGTGCGGTATCTTGCGGACTTTACAAATATCCAGCCTTACTCTGCAGTTGGGTCTGGTCGGGGATATTCTGTGTAAATGTGTTAAGGCTTTCACTATTGTGAGAGGGCTCAGGTCATCTACAGTTAATCTAAGTTCTATCCTTCCATCACCGAGGCGAGAGTTCCTCGTGCTCATCTGAAAGGCTTATCGACCGTAAATTAGATCGCGGCGACTCGCCTCACGCAACGTCTTGTTATCTCGGAATATTTCTACAAAATACACGTTGTTTAGACTCTGATTATACTCAGTGGAGTAGACAATAGAATAATGTACAGGGAATTTTTTTTTTGAACAATTTGTCTTTGATTATGGATATACAAGGAAGGTAATGTTCCCCTTTCATAACGATTCTATTATATTTTGTACTTTTTACACGTGTTTTGCTTTTTATGGCTTAGGAAAAGGGTTTAATCAATTTTAGGGACATTGAAAAGGGGCTACTAATGCGTAATAAACTCACAATATAATGTTATGTGTTACATAGACATAATTTTAAACCTACGTAACTAAGTAGCATTTTAGACACCCTATTTTTAAAAGACAAAAGAAAAACTGTGCCTTTTCTGTGCCCCCCTTGTTCAAGTAGAAGCGCGCGGTTACACCAATTAGCGAAGGATAATACAATAGAACAGCAAATGTAGCAGAATGACTGTTGACTCTCAAACAGACAGATTAAGCGCGTTACAGGAGAGCTGTGTCTGCGATCCGTAACGTGGCGGAAACTGAGCTCTAAAACGACGCTCGCTCACAATCAGCCGAATAGACAAAATGTTACATATGTGTACATTATGACAAGGATCGCTTCAACCCGACGTACTAAGTAAATAAATCCACCTCTGGACGCTATAATTAGTTTTATGCTTATCCGAGTAAAACCGCACAAATTGAGCTACTGTTACCAGTGGCTGTACTTGGTCTTATCATTGCTTTAATGTTCGCTGGTAAGTTCTTAAATCACGCAGAGGGTTTCATGAATAAAATCTAGTCGTTAATAAATCTCTAGACTACGGTTGCTAATGAAGCATGTTAACGGCGGGTTTGTGTGGACTGAGCACTTTCAGCTTACCTTACTTATCTTGTTCGTGACTTACCTAACTTAGATCAGCTAGTACTAGGTAATAGCTATCTACCATTATCCAGGTGTCCAATATATACTGGTGTTGTGCTATGTAGCGATCGATCCATCATGTTTCGCACGGTTTAATCAATTAATATGTCGAAAGGTTTCGTAGGAAGCCGTAGAATATAGAACAATGCTCAATTGAGCTGATGCTGATGTAATTTCCTGTATTTACGTTAAGTCCTTTGACGGTTCCAAATTCATTGTGGAATGGAATGATTACTATTCGGAAACGTAATTTCGCCAAATTACATGATAATGTTTACACATGACGCCCGTCCGGGGAAACTTCTTCTCGTACACGGACAAAACATAGTCTATGTTACTCGAAGATACTCCAGCTTCCCAACATTAAAATAAATTTTCAAATCGGATTAGTGATCTTGGAGCCATTAGCATACAAACGAAGAAAAAAATGTTTCCTTTTTATTTTATAAGTGTAGATTAGTATTGATGTAGATTAGATTTTCATACAGTTTTTTCTCTTTAATGATCGCCTGTGCTATACATGTCATGCGCACACGTCACGCGGCGGCCATTAATCACAACTCGTGTCTGTGACGTGGGACTTGTAGCTAACTTCAGTTCGGTGTTCTCGTCGCTGTTCCGACTTATCCGCACTATTTCATTAGCGTTTACGACTTTATGACTTAGGTAATAGAGCTTTATTTTTTCTTTACGTTTAGAATATTTTATTATGAAAAGTTCTCCTAGATTTTGTTTTATGTCACAAAGAGTAAGTACATCTTGGAGATGAATCCTGTATTATTTATTAATTCATGATGTAGTTATCTATAATATCTTTAGCACCAACTTGATAAGCTTCATGTTAAGCTAAGATAAGGTGTTTCCCACAATCCGAAAATATCCGAAACAGTAACTAATCACGATAATAGTTAATATCTAATATAAGATCGCGTGATAGTAACCAATCAGTGCTGAAACTCGAAGGCTCGCTGCACACTAATCGCCCATACATCAGCTCACGGGATCTGTATCGATCAGTATCGGCGTCTCGTGTGCGGTCGAACTTAGCTACGTGCCCGGATTATGTGCTAATAGTTGTCCATGTTGTTACGGGAACCACGTCGTGTTTGCTATACTTTGTTTGTTTTTATTATTGTTATCTAATTAACTGTTAGTGGATAGATGTAACATACATAGATGATAAATATTACTGCATGAAAATACAGAGAATAGTAGGTACCTGTAACATTGCACAAGACGGAGTGGAGAAAATATATTTCGCTGAAATCAGATAACATGCAATTAAGGCAGTCTCATAACTCAACCCAGCAGGATCGCGGGGCATCTGAAATATAAGTAACAATTATATAAAAGGAATGTGGTCCTTTTATATTTTCTAAGTTATCATACACATAGGTATTAAGTATGAGCTATGAGGTTTCATCAATATCCATTCAGTTGTTTTTGCGTGAAAGAGTAGCGAACGTTCATAGATACCAACTTTCGCGTTCATAATATTATAGGATAATAAATAGGAGTAAGATAACGTATCAAATTACCTATGTATACTTAATTCCTTAAATAGTACCGATACATATTTACTTCCCGCGTACGGTGATGAGCGCCTTGCTCGAAATATTGGCTCACCGCTTACTCAGGACAATGTTTAGATTCTGATTCAAGTAGTACCGATATATACGTACTAGTGAGTCCAATCAATCTGAGCTGGGACACCCGGGCGGCGAGTGGCGCCGGGTAACGAGGCGAGTCGCGGTCTCCGGGGATAGCTCCACTACCAGCACTAGAATATTTACCCCAGCCGTGAGCTCGGTAATGAGCGCCTTGTTCGAAATACTGCCTCATCGCTTACACATTACAATGTTTAGATCAAGATTTTCTAACGTATAGTGGTGATTTGCGGGTCTGTAAGTAGTTTATTGTAAAATGGCAATTTGGACTTAAGAAGAAATAAAACGTGGTCATTCCTTCTCTGTATGAGAAGACTCTAGTTCGCAGTAGTGGAACAGTAAAAGGGCTGAAGATGATGAAATCTATATTTAGCGAAATTCTTATGTCAATTTACGATCTTGGAAAAATTCCTTCAATATCATTAAATTATAATTGAATAGGGAAAAAACGACAATTTGTAAGTTGTCTATTCATTTCCATACCTCGTTACACACACGACTGAGCTAACAGACATATGCTACGTTACATAATAGAAAAACATTATAATATCCAATTACAGTTACCTATTCACAATGTTTTTCTTTGTTACTTACAAAATATCTAGTCATATTTTTATAACATCTTCATTTCATATCTAGGTTACCTACACTTATTAAATAAAAAGTAGAAGTCTAAAATGTTCATGACAGCTTAGGATACCTATAGTATAGGTAATAATCTGCTTCTCCAAAGTACTGGAACACGAATTGTCTCGGGAATTCCTCCTATTAAGCAGGCCTGTAACCAGTGAGTATATTGTGCAGACGATATACCGATATGTAGTCACCATTAGGACATACCTACTAGTAAACAAATGATAGAAAGACAAATCGATAGATACTGCTTATGTAAAATAGGTTGAAAGGTTTTAAAAATTAACGTATACGTAGGTACCTACTTAGTGCTACTAGTTGTCCCCAATTGCCCTTAGCTTGAGGTGAAATAATTGATGTAGTTTGATTAAATGTGTATCGGCGTGTCCAATTACAGGCAGATCTGTTCGACATCCTGTTGCGACGTGACTCGGGTGCAGATCTAATGTTTTCTAATAATAGTGTG
The DNA here is from genome assembly GCF_030705265.1 of Helicoverpa armigera. Classification (NCBI taxonomy): domain Eukaryota; kingdom Metazoa; phylum Arthropoda; class Insecta; order Lepidoptera; family Noctuidae; genus Helicoverpa; species Helicoverpa armigera. The sequence continues at coordinate 10,394,140 of NC_087140.1, read as the reverse complement.
CTGGGAGATAAATCATTCTATTTAGTAGTCACTGGGCAAGCTTACCTAGGCATTCACTTCAGCCTCAATATCATATCAATTGCAAGTTATACAGCCGCATAAAACTGCATTTCTTTGTATTTGTCATAGATAATATCGTCATAATACCGATCGCCAACAAATATAGGTGAAACAAGTACGATTACAATAATGAGAAAGTACTAGATAATGCGTGCACAATAATAAAAATCTGTAGTGTTGTGTGTCAGACGGTATCGATATGTTTATCGACAGTTATCAGCGCTAATCTCGTGTTTACTTTGATAACATCGCACCGGCCGAGTTGTGTCGTGTTATAAATAGCGACTATTTTGTAAGATTACAATGTTTTAAAATAGGTTTTAATTTGTTTCTTTCATCATAAACTCTACATCCGACTTACAACCATGGATAATAGTTTCTGAAGTGATCTTTTTGACTCAAAAATGTTTTAACCTTACTTGCTGTTAATTGAGAACGACACAATATCCTTGATTCCCAACTGGTACGTCCTTATGTCTTACTGTATATACTACAGATTTCTACATCGCATCGATAATAACAGACGTCAAATCGGACAAGTACCTACAGACAATAATTACAGTTCTATGCAAGATCTGACACGTGACAAAACATAGGTTCGCTTATCACGGCGTGTATAGTTAGGACAATAATTATAATGAACTATTGTGGCGCACACCCGTCAATGTATGACGAACATTGTCATTCATCGTGAAAGGGAGCGACGTAATCTCGTGGAACGCTCAGTATTCACGCAAGTATATGAAAAACGCGTACATTTTGTACAGAATATAAGAAACGTTGAATACACAGAAAGCTGGAATTAGATCAAGTTAATATAAATTGCTTCTTTGACAACGTTTTGATGTACAATCTCGTCACATTTTCTGCTTTGTGGATATTTTCCGCGCTTTCTATACATCGATACCTCCCTGACGAATAATCCGACATACATACGGCGTACATAATATATTCTTTAAATTAATCTCCTTACAATGTTGTATTAAGGAGTAACACACATTAGATACAGATTCAGCTTTGTAGCAGCTATGAAGATAAATGAAATGTTTTCATTTACTAAAGCGTTTATTTCAATTAGAGCACGCGTCAGAAATCTGAGATGAAAGTCTTAGTTGCAATAGCTTAGACGGCTCGTCTATTATTCTAGAAGATAATAATGTAATAACACACTATTATACATTTAATAAGCCCTTCGTCTAATCTAATCTAAAGTTGGTTCTCAGAGAGAGTAACAAAATATTCGAAACAACTTTAAGAGCGGGTAAATAAAAGCCAATATCTTAAACTATATTTAGATCAATTATTGAAAGCCTCACACTATAATATCGAGTACCGTAGCCACTGTCACATGTGGAGATCAGCCGCTTCCGCTCCCGGTCGTGACGGTAGCCGCCCCGCTCGAGTCTTCACCGCAACCTTACTCAATAGCGCAGAGTTGCTACCGACAGACACTCGTGCACTCTCGCACTAATTAATATGATTTTTATTCCAACATTCAACATTGTGCGACACAATGCCAACGCTAATTATATTTTATTTCCATTTCCAAGTCAACATCATAATAATACTTGTTCCATTAATTAACGTATGAAATTGATTAATTGGATTTGAAGAGCATTATGCTACTAATAATTGCATTAATAACTACTGTTTATGAGTGTTTACTTTAACAATTATTATATCAAATTCTAGTGAAGTATTTTTATGGTTTATCCTTTCATATGCCTAGCAATATTTCGGCTAATAGTGAGTAAGAGCGATGATTTCGATTGAGAGCGTCAGCGTGAGAGTCAGTGCACACTACACAGTGGTCCTCGATGAAAAACAATCGCTTGTCGCACAGTTGTCGGGGCGTCCGGCTGTGTTCAATGCACGCGGATAATAATTAGCGCCCGACTGCCGGCCGAGTGCCGGACGAGAGCCGCACGAGTACCGGACGAGTGCCGGACGACAGTTAATCGACGCCGTCAACACGACAAATAGCTCAAACAATACACACTCCGGCTTATTTCTTTATAACTCCGCATTTACATGAACTAGTTCAGTTTCAGTTGTAAAGTATTTCTCAGAATATCTTTGTCTAGTTTAATGTGACAAAGTGTCGGTCTGCCACGGTAGATAATTATTTATTCACCTTCTGAAACTATTTAAAATATTCGGCAGACTAAAGTTTATTAGTATCGTGTTCGCGTCAAAATGGTGAAGTCTTAAATAATTTTACACTGAAATGAGAGAAGTAAGTTTTACTTGGAGTTCTTATTTCGCATATTTTAAATAATTGTCATAGATAGTTAGAAATTCCAGTTCTTAATGAACAATATAAAACAAAAATGTACGTCTTAAAAATCTAATAAAGTGATGAATTGTTTATTAGTTAATTGTGTTGTCAGAGCATAAATCACGACATTAATTTGTCGTCATTATCCTCCAGCAGTGACGTCAAAGCTTCGACTTAACAACAAAACAAACATCTTAAACTCACTTACAAACACTTTCGCATTTTCCTGTTCACGCAGTTCATATACAAGGACATAGAGAGGCAATTAATTAATTATATAAGACGTGTCTGTTATTAATATACCATGTATCCTTGGTTCACGGCGAGTAATGGCGGACATTCGTCATGGCCGATCGCGACGGTGATTCGAATTTAATTAATAGCTGGCAACATTGACGTATTGACAGATTACATGGGTTCCGGGTTATATGAGGATATTTGTGGCTCTGTGAACAGACACTTGTGGGTTTGGGGTTGAGAAGTTGCTAATTAAATTATTATTGTAAAATAACAATCAAGGCTCTGTTTTTTTTGCAATCAAAATTAGAAGGGTGGCACATTTAAACATATTCTTGTCAATTAAGACACATGATAATTTTTGAATTGAGCATTTTATGAGACTATATTTCACAACACATTAGAGAATGTAGACAACTTGCAACGCGTAAAGTTCTTAAGACATGCTCGTGTACTTAAGAGGACGAATTGGAATTTTTGGCGCCAAGGATGTCAATTTTTCTCAGTAAATACAAAACGGATCAAAATACAACTTGGTTACCTGAAAGTTCATGATATAAGCCTTATTTTGTTAGTTGTAGAAACATGATTAGGTAACTTTTATAACAGAGAAAAATATATCAAACATACCTCTTTTTAAAAAGAGATTCACATATTATGGGCAAACGGGACCGATTTAAGCCTCTTAACTTTTTTAGTAGTTGAGTATATACATACTCTTTAAAATGGTAGTAGGAATTTTTATTAAATTATCATTTCTAAATATTAAAATTACAAAACCATTTTGTCGCTTACGACTTTTAGTTATAAGCTAGCGCGCGTATTGTTATCCTCGCCCCGCTCAGACGCTCCGACCCCTTTTGGCGCCTTAGATGCGCGTGCCGGTTATGGAATTATTGTTGACCACTTCCTCGCCTTAATATTTCAGTCAAACTGAATATACTCTCTTATAAGTTTCTAAAACTTCTCTAAAATTTCCACCAAATCGTTGCCTACTTAGAAAATTATTTTGACAGTCAGTCAGTCAGTTTATATTTTAGGTTTATGTTCTCGGACCTAATCAAAGAAAATCAATAGTAGGTAGCTAGTGCCCTAAAGCAAAGTAGGTATGTCTGTTTATACATCCGTGATTAAAATTTAATGAATAGCGACCCCTCTGTGGGGTGACGTGTATTGGCACTGCCCCTCTTAGTGTCACGCCAGACGTGGGGTTGTGTTAAAACGCGCGGCTGTCTGGCTCGTGTTGGAGATATCTTGCGATGATAATCCGTATGTTGTGATGGATTGTGTCAGCTTAGTTTTAGTTTAAAATATTAATTTCGTATAAACTAGCTTTTGTTTGATGAGGTTGTATATCTGTCTTAGGTCGGTAGAACCAGTTGACATTGTACATAAGATGAACATTTTCCCAAAATCAATTTTCCCTCCTTGTCGTGGCACAACGCACAAATACATTTACTTTATCCTCATAGATCTTTATTTATCCTTCTGAAATAAAAAGTAATAATTCCTTTCATCATGAAAAACAAGTCCAGAATCTCAACACAAAAATACATACAAATTGTTATTCAGAAAGAGCATCTTATTTTCCAGACAGTGCTCGAACTGTGACCTCTCTCGCAATTACAATATTGCCAAGTTAAATAAGCTCTAAGTACGTATTAATTAAACTCGGAAAAAACTAGCTTCAAGTTTCGTAAGTCGGTATTAAGTTGAAGTTGGAGTAAGTTAGAGGCTAAGCACTCGACTTATACGAATAACTTTAATTACAAGACGGTCAAGAATAACAGTCTGAGCTTTTGAAAAACAATCTCTGCTACCATTTTCAGTTCGAAAAATAAACTTGTTTATACAGATCAGATCCCGTGTATTCACACCTTTGATGTATTCGATAAAATCCAATTATCGGCGAGTTACCCACTTGTACAAACACTTGCCTTCAATCAAATCCGTATGCAAATCCCGCGGCCAATACACACAATCAATCAATTCATCTATATAGAAATCAGCCATTCAATCACAATTACACAATGCTATCACCCTTCCCTCCCCCCGTCCCTCGCTGGCGTGCCTCACCCCCCCTCGGCCCGTGGCTTGTTCATCTAAGTTGTGAGGCGAGTCCGGATGATGTCACTTTGACGCCGACGACAACTTCCCTTTGACGCTTTGACGCGTTACGTCATAGTGACGTATGTACCCACTTCTTAACTTGTACCTGCGTGTGTGTGTGTGTGACCTACTATTTGTTTGACAGTTCTAGTAACTGGGCGGGAATATAAAGGACTCTTTGCGAAGGCAGCAAGTGCAAACTATAGCACTACCTTTGATATATCGGCTCTTACACCGAATCCTTATATTCCATGAAGCAATTTGTCTCAGTAAATAAAATTCCTTGTACCGCAGTATGTACGCAAACTGTTTGTTCGTCCATTGCAATCGTATTTTGGCAACAAGCGCAGTACAAGCTTTCACGATATGAAAAAACTTTCTTGATTCGGCGAAACTAAAGCCAAACAACACGCATTTACCAGACCAGTACTGCCGACACGTTGTAGTAATGTACAAAAACAACAACAAAAGAAAGTTTACTCAAGTCAGCAGGAAAAGCGCATAGAAAATCAATAATTCAAAATTGACACCTCATGATAAACAAAAACAGTGTTTTTGCGGCAGTCATTGATTGCCATTAAATCGTGATAATATTCAAATTCGACTGACGTAAACAACTCTGAAACTTGAGAAAATGGTTTTTCATTATCTCCAAAAATTCCTGATATTCAAAAATTCATTGTCCATTGAAAAAAATTGAATTTAAAACAACAACGTTTGTTATATTGAATTTATAACAGTCGATGTGCGGCAAAAATCAGAGAGTTATATTTTGCATCGAAATACGTTTTCAGGTGTGTTGTTTATTTTTAATTTTGTTTCAATTTACATAAACAGTTTGTTCGTGAAATATTCATGAAAATTGTTTGATAAAAATGAAAATTCAAAGTTGTATTTTAAAACTGATGTACCTAACCGCCATCGCCACTTGAATTATACCCGTAAAATACAATTTAAGTCTTGAATTTTATATTATTTAAATAATAAAGTTATTATTATAAAACCAACAATATAATATAATGAATGATCAGTGCTGTCGGTCGCTAGTGGCGCCGCCTGGCGGCCGGCGAGCGTCTTCCGCGGCGCTTATATTAATGTAATACCATTCCGTGGAGCGATGTCATAATGAGTTTTGTGATGAAACTCGTCTGTTTAATACTCCTCGCACTTCATACTCACCTGCTACTATAAACTTGAGAAAACAAAATACCAACTTCGTCAAATGGAGATTATAAGTGTCATATACACGATGTATGTGTGAAGTCACGCTTAAATGATGTGCTCAGTCTATACCCATTTAGGTCTATAACCTAACAATATTAGACAGTTCCTAGTACCTAGTAGCTGTCTTAGATGCATGCTTAGTAAATTAGAAGAGTGGTCACTTATCAGTTTTCAGTAATAGGTCTATTATCTATCAAGCTACTTTCCAAGGAGCTCAATTACTACTTCAGTATTGACAACAACTTCCAATTATCTTCAAAAAAAAGTTTGATAAAAAAATAAAGTTTAATTTATCTGCCTAAACTCGACGCCACAGTTTTCATGGGCTATACCTACATAATGTTAGAACAAACGGTGGCTCATCAAGTATGCTAATTCGCGTGTAGATGCTCCGCCACATATTAATGCTAAGTCCCTGTAATGTACAATTGCTTGTAACCGTGGGAATGTGCGCGAGTGGCGCCACCTGCCACTATCAACTGTACTTACATCAGCCACTCGTCACTTACATTATTATTTGTGGAAAACAATCAAGCTTAGACCCAGAACATACTGGTACCATACACTAAAGAAAATTGAGATCACATCTCCTCTCGATTTCCAAAAAGAGCATGTTTCCAATTCAGTTCGGTTCAAGTTAAACTATTATACAGATGTAATTTTATCACTCCCATATGCTCCGATACATTTATAACAAACTCCAGACTACAACTAATTCAAGTGTTTACCTTTCCAAAGCAAAACAATCTACTAAGTGAGAGCGACAACAGTTTCACATAAAAAATATTGACATACCATTATTCATATAGCTATTGACAGCACACCTTACTCTATCCCTTACACTGTGTGATACCATAGACCGTCCATTACGCGATTGTACGCGCTCAGGGGCGAATGGGGCGAGCAGTGGGGTGACTGGGGCGACTGGGGCCCATGGCATGGGGCGACTGGGGCGTAGTGAAACACTATCGTCAACGTAATTAGCTTAGCTGAAGAAGTTGACAGTGTTGACACGGCCATTATGTAGTCGCTTGTGTCAACAGACACTTTTTACATTTGTGTGTTTTTGTAATAAGCGTTCAACGTCTTGGTTGTCATTGAATGGTGATCTATTTATTATCGTTTTGAGTATAAAGGCTGTTGACTGAGTTGAAAATATATACTATTCAATCTACGTTTCAAGTAGCTATTCAACTTCTCGTATAAAACTTTTCTTTTTTCCGATTTAATTCTGAGTAAATACGTGAAAACTAAACGTTGTGTGATTAGAGCTCGTGTAAGCTAGAGGCAGCGTTTAGCTCGACACATGTAATCCTTCAGTTACAGCGACCCGAGAGTGACCGAAGTGTTCTCAATAAATAGCCGTATTATAGGTAGCTCCGTGTTATTTTAGGAAGAGAAATAATATTGGATTTATAGTTATACCTGTTCATTTTGTACTTGACTAAACATTGGTAGGTCTCGATATATCTTGAAGTGGCTCACACGTTGTGATCCATATCAAATTAATCACTTTGCGTCATAGAAATCTTATAGAGATGTAATGTGAATTTATTGTCATTCTTTTATTAAGTTAATGAGCTATTTATTAAAGCGTATTTTATTTGTTACAGTTGTACCAGCGAGCCATCGGTCCCGCACCTTTTACATTTTACTAAGGTAAGTCTTATAATGTAATAAGCATTTAGCGTTAATTAATCTTAAATATTAATTACTGTGTAATAACATATCTTGAGGAAATTAATACGAGACGTTATTGACACGGCGGCTAATCTGCAGAGCTACTTAATGAAGTCGAAACAAATCTAATTAATGCGACTCCTACTTATTACTTCGTTTAGTTAACGACGAAAAATAACATCTCAGCTACAGATAAGTAATTTAATTGATGCTTCTATCTTTTAAGGAAAATCTTTTTGGGGCAGAAGAAATATTATACAGGTTGTTATAAAATTAGGTTACAAAATTGAGACTCACATGATGAAAAATGGTTGCCTTTTATGACTAGAATTATCTGTATAAAAAGTATTTAATACTGTCTAATTATACTAGCTGGTATAAAATCACAAATGTAAACGTGATAGTTTGTAAATGTGTGGTTGGATGTCTGTTGTGTGTTAATCTTTAACACAATAACTACTAAACTTATTTTAAACCGTGTACAATTTTGCCCCCGGGGCGCAGACAAAACCACGGGAAAGGGTTATTACCAATAAAGGTAATAATAAAGCATGTAGTTGATGCTGAACAAAAGCCATTCGTCTAAATAATCACAAGTGAGTGACAGCCGAGTGGCCGCGAGTATTTCATTGCGAGCTACAAATTGTTGGCGCCCAACATTGTCTTGTTGTCATACAATGCTGGCTATGTCTACTGTTTAGGTGTTACAATGAAACTTAATCAGCAATGCACTAGGTTAATATACATTGTTATCGCAAGGAAAATTGAAGATTATTTGCGAAGAAGTTGATAGGGTAACCAAACTGAACAATATTTCAAAAGTGTTGCAAGTTGCCGTATTGTTCTGTAAAAAATCCATGTATATCTCAAAAAACTTGAATTAAAACTATCCAAAATGCCTTTATAAATTAAGTAATACATTGGGAACCGATTTTTTTGGCAATATTAGAAGTTTCTTGAAAAATAAGACATAAACCAAAACATCTCAAAAATCCAACGAACGATATGAGAACAAATTATGGATATTAATTTGTTCTTGTGTCACGCAATTAGTAACATTGTCTCAGTACTTAATATTCACAATCGCCGCTAGACAAATGACCGGAATGTTTCTGCCGATTGTGAGACATCCTCCTAATTAAGTTATCCGTCATTAATTAGAGGCTTTCAGGGGAAAGATAAATCTTTAGCGACGGTTTCGTTTGTGTCTCGTTAATCACGAGTATTATCTTGGTTTCAGTTTTTTTAAATTGTGATTATACCTGTGTGATGCTTGGTAACTTTACTTTCTTCTGTGTTGAAGACAGGCAATATGAATAATTGATAGCAAAGATGCCTGTTTTGTCCCACGGTAAGCTTCACATTATATCCAAGGGTTCCCATCATCACCGCGGACCTCTAACTACTTAAGATTAAAACTTTCCCTAAATTACGGCTGCGATAAATTTCCAAAATCCCTGATCTTATCAAAATGCTCCTCCGAACCAATCTAACTTGGTCCCAAATATACGCACCTTTGGAAAATCTTTCCGAATAAATAGGCTTAATGGGTTTACAAGGGGTCTCGTTACACTGGTCGAGGAACTGGGTTACGGTAGGATAGTTACAGCGACCGGAACACAAATCGGCCGGTGAGCAAAAACCGTTAAATAATACCTCGCTCACAAAATTTCATATTCACAGGTACTTACCCTATTTTACTGTTGGACCTTGTATTAATATTATATGGCTTTCCCATTTTTATTCAAGCATGTGCCTACATACTTAAATATACTATGAAAAGACCTCATTCATTTTATAACCTTCCAGTGTACTCATTCTGCTGTGCCATTTAACAAAATATGCGACAAAAGTGTAACCGTCACTCAGCTCTCACAAGATTGCAAGTAAATAAAATTATGCAAAGCGCGGTGTTATTCTATCTGAATGTTCTGCAATCCAATTGATTCGGAAAATCCTCGAGATAGCATCGCGGGAGATAGCGACGAGAGCTCGGCATGCGAGGAGTACCAGGGCCGCAGACGTGGCGAGGAGCCAACCCTCGGGGCTGGCGGCGAGCCAACTGCATCGATCGCGTATCGAGCGGGTCAACGCTCGCCCTTCGCCAAACATTCTTATTCCTGCGTCTCCTAACTTACCCTCTAGACGTTCATAACGACGGTATTTGCGAACAATTTTTTCTCAATATTTATGTCTCCCGTTATGAGGAATTTGCTAAGTAGCCAAACTTAGCTTTTGAAATAGATCTTGATAGAATACCTACCGCTTTAATATTCATGTCTACCGCCAGGAGTTTGTCTTCTATTCATGACTTGGAATTTTTTAAAGTGAGCGTAATGAATAATTCGTCACGGATTTTAATATTTCGGTTACGAAGCTTGGGTTGAAACATCACTTCTCGTAACGCCTATTATTGTAATACAACCGTAGAACTTTCCTGGAACTGTAAATAGGAGTAATGTACCGTAGTACTCGATATAAAGTAACTATATGTTCGCTAAAAGCTTGGCAGAGTCTTGCTATAAAAGTCGAGGTATCTCTATTTAGGGTTAAACGTATAGTCGACGTAAGTGGTTACCAATTAAGGAAGAGGTTTGTTGCCGAGCGGTACTAATGTAAGTATCGATAAAATTCAACTGTACACTCGCGTACAGTGGCGTACACTCGCGTACAAACAAGTCGGTAATACTGTAGCATGTGAGATAATACGCGTGGTTGCAGTCGGGAGATGCTTTATAGTAACTTTTATGTTGCTTTTACGTTTGTCAGCGGACGAAGCAAGTTCGCGATGAGACGTACTGTCACGAGTTATTCCACTAATATTATGTTGTTTTTATTATATTTTATTTATTTCAACGTGTTATATTTACTTCATAGTATATCTTATTTTATTTTGTTATTAATATTTACAATACATATTTACAATAAAAATCAAAAATAAAATCAAATTATATTTTATGCTCTTATATTTTATTTTATTGACAGCATAAAGCGGTCTATAACGTGCTTTAACTTTCATTGCAGTGGAACGGTACTAGAGTAACATCAATGTCTATGAATAACATATAGAATCGTATTTTTATATTAATATTTTATTTCAATTACAAAAGTAATCATGAGATCTGTAAAATAATGTTCATCATCCTCCGAGCCTTTTTCCCAAACTACGTTGGGGTCGTTTTCCAGTCTAATCGGATGTAGCTGAGTACCAGTGCTTTACAAGGAGCGACTGCCCTATCTGACCCCCTCAACCCAGTTACCCGGGCAACCCAATACCCCTTGGTTAGACTGGTGTCAGACTTACTGGCTTCTGACTACCCGTAACGACTGCCAAGGATGTTCAATGACAGCCGGGACCTACAGTTTAACGTGCCATCCGAAACACAGTCAATGGTGTCTAAGATATACTTAGAAAGTACATACAAACTTAGAAAAGTTGCATTGGTACTTGCCTGACCTGGAATCGAACCCGCGCCTTCATACTCGAGAGGTTGGTTCTTTGCCCACTAGGCCACCACGACTTTCTGTAAAATAATGTTATGTTGAAGAAAAAATACATTTCTACGATACGAACCACGATATCAACGTGAGTTTCCTTCAGAACATACATTCGTTTTGCTGACGTTTTCCTTATTATAATAATTTATTATAATAATCTCATCACATGCCTTCATGTTACTAGCAACACGAGCGAAGCAAATAAATCTCAAAGTCTCGTCTTGATGTTAAGATTTCTTGTGAAATTCATTTGTAGAAATGTCGACACGAATATTGCTTCATTACATCGAGAGCAGCTTAACAGTTATTATTGAGTTCCGATCACTGAACTATATTTCAGCAGTTCAGTTCCGTTTCTAACGTTGCCTCTGATCGAGATTACAGTCTCAAGTATTTCACGCCAACTATTGAACTGTATTTCAGTACAAAAACTTGCAGCAATCGAGCAATAATTTCGAAGCAATTCCGTTGCACCGTCACACTGCGGCGGTAATGCATAGCGTTCGACTGCACTTTTTGTATGTTTTATCTTCAAACTTTTGCACTTTCCACGAGTTTTTCTTCGGAGTTTATAATTGCTATTCGATGTTCTTGTGTTTTTGAGAACTAAAGTTTTTTTGTTTTCAATCTCGTCTGCTATCTTTGGATTAATGTTTAAGACATACTTTTATGAGAGAATCCGAAAACTACTAACAGTCATCTGTATCGGTCTTGTAATGTTCGTCACACTTTAGTTAAGACGACTCCATTCATTATCACTACAACTACCATTTATACAATATACAACTGATACAACTGTACGGATTTATACCTACACGAGTAATATTCAAACAGGTTTAATGTCAGATAATGTAGTGATGAACATTATGAATATGTAAAGTGTATCAAACGCCATGCATAAATCTGTGTTTAACGCGGTAACTGACATGATTGCGCGTCAGTGCGGCTTCAATATAAAACGCTCTAGTTTACTGAATGTGGAGTATTTTGCTCGACGCCGCAGCCTGATGGATTGGCTTCCATTGAGCGAAGTTTTGCGCTTCTCGCGACATTTCTTATTTCTCAATAGATGTTTATGCTCGAGGTTGTCTGTGGGTGAACCACTCGTTATACTGAGAGACATTCTTTACAATTTTCACTGAATGTTTTTAAATTAAATGGGTCTTTTTAAATATATTTTTTTAGCCCAGTTACTAAGTAAACAATAGTGCTTTTAGTATTTAAGTAAACATTATTCTGGCCAGTATTTCGTAAGTTTACAATGTTATGATAGTAACTTGAGTAACAGTTCCATCTGTAACAACTTCATCGTAAATCAACATTAGAATAATGTCCAGTTCAGGATACACAAATAATGTTAGTAATAATGAAACATTCAGAACTAAATCACGATATAATCCATAGAAGCGCGACACTGGGCGGCGGTAGACCGCAGCGCGTGATAACATATACATTGACGGCTCGCTATCAAATGAATTTAATTCAATTGTGTGTTCGAGCGGTAATGGAATATTCTGTGTAGTTATCATCAGCCTGTAGTATTAGCTCGTTACAGAGAATTATTCAATTTAATAACCGTGATTTGTTTGCACAGTTGCTGTTTGTGAAGGCTTAGCGCTGCACACAATCATGAGCATATCTATTGTTTTAGGATATTCTGTGTACGAACAAACATGGATTTAATTATTAGTAAGGGATTAAATTTACTGTTAGTGCACAATATAAAATAAATTAATGTATTCGAATATTTAGTGAAAATAAACTACAAGCATGCACGCTTTATTGTCCATGATAAAAAACAGGCAAGTTAGTAGGTAACTCAATACTTATCAATCTCTACTAGTGGGCTGTTAAAACATATTGGTTGCCATTACTGGCGGCCGATACCTGCCGACAGACACAACCATTTCCCGTCGTTGGGTAACAATGGCTAAGTTATAGCGGATCGTCTCGGGAGGCGCGTCACTGGAGATCATCTATTTATCGAACAACTAGCTGAGCTATTGACATTCTTCACACTGTCGTTAAGGTAATGTTGTTTTGTTGGTTTAGTGGTCACAAAGAGCATCTGCTGAGCATGGGGTCGAGTGATTTGATTCTCAGGTCTTGCTGAAATTACTTTGTGAGTTTAAACAATCTTTCATGATTCGGGTCGAAGGTTTGCCGCCCTATCAGATTATGAGAGTGAGGGAAGAGTTTAAATTGGACTAATAGTTATTCGAATTAGAGCATTCAAACAAACAAACAACCTCTTTAGGTTTATTATATTAGCAGGTATAGAATAACAATAGTACAGTCCAAACAACACACTTCAGTGATGCCATTAATTTGTGGGATCCCCTAAGTTCCGCCCTGATAGCATCTCTCTGGTCCCATCTCAGCACTGACACCACTAATCCATATGTTAACCTCTGCATAGTTTTTGTTCAGCTCGGCAAAGCGTCGGCGATTACCGCGCGGCAGATAACGCGCCGCAGCCGCACGGTAATCCCGCGTGATTTACCGTCGGCCGGCGTGACGTCATCAATCCCTCTCACTCTACGCCATGGGGCGAATGGGGGCAGAAGTAGGGGGAAGGGTTTAATTGGGGCTAACTTGTTATTTAGGTTTTTGTGTTACTAACATCTAAACTTTCATAAAAATTATTGGTATTTGAACAAAATGATTCGAAGTAAATCCTTTATCAATTGATGTTGTTAGTTAAATTAAGGGTAATCTGTATCACATTATCCGGGACGATCGAAATAGAAATAAAATTGCGACCCAATCAGGCGGATTATCCTTTCCAAATTATACTTATTTTACTTTGTTCTTCTGCCGAGGGTTTGGCGCTTAATCTACTATGTATTATTCGATAGACTGTTAGGCTCGGTTGGGCAAAAGATACAAAATTAAATGTTTAATTAATGACTAATCATCACACCCGGTTACCCGGATATTTCACCCGGATAGGCAGCGGTACCTCTAATTACCAGTTCATTGCAATTGACTGAACACTAATTTAGAAACGGGGCTGTTAATCGAATCTAAGTAACTTCATTTGGGAATCGAAGCCACAAAGCATGAGCTACTTAATTAAAAATTATTTTCAATTAAACCTTTATATTTATATTTTCTTAAATACCTTGACACTTTTATGCACCAAGAGCGGGGTTATGCAACCCTGTCTTCAAGCTCCTGCAGTTCATCAGTGCTGCCCCCCCCTCCCCCATGCATCACGAGGCGACAGTGACGTACCACGCGCTGTAACTAGCGCCGCTCAACTCGACCCTCATCAATTGTATCCACCGCGTGTGTGTGTGTGTGTGTGTAATATGTTACACTTGTGTCAAATGGGTGTGTAATGACTTACCGATGGGTAAATATGCGTTCGTAAGTCATTAGGTGTTTGCCCAGGGGTAAGTCATTAACTTTAGAACGGTTTTTAACAGATATTTTGAAAGTTCTAATACGCTGTTTTGGTTTGAAACAGGCAACCTTGTTTGTTTCATAGGCTTTTGTGTAGTTGGCCGAAGGCTGATTTTAGTTAAGTTTAAAGAGGTGTACGTTAGTGTTATAAACTGTTACCTTCCTATATGACGTTATTATGGTCGTTAATGATAATTTTATTCATTTTACAATAAACGGGAAAGCCACACTTAAAAACCAAACAATAGAGACAAGGCTAGGAAAATTAACATAAAAATTAATGTAACAAACAACACCCACCACGCACATATACTGGTCCCAAGCGATTAAAATGAAATATATTAGTAAATACACACATTATACTGATACAGGTATACAATATGGTGACGTGTTTACATAAACAAGACACTAAATATCGGCCGGCTTTACTCGGCAAACACCAAAATAAAGATAACTTATGTCTTACTTCGTAAATCTGTGTACCTGCGGTATAATGTGGGAATTTGCGAGAAAAAATATGTTACGGAGCGTGTGGCTAAGTTATAAAGCGTATAATGTTATTGGCTTGTTTTTCAAGAACTTTGTACCTATCCTAAAAAGAAAAAGCTCTTATTTTAGGTATGTTAGGCGACTTCGGGTTTTGTCTTAGAGTAGTACGTTGCTGTTTCATTTTGATAGTTTTAGATTGTCGAGTTTTTAAGGTTCAATGAGTACCACGATATTAGTTTTATATTTTTGAGAATTTTCACTTCATTGAATGATATTTTCTTGTGAATTCCTTTCACTTATCTATGTTTTATCGTCAGTTTTGTGTTCATTTACGATCGTGTCGCATGTTCCGCAGTCTGGCGTATATCCTGTCAACTTGAAAATGTTCAGTATGTGACATTCTATTAGCAGCGAAAGGGAAATTGTGTGGCTTTACGCGCTCGTAAAGTGCGATCGTGTTTGGCGCATATTTTGGTACAGCGCCATCTGTCGGCGGGGCGCGGTAGCACTAAGCAGTTTATGTGAGCACGTGCTCCGGGTGTCAACTATCAATTTATGTGGTGACCGGGTGCGGTAGGTCAGAATATTTTATGATGTAGAACCTAGTATCTGAATTTAGTATGAGACCGAAATCTAATTTCTTTTGAAATTGACACCAGCATAATAAATTACCATTTTCCATTTAATAAGATATAATTAATTACCCAAAAACGCATACTAACTCTACTTTAATGAAGTTTACAAAAGCAGAATAAAGGCTTGAAAACAATTACTAGGTTTTGCTAACTTAATCTTAATCAAGTGAGATAGTTAATTAACAAGTTACTATTAAATGTAAAGTAAGTTGAATGGAAAATTTGCACACTAAGCTCAATATAATATTTAAATTGAAAACAGGCAAATAACTTTTAAAGTAATATTGTTACTTAATATTGTTTCAGCATAATGGTATTTGAATGTATTTTACGTAACTCGGAGAAATGCGTAACTATCGCTGTCACTCAATACGGGGCTCAAAGTGTTGTCAGTCACATTACGAGTGAGATTGACAAAGTCAGAGCTTTTAGACGTTGTCAGTCTTCATTTAGTCGGCGCCGGATCTCGCCGGATCGCGCCGGATTCAGTTAAAAGCCGGATTTAATAACGATCCGGTTTAGCAGACGCCGAGGGAATGGCTGACTTGGAGTATTACTATATTCTCAGAAACATGTAGGTCTTACTACAGCTTATACATAAGACCTATTATGTAAAGAAAATCTATATGTTGGGTACTCACCTTTAGCATGATATGCAAAATACTCTGAAAAATAAATACTTGAATTCTGATTCTGAAAATATATTTCTGAATGGCTCAATAAAAGGTATATCTCCGATACAGACAATATAAGTGCCCTGTAACGGCGTGCAATTTTCTTCGAAACAATTTCCAATATAGTTTCAGAAAATCCAAGTTCATGTTTCAAAATTAATGAAAACAAAAAGAAAGAATATTATGATACACTTCGCTTCTGAAACTACAAGCACTGAATCAAAAATAATGCAGAAACTCAATTTTCTTTGAAAAACAATTTAAAACATACTCTTCAGACAGATTTTGTTTTACACTTTAGAATTTGAATTCTTTTCTCATTCTTGAAATATAATTTCATCAAAAGCGTAGCAAAGAATGTTGATTTGAAGAGCAGTGTTCGCTGTAAATTTAACGGGTTTAAGCGCTGTTATTTTAATTAAGAAGAGTTCTCATTGTACAATGCAGCGCTGCAGCGAGGGACAGCGCTGCACTCAGCGGCTGCAGGTTGCGAAGTGACGTCGTAAAGTTGTCGAGAGGCTGCATATTGTATGCGACGCTCAGAGCAAAAGTGTTAATGTATAATTGTGTTCCCGAGTAGAGAGTGCAGCTACTTATACAGTCACAATAAACTCATCAGACTCACAGAATTGTCGTAAAAACAAAACAAAATGATAGAACAGTTAAAAATTTTGAAAGTTTGATAGAAAGTTTTTATGACTGCAGGAATATAGCGTCTACTTGAAACCAAAATTAAAATTATTCTTTATGATATTTTTGGCGTTTTGTAGTCAGTTAGTTTAGTTACGTGAAGATACCCCTAACATAATTTACGTAGAAAAAACAAAAGATTGCATAATTTTTGTTCCTTATTACACTCTAAGTGCAAATTGATCAGTTGGTGGTACCCGTGTACAGTAAGTAGGCACTTATGTGATTAAGTAAAGCAAGCAGCGCGCAGTATCGAGACGCTCCTAATTATAAAGTAATTTAACTTCGACAACTTGTACCACTTGTACCGTATACTTTGTACACGCTACAGATTTATTTGGGAAGAATGTTTAACGAATGTTGTAAAAAAGATTTTTATCACATTATCCATGTTATTAGTTAACACGGAGGTAAGACACCATGGAATTAGAAAGACAGACATTATCATCGGTTTAACCATAGATTAACTTTACGCCATGTTTAAGGCGGGTTACACATATATCTAAATTGATACTCTATTCTACAACTAACACAACATCATTGAATTCAAGGTTTTGATTCCATTATTATTTCATATTCGATTTACACAAAACTGATGCACACTCAGACTCATATTTATATTTAGTTGTTCGCAATTGGTTCAGTGAGTAAAGACAATAGAACATCGATTTGGCGAGCCGCGCGTGCTGCACTGGACTCACTGGGTGAAACTACATTTGTGTTTGCGAAACTACATTCATGTATGTTTAGATTGTCGATACATTTAATATTTATATGGAGAAGACATAGGTATTGATAAATATACATGTTTTTTTTTCAGTGCTCGATAGTCGATTTATATGGAATTCAAAAACATCAATTAAACTACAAAAGTTTAAACTAGGTACTTTGCATTTGGGTGCTAAAAGTAGGTCTCTTTGAAGACTGTAAAGCGGAGGGATACCGAAAGCTGTAGGTACTGAATATGGCAAATGCTCCATGGCATTCTTTAAGAGATTAAAATATGTACCTACAAAAAAGGTTTACAATACATCTCGAGTTACCTTACCTAGGTATTAAAGAAGACCTAACACGACAGAAAACTATACATATTTGATTAGTGCCTGTATATTTCTGCTCCAATATGTCACGGGTTCGAGTCCCGGCGCGCCCGCGCTTGCTTTATTCATGTGTTACAATATCTTGTCACGAAAACATCTACTGGATTGAATTTCATATACATATTTAGTTCTGGGGGTTTTACTGTCTTACTTTTTCATGAAAATTTTCTTTTGTTTATGTAGTTTCAGCTGTTTTATTGTTCAAGGCTGAATGCGCAAGTAGCTTGACTGTCAAAAAAATTGTCTGTAAATGTCCTGCCTATTAATTAATGCCATTTATCGTCAAAGCAAATTAACTGTTGGGTAAGCCTTTAAACCGTTCAAAGTTACGGCACGAATTAATAAAGTAGAGTAGAGCTTCAAAACTCTTTGACACGGCTTCAGTGACATTCTACTAAATCACTTTGAGGAAACTCCGCACTAAATGAATATGCAAGCCTCGTCGCTGCGGTTACTTACATTGAAAATACTCAAACATTTCTTTACCAAAAATAAAGTACAAAGTACTGTGATAAGGGCAGAATTCTCAAACACAGTCAAATAACTACGTTTTACGTCTACCCGTCTAAATAAATAATGTGTCTGAGCTAAAAACGTTGCAAATGTGTTGTGTGCTGTACATTGCGGCGTTTGAATGGATCTCATTCCGTCGCTGCTCTTATTAGACGGCATTCTATAGCAGCCGCGCGTCTTTGTCGCTCGCGCTGTGATTTACTCGCCTCTCGTAGGGTTCGTTGTTAGTCAATTTTTATTTAATGTTTGTGAATGTGTACTGTTTTTAAATGAAGGTTTACTCTTGTATTTGAACTTGAGGAAAGTTACTTGCGGCAAACAATTTCAACATTTATTTTTATGAGGCGAGCTAAGAGATTAGGAACTTGACAAATGAAAAAGTATATTGTGTTGAGTAAACAACGGATGATTGTTTTCAGTTATTTCTTTCTATGAATGTAAAAGCTTTAAGCTTTGTGTTGAAATTGTAATGAAACCTTGGCGTCATTAGAGATAATACTAGGAACATGTTCTATTATAGCTTATAAATACTCAGCTCACATACAGCGAATCAATTAGCTAGTACAAAATATATGCGAGTATAAAATTCAATAGTGAATTCAGTAACTGTAACAAAAACTCCATGAATATTCAAATGGTCGTAGTTGGCCGGGTACAGTCGAGCACACAACTATTCAAAGCGGATATACGTCACAAATACCCGTTACGTACAGTCAGCGTCAATAAAAGTTGCCCAACTACACTGACACGATTGTACGCGATAGTACTCTGGGCAAAGTTACCGACGTGTGTCACGGTAAAAATACTATCTGATAAC
Organism: Helicoverpa armigera; assembly: GCF_030705265.1. NCBI lineage: Eukaryota > Metazoa > Arthropoda > Insecta > Lepidoptera > Noctuidae > Helicoverpa > Helicoverpa armigera. Next base: position 10,374,728 of record NC_087140.1, on the reverse strand, counting down.
TTGTATGTCAGTCTGTGGTTTGAGATAAAAAATTACTGGTAAAATGTATCTATGGTACCTATTTAAATAGTATGCTATTCATATCCTGTTTTTGTTGAAGAGGTCATTCATATTTAAAACCTACATTATATTTTATTTTAATTAAATAAGTTACTCTTAACGTGGACACCGCATTACCAAAAGCAATTTTAACTTCAAAATGAAAGCAGAAAATGACTCAAACATTTGGTAATATTTTCCAAAAACAAATGAATGTAATGTTGGCTACGGACTGGGAGTTCCGCACATTGCTTCAACTGAACAGCTATTTATCAGCCGATGTCATAAATGTAGGAGAAATGAGGGATATTATTTCAGAACATTACAGTTTTTGTAATAATAGTAGATCTCGTATAAAATGCAGCATTATTCTTATGTTTATTCAGAACTCACATACTACCAGAGCTTTAATTACCACGATTGTCAAGTACTGATTTTTGGATGTAGGTTTTCTCTCAATGTTTCCATTCACTGTTGTAAAATACACAAAAATATGTACGTCATAAACACAGCAAAGTAATGTGAGCGAGGCATGCCTTCTGCAAAATACTCCGCGAGCATTCCATACAGAGAGTTACAAAATATTGGAGCGAAGGGAATTAAAACTGGTTTGTACGAGCGAAGCATACAAACATTGCAACCATTTTTATTATTTCCTCTTTGTATGTGTGCGTGGGTATCACTGAGCAAATTGTTTTTTTCTAACATTCTGATTTTATTGGAACGAGCCAGTAATTCGGTGCGAATCTATATTGGCGAGGAACAAAGGATTTCACGTTCCACTGCCAAATATTCGTATGTTATACAAATAGTTTTTAGAAGAATTTTCAATTGTTTTGCTAGGGGTATATGAACTGTTAAAATCTACTAGTTTGCAGAATTTTACTAGAGCTACCGAACTAGAAGTAATACAGTGAATTATTTTAATCCAGTCAACAAATCAAGTGTAACTTTCACATGCTCTACATGCATCTTATTTACAATGTTTATTACATACTACATCCACTGGATAAGAATATATTTTGAAAAGGTTTGCATCAGTATGCACATCGATTCAATCCATTACGAGACACCGTACAGAATACTTTCAATCAAACAGCTAGAAAACCACGACAGTTCCACATAGCTGCGGGTTCAGATGGCACGTTATCGCGTTTGTCGCGCGACACAATGCGCGTCTGTGCGCGACATTAGCGGCCATTGTGAGTTCTTTCATAACGCGCCGCGATTGTTCGAGAACTATAGCTTCTGATCTGAAGAGAAGCAGTCAAGTGTGGGATGTGTTAGCTTTGTTTACTGTTTAATCTGATTTCAAACAGACAGTTATCTTTATAAATATTGTAAATGCGAAACTTTGAATGTATGGGAGTGTTTTTCGCAAAAACTATCGAATGGATTTTAGCATACATAAAATAAATTATAAGTACCTTTTTATCTGGATGTGGGAAATAGTAGTCTCAAGATATAGGGGAACCAGTAACGGAAGCCAGTTAACAAATACAAGGTCGTTTACGATAAACTAAAAAAAAAAAATTTGGTCAGAGAATGATTTCTACAAAGCAACGTTACATAAACCAAAAATTCATTATATTTGTACGTTAATTCTATTTTTTTTCATGACAAACGGCGTAGTGTAACATAACGAAGTATCAACCGAGTTAACAAATGTACACAAATAGCTTCAGTGGGTGTCCAGTTGCCAGTGAGCGCGAGAGCACGCCCGCGGGACACGCGGGGACAAACAAACACACATTTAAATAAAAACCTCACAAACTGATCTCGCTTGATATACGCCCGGTTGCTTATCGCGAGTTATGGCGTGTTCGTCCAATTGAGTTTATTTTATTTTGTTTAGATGTGTTTTCTGTTAGATTGCTATTCATACTTTGGTTTTGAATTTATCAAAATATAATATCTGATATGGTTTCAGAAATTAAGCATTTTTTTATGAAATTTTAGTTAAGGCACTTGGGTATAGGACCAATTTCATTGATTGATAATTAATTTAAATATTTTTTCAAAGCAAATTATTCTTTAATCAGCTTAACATTAAGATAAAGGTTTTCATATTGCAGTCGATAGTACGTGTAACATTGCAATCTGCTGATAAGAAACATTCAAAAGTCCTAACTTCACAAACAAGGAGTATCAGCTTAAAAGATAAAGATTAAATAAGTTAAACTCGTAAATCGTTATAAAGCGTTACTTACGGCCGAAGTTTATTCAATATCGCGCGGAATTATCTTTTAACTGTCCATTAAATATATTTATACGCTATAACTTTGTCAAAGTATTATTCAATAATACCGACATACGTTGTGGAAATTATATTTATAGCTTATTGGTGTAATGTACTTGATTGGATTATCCGCGGTGTTAATACGAAAAACATATTAAGTATTAATAAGTAGATTATTGAATAAAGCTTTTCTTCCTCGAAAATGTTAGTCTATACTAGGAAACTCTCAAGACTATAAGTTTGTATTGTTTTTGCTGAATCAATTGTGAGCTAATTAATCGATTTGCCATATTTCATGCTACGAATCCAATTTTGTATAAGAACAATTCAATTATTGAATGAAATATTCAAAATTTCACACACATGTTTCAAATAAAATATAGCTTCTCTATTTGAATCAAACGTCATTCAACGTACAACTTGAATACCTCTTATCCTATTCTTACCGTCCAACACAAGACCTAATTCAAGTGCCTTCGGAACCTTCACGTAGTGTGTTATCTGAAGCCTTGCATTGTGGAGTCCTCTACTTTCAAGCCGCGCTGCACAGTGCGCCACGAAGTGAGGGAAGATGAGTGGAGATGCCATAATGCAGGCAGGCCAGGCGCCTACTTCTAGCTCAAACTCGTATGGTGGGTGACGAAAACGATGAGTTACGAGTAAACTAACGAAGCGATTGGGTTCTCTGAACGAATTTTGGTATTACAAAAAATGGTCTGGTTCCATGAAGTCAGTAACGTGTCACGTCCCCCACCCACAAGCATTTTGGCGCGCTACTTTCTTAGGCAATGTTCCGTTATGACACCTCCGCTAGTCGTTTTGTTCTGCATGCCGCGGTCGCATCGAGTGCGAGTGACTCGACTCGCAAGCCGCGTTACACTCACATCTGCTTCGGTAGGAAATTGAATTTTTTGTCCGAGGTCGCGACCTTTTGTGGCGAAAAACTGTTCGTGGTTCACGTTTAGATATAGTATTTGAATTTTTTATACGGTGGGCTACTATTGCATGGCAATGTTTGTAATACTGATGTAGCTTTATGTGATTTTGCGCTTTGATAATTAATCACAGTGGTAAGTAATTTATGTATTAGTAAAATACAGTTAAATACTTTGTAGCAAGTTTGATCAGTTTGAGCTGACAAACATATGTATCAATTCTTATTTTTTAAATTGACTTTATCAAAGTAGTTTAGGCAATATTTATCTTATGTAACATTTGCAACAATAACAGACTGAGTGAACGATGACATTAACAGTAATTTGTTACACAAATCGAGCTCGGCACAGTCGCGGCCAAGTGGAGCCTATTCGAATTCAAGTAACCTAGTTGTGCAGGTCGACTGTTACTCAACTGTGCTTATTTCAACCAAAGTTGTTTACTGCAATGAATATATGCATAGATTTTCTATGAAAACGAATAATCCATTGCATTGCTTGTGTAATCTCATTCATTTTAGTAATGATGCATTATGAATGATGACAAGTCAGCACAAAAAATCTTAATTTAAATCTCCCTTCATTTCAAAGAAAGGTACCTTTCAATTATTCTGTTACACAATCTAACTACGACGTAGCGTGACCGTAGCACCGTAGCGTCGTAGCGGCGTAGCGCCGTAGCCTCGTAGCCCGCTACGATTCGAGTGAATTCGAAATCTACATACATGATTACGTCGTTGGAGGCTTTATAGTCATTATAAGTTAACTGACTTAATGTAAGGTTGTAGGGGAGGTTCAAGTGTCGTTATGTTCACCGTTATAGGATCCGTAATCAAGAGAAAGTAAATTGTTTGAATACTAAATTCGTGAATTCAGCAATTTCATTACTAATTCAATTCTAAATGTATGAAAATACTTACATTTAGTATCTTCATTCGACTCTGTATAATAAATACTACCTAGACTATTGGTAAATAAACAAAGATTAAAATATCTTCAGTAGTAAAACAGTGTTGTTTAGAGTATAATATTTCAAAAGGTTGTATTTAGTAGTGAGCGTACAATTTGTTTGTCTCGTGTGTCGATGAACTTTTGTTGTGTTTCAGTTTTCAAGGTAAAATGTTTAATTATTATCTTCAGTCGAATGTTTCTTTTGTATTTAAAATTTTACTACGACATTGTTGTTTACAAAACCGACATAAATACTACGCAAATTCAATTATTTTGTAAACAATAAGTACATATAAAATAACTAGCTTCCTTCAGTGGTTTTACTCGCAGCTTTTGAAAACTATTCTGCGCACCCGGGGAAGAGTAGTCTACAACCTTCTAAATTAACGGATTACGTAACATTGATATAATTTTATTTTATTTTATACATAATTATCGAGCAAACAAACAACTTTAGTTGTATAATAACAGTATATTGTACGTATTAACTAAATAAGAAGTTACAACTAACTCTGTAACAAGCTGTAACGAGGTTTCTTCACATTTGTTTTGTTTGTTCGTTAATTGTTGATCTAATTATTTGTTGGACGAAGTCGACGACAGTTTGCTTCGTAGTTATACTTTATATTCATTGTTTAGTGAGCTGTCTTCGCAGTCAAATATAATCTGATCATATAAAATTGTTATTATCAGCCTTTTATTATTCTACTGAAGGACACAGGCCTCTTTTCACAAGAAGGAATGAGCATAAATCACCACCTTCTCCAAGTGGTCTGACAATTTCAGACTTTTTGAAGTCCAAGTTTCCTAGAGATGTTTCCCATACGAGGTCCTTCCCCAGAGAGTACAAAATCGTAACTTTGAAATGCTACATGGGTACGTGTATCAGCTGGAATCGAACCTATTTCTCAGTTACAGAAGCCGTGAATTATCTAAACTACGATGCACAAATTCACATACAAGCAATATTGCTGACATATACATAGAGATATATAGCTCGTCTGTGACCCTTGTCGGCTGTCACGAGTGCTCGCGTGAGATGTCGCGTGATGTGCACAGCTCGTACACGTCGCGTGTGCGCCCGACCTTATGACGCTAATGCTGCATCACTGAATAGACGGTGTGGTTTATTGAGGGACAGCTGGCCATGTAGATAGCAGCCTTATCTAATGTTTATAAGACTGAATTTGTAACCATATTTCATAGTTGAAAATAAATATTTACTGTTTCATTCAACAGTAACAGCCGTAGTTTTTTCACCATGTGCAGAAATAAGCGCATAACAATTATCAACAATAGCACATCTGTTTCCGTAACTTTAATATCTAGTACAAGTAATAGTACAACTGCACCGTGACCCGTGTCAGTAGGCCGCGAAGCCTCACTACTGCTCACGAGTGAGTAGCCGAGCACTATCGCGTAGTATAGTACTGTATTATAGTATCGTATAGCACGGCGTAGTATCGTGTGACGAGTACAGTTACAAGTACATTGCTGTACAATGGCATTTACATTGACTGGTCACTTTATATTGTTTGCGAACCTCTGGTCATGGATGAGTAGCCACATACTATCGCACTATCTATTGTATGGTATAGTATGACGAGTTCAGTTTCAAATGTATTGTTTTACAATAAACGTTACATTGAGTGGTAGTCATTGATAAGTAACATATTTTGTCACATACTTTTTAAATAAAAGTATGTGACAAAATACGTATGTGATAAACAAAAAATATAATTGAATTAAACGCAATACTGTATAGCATTGAAAATTCTCTTAACTGTTGTGAGCTGGTGGACAAAAAATGGATTTTATCGGGTTATTAATTATTCAGTGTTATGGGTGTAAGGAGTCGGCTAGTTTTTAAATTATTATTACTGAAAACCTAGAAAATACCTAGAAAGAAGGGTGTTGAACGATGGTGACCGAGATTGACGATTAAAAATATCGTTGGTAATAAATTTGTTGACACGTCTGTCAGTGAGGATCAGAGGCGCTCAATGAATCTGTCACAACATATCACGCGTCTAATGTAACAGCAAATTGTGTTATGTACTCGCGTCAGAATAAATCGACTAAAATTATATTATTTCACAAATTCACGGTATAATGTATTTACTAACACAATCAGGAAGTGCGATGGGGTTGTAGTAGAAATAATATAATTGCTGCTATTTAAATTGCCATTAAAATTGTCAGAGAGATTGAAGAGCACACATAAGCTACTTATGGCTAGAGTCAGAAGTAAAAAGTTAAAAATTAAAATCATATTTATTTTAGACTAGATAATTTCAGTTATTTATTTATGTCCCATTCTCTGCTATTGTCTGAGAACAATCTATAGTTTATTGCGCCCCAGTAAACCGCGGACAGTTTTCACCTAGATTTAGTTTCTTATCTACCAGCGCCCTTCTCGGTCAGCGAGGGCGAGCCTATAAACCTATACACTGGACTTTGATCTTTAACTTCTGTGACATAAAGTCGATATTCCATTGGCGATGGGTTAACATTTAGCCTAATGGCGTAGGTCTAGATTGTTTTGTAGGCAAAAGGTGTTAGTGTCGAGGTGTGGTGTCGGCTGTTATACTGTTACAGGGAAAGGTCTCAATGTAATCACGTTATTGTAAAGAGGAATTACTATGTATATAGTGTACACTTTATTGAAATAGTTATTGAGGTAGTACATACGTCTGAAAGTTAAAATTTAAAATAAAACTAAACTGCTACAGAAAGAACCTGTTTAACTAAATTGAAAAGTATACTAATCGTTAAATAACTTTCAATATAGTATTCTCCTATAAGCAAACAGAGTTAGTTACACAAACGCTGAATGGATCACTTTTCTACAATGACGATAACCTTGTAAAATGACGCACTAAACTAAATTGTTTGGGTTTATTTCCAGCGCCAGTATATTTGGAGATAGTTATTTATAGTATCGAATGATTCGAATTGTACTCGATTAAATCGTTTTATATTCACCAAATAAATCAGAGAGATTCAAATTGAAAAAATAACAGACGGAGTTGTTGAAAAGCTTTTAATACCTTTATATAATCGGAAGGATTATTATCTGAAGGTATTTCGGCGGAATCTCGCCAATAGGAAGTTTTGTGTAAAATAAATAAGTATTTATTACACAAAGGCTACACTCGAGCGGGTCCCACGCGACACGTCTTTGATTTGGAGTGTGTTCTCAACTCGAGTGTTTCTTATACTCTCACACACACACGCATAAACACTCACACACATGACGTGTATCGGTTATAATAACTGGCTACCCGTGTATTGAGACGTGAGTTTCAAAATACATATTTTATTAAAGTTTCACTAAAAATTCTTAGACAGATTTATAGTCAAAAAATAAGACACTTCACCAAAAACTTCAGTGTTCCCAGAAGACATGTCGAAAAAAGTTGACGGATTCCCAACAGCAAAAACATGTTCAGAGTTTAGTGGAAGATTTATCTACGTCGCGAGCGCCTAGTTATTTTATTCCGAGAATTTAATAAGAAGGGAATCAGCACGCAATTCACTCGGAGTGTCGGCCTCAGCTGTGATTGATGACTGGTCACTGCGGTCACCACTCGTCACGTGGTGACGGGTAGGGTCTGGTGACGAGTGAGGTCTAGTGACTGGTGATCTGATGATATGTGGGAGGTCACGACAGGCCAGAGTTGGTGACAGAAGTGGAAATCCGTGGGGAGTGGTAACAGGGTATGTCGATGGGGATTAGTGATGTGTGAAAGCTAATGTTGACATCAGGTCATCATAACTGGACTATGATTTGTTTTATTGCACAAATTCCAAGGGGTTTTTTTACTGGTAATGTAATACTTAATAGTTTTCTTTTAGGAACGTATTCTTCCACATACATATGGATAAACAAAACAGTATGTCGCGTACAATTATAACTCATAAGTTAAACATAAAAGGGTTTCTTTGATTACCATTTAGCTACAATAAAAATTTCATGAAAAACCACTGGTACATTAGTGCACAGATGTCAGATATCTGTTCCATTCGCTGCAATCCTATTATCAGTTCAACTATCACAATGTATGTGCAACACTGATATCACTCAGCTTGTATGTGTGCGTGTGTGTCTCGGAGGAAAGAATAATGAGCGGACACGCCATATGAAAGGTATGTCAGGCGCCTTCTTATAAGACGTGATCAGTTCGTAACGAAGAATTCGGGTACCTTGTCAAATCAAAACTGATCTGTTAAAAATTGGTTTGGTCTTGATGGATTTGATTTTGAAAATAATAGGTGGTTTCTAAACTTCCTTCGTGTCTCGAGCACCCGCATTAGTGCGTTGCTTTCTTAAGAGATATTGCGATATAACATCTCCACTAGTTTATTCTCCGTGGTTATCACTCATTGTACATGTGTGCGTGGACATGCATGTGTGTGTGTGTGTGTGTGTTAGTTATTGGCCAGTAACGTGTCAGAGAAAGCTTTTAGCATTAAAAGCATTTGGATGCAGCGAGCGCTTCCACGAAAAAGCTAAACTGAGCTTACGTTACGATTTCACTCCGGTTTAGGAAATTAGACGCGACTATATTGTGGTATTTAACACCTTTATAGTTTAGATACGTTAGTGTCCCTAGCGCAAAATGTACAGATAATTTAAATTGTGAGAACAATCTTTTTGCGGGAATCAACCCTACGACACAGCTACGACACAGTAAATAACCAACATTTAAAAATAATGTCCAAAATTTTGTGGCTTTAAAATTTTACTAATATTAATTGTACTGTAATAACATGATTGAGTTGAAGGTTGTTCCTTCAACATGACATACATTATGAGCCAAACATGTTGACATTGAAATACATAAATAAAATATATCGAAAAAATTATCACGTAAGCTACAATTAAATTATTTAATTTAATGAATGGTTTGATCCATTAACCAAATAATCTCAACTCTTTTTGGACGAAACCAATAATTTATTTTCTGAGGGTCATATCTGGACTTCATTCTTCAATTAGCCTCGGTACATACAGAGGGGAGAGGGTGCCCAGAGGTGAGGTGTGGGGGGGGAGGGATAGTACGTGGTCTTACTGTAAATGTGGTTATACTGTGACATTGTGACTTGTGGCTAAACTGTGATAGTTGTTTAAATGTTCTGTGAGCTGTGGGTAACGTTCAATTTAACTTAGTTATGACTGGAGACATGAATTTATGAAGTCGTTAGTCAGTACGATATTAAATTAAGTGGTGATTTTTTTATCTAAAACATTCTTTTTATCTGTGCAACAATGCTTGTTCGATACATAATGCAAAGGCTATGTTACTGATCAATGTATTTTTATTGTTTCAGGTCAGTTGCTTGAAAATAATCACAAATACTACACCACTCAGGCAAGTAATTTAACACACTACTAAAAATAAACCGGCCAAGTGCGAGTCGGACTCGCGCACCGAGGGTTCCGTACAAATCCTGTATAGATAAAAAGTGAGTCTCGCGCCAACCGTTCAGTTTAGAACAATCATAGTTATGATTATTTTGTGAGACCAAAATAGTTAATATTTTTTATTTTATAATATAACTAAAATAGTAGGCCAGTACCTTGTGAAAGTTATTTTATTAAAGTTATTTATATACAAAATTTTGTAGTCATCATTCAGAAATCTGATTGAAAATAGCTAATTAAGGTCATTGGTCATATCTGACCCATTTTGTAAAAACTGGCGGACATGAATCAAAGTAGTTTTAAATCGTGGAGAATGGTATGACGTTTCTTTGAATATAAATATTTTAACAAAATTCCATGGAGACGAATGTCCAGGATCGTTTGAAAAATATAAAAGACAAGCAGTTTCAGAGGATTGTACAGGTTGCAATGCTAGTTTTTATTGTTAAAGACTTTTCATAAAGAAGGAGGATGTCAATTCGGATGACCAGGATCTGATGAGGATCTGGAAACCCTGAGAAATCGAGGGCAACTCTTGAATATTGTAGGCACGTATCGAGTCAAAACCAGATATGTTAGTGTATTTTTGAGGGTACTGGTAAACAGTGAAGGTTTTTAGCTGATTTGATAATGGAGACTACAGAGAGTCGAGGGAACTCCTGAACGGTATGTTGCAACTACCACGTGTTTGGGCTTATTTTACTCGTATTGGCGAAGACTTTCCACATAGATAAGTTTGACTGCCATTGTGGGATCGATAGCAAAGATCAGATATAGTTATGGGAACTAATCTGATCTGTGTATCCTCTGTTGGAAATCCAATAAATAAATAAATAAATAAACTCCTTTACGATTTATAACGTAACCTTGTGTTGGAGCTTATTTTATTTTAGGTGATGAGAATTCAGTACTAATGGGATCTTTTATTTTTGAGGGATTACTCACCTAACGAGCCCCAGATTCAGGTTTTTTTCGAAACTGCCTGACGACTTGTAACTGTCGAATTGTAACAACGACTGCTAGAGTGTAGGATTCGGGGCTGCTGGCTTTACGTTTCTAGAGCCTCGACAAAAGTGTAATTCTGTCCTTTTCTTTGTTTTATAAAGTCGGCTTTATTTTATTTTGTAGCATTTTACAAACAAATCCAACTTCAAACATATAAAAAAGCAACAAGAAAACAAAAGCAAGAAAGAAATTAAAAAGATGATAGGTGCATCGGTCTAGAAGTCGGTGTCTAGAGAATGTATCTATATTTATTTAACCACCGAGATCTAGACCGATGCATTTAAACAGATTTCTTGTTGTTTTTAGAAGTTGTTTTTTTTTTTTTTATAAAAAGTTTTTATTTTTAACTTTTGTGAAAAGTTCTCGTCAATACGAATAATATAAGCCCAAACACGACGTTAATAAAACATACCGTTGAGGAGTTCTCTCGACTTTCTCACGTCTCCATCATCAGGTAAGCTCTAAACCTTCACTGTTTGATAGTATCACCAGACATACATCTGAGAATCAAGTTTTAATCCTATGCATGCCTACAATTTCTGATAGTTGCCCTCGATTTCTCAGGATTTCCATCATCAGATCCTGACCTGATGACAATGGAAATAAACAGCGAGTATACTCTTTTACTACAAAGAAATGTTTTCTCAAATCCGTCAAACTTGGTCGTTTAAATTCCCCATTGAAATGAGGAAAATATTTGATTTGATTTGATAATATTTTATTATTTTATTTAACTTCAAATTTATCATTTTCGCAATTTTTCCTTTATCTGTACTATATAACGGTACTTCTTGCCGAATGTCAAGATTCTGAGTTCACGGGAAGTACCTTGTAGGTTTTGATTCCCTAGCGTGTGACGGAAATTCGTCTAAGGTGTCGGTATAACTACTGTATCTTTTGATCGCGTTAACTTAGAAGTTTGATTTTTTCACTGCCTAAAGGGACAATAGACCTAGGTATTTGGTATAAATTTCAATTTGATACCTTTATTCGTTTGTGAGAAATAAGGTAGTAAGTTTCATTTTATTAAAATATTTTTTTTTTTACATTATATAACTAAAAAAATGAGATTTTCGTATTTTTTCCTATATTTGCATTATATGACAATGCTTCATGCCAAATTTCAAGACTCTGAGTTTACGGGAAGTATCCTGTAGGTTTTGATTCCTTTGCGAGTGTCGAAAATTTGTTGAAAATATCGACATAATCGGCTGTATCTTTTGAATGGCTTAGCTTAGAAGTTTGATATTTTCACAGCTTAAAGGGACAATAGACCTGAGTATTTCATGTGAATTTCAGCTTGATACGTCCACGCGTTCTTGAGATAAAGGGTCTTGACAGACAGACAGACAGACAGACAGACGGACAACAAAGTGATCCTATAAGGGTTCCGTTTTTTCCTTTTGAGGTACGGAACCCTAAAAACAAATATCAACATCTTATTGTAAGTCTACATTTGAACCTAATGCCTAAATCTTCCAAACAAACACAGCGGAGTCCAATTGAATTACGTCTGTAGTAGAGTCGCTCAGTAGAGTCACGTAGAGCTGCAAACAGTGAGCGCGCTCTCCGCATGCGATATGTACAGACTCTAGCTTCTGAGAGATTGATAGAGTCAGAGACAAATTACTGGACTTAAGTTGGCTCGTAATTTCTATACTTTTTATATTTTTGTGTCATAATAAGTGACAGACCTTTTTTTTCAAAGTGGGGTCACAAGCATTAATGCAGTTGAAAACTACAGCACAAAAATTATGTGTTAATATTTTATTGAATTAAATGATAATGATATTGTAGACAGTGCTACGCGACAGCTGCTACGACCCCGTAGCTAACGTAGCGATGTAACTGTCGTAGCACTCGCGTAGGCGTTTACCACGTGGATATACGATTCATTTTTTATTAAAAAGAATATTAATATGATTGCAGCATTATAAATTGTGTTAGTTAGAAAGAGCTATTTACCAGAAATTATTGCCTATAACACTTCTTTAATTAATTACTTAATACCCAATTACTCCATCGGTATCAAATCGAATTATTTGGCAAAACAATTACTAGACAATTGTGATTTTCTCCGAATTAGCACGGATACATTCCAGGAATCACTACACTGTACATTGTACAATATAATACTTACGTATTATATAGTTACATGTATATCTTCACCTACTAGAAATGTCCTAATTTCAGTATCAATGCAAAAAGTATCGATCGTATTGATTTCTGACACTTACGCGAATATTAGACATTTAAATAAAACTACTTTTACGGATTTTATCGCGGTTATATTATATTATTTAATCCCGACGTTTCGGATCCTTTACAGCCCCCCGTGACCATGGATGCTGTACAGGATCCGAAACGTCGGGATTAAATAATATAATACAACCGCGATAAAATCCGTAAAAGTAGTTTTATTTAAGTATCGATCGTGTTCGAGATGTCTTTGTGTTAATTTTGTGGCGCCGTTAAGTGAGCGACAATCCTTATCCGCGGTGTGCTCCCTACATGAAGAATAAAATGTCTAGTGGAGATGTCATCACACACAATCTCTTAAGAAACTAGCGTCGCCAAAATACGAGTTTTCGGGGGACGAGGAACGTTACTAGCTCCCCCCTTATACGCCTTCTTTGGAACCCGCCCAATTTTTTAAACCAAATCACCAACTAATCAAGACCAATCTCTGACAGATGTCTCAAAGAATCCTAACTCCTCGTGAGTTTAATGGCCACTGATCGTTTTGGTAACGCTCACCGTACGTTACTTGACCTACAAGAATTCACCTGACCTACCTGCCTTATGGTATATCCGCTATCATTCCTTGCTCCGTGGCCTTCGATTTTAGTCCCTCCCAGGGCTGTCCCTCGCCACGAGGCTTTCCAAAATAATTATATTCCCTTCCTTCCTCATTCTGCGCGACATTTTTATAAACTTGATTAATTAGCGAATTGTTCGCACGACGATATTGTTTCGTGTTTTTTGTTCACACAATTTGTTCTACGTTCAGATATTTTTTATCGGTGTATATTTTTGTGAATTTACTGTCTTTTGTTGTAATTAGAAGTGACAAGTTTGCTTTTGTGGGCACTTGTTAGCTAATATTTACAGACATTTAAGATTCCTTATATTTTCCAAGTAATAGGATTTATTGACACGTTTTTGGAATAAAATAAAATGGTATTTTTTAATAGTTTGAACTGTAACAGCTTTTATATTAATAAACATGCCTCTAAAATGCCACCAACTTCCTTATATTACCACACTTTAATGCAATACCCACATCCAAAACTTACAAAGTAGCCGCAGCTATTCGTAAGAACACGAAAATTACCCCTCCTCCCCCTCACCACCAGTGCAAGTACTCCAACGATAAAAGAGCCGATAGCAACGTAATGAGTTCACTCCGCACTGCTGAAAGTTTTCCTCATACCGCGCGGTAGGCAGGGTACATGGGTACAGTAGGTACATGGGTACATAGGTACGTAGGTACGTAGTGTGGTACCGCACTTGTATGCAAATGTAACGAGTGGCAGCCCTGCATGGGAATGGCTGTCGACCTCGGAGCACCCTGTGTGTGTAGTGTAGCCGAGTAATGACAAAGTTTTTATGTGCTAGCTTCGCGCCGCGGTGTCGCTTACTCGCGGTGGTGGTGCAGATCTGTGTTGAGAATATTATGAGGAAGATGCCTTGGTGTAATATGGAGGAATGTTTTTGTTGAGGAAATAGTGAAGAATATATTGTATAAAATGGTAGTTTATTCTCTTATTTCTTGATTTTTGCAACTAAAACTTTATTCAAAGTGAAACCTTGCATATGAAGATTGATAGTTTAAATGTACCATAGTTATAGATATTCTTTATTACATTTTTAAGTGGAATCTGTAAATTATAGAGGTCGTTTCCTATAGCTCGTTATGGTTCAAGGCAACATCATTCGCGTAAAACCTTGATAACCTTAGAATCTTAAACCATTCTCTTCTTTGTACGACGTTAAACATCTTCCGTATTCACTAGTCAGACGATTGATGACATGAATACTACATAAGCTATCAATGTACCCTCACCGGTACCCGCGCCAACATTAGCTGAAGGCAGTAAGCTGCAGTGAGCGGCAGTAGGTTGCAGTGGGGTGCAGTAGAACTCGTCGGTGGCAGTTAATAATGCATGAGCTGTCGAACGCTGCTTATGCAGTGTTTGACGCGGCGGGGCTCCTGACTATTTGTGTTGCCATAGATAGCTATTGGAGAAACTTAGCCGTATTTAGGGAGAATTAAACAGTTCTTTTTCGAAGGAAAATATTTACTTTAATGCCCTGGTTTAGTATTGTATTTAACACTTAACAATAAATTACTAAAAGCTGCTTACTGCAACCAAAAATTAAATTATAAATTTAAAAAACCCCCGACCCAAAAAAAGTTCGCAATAATTATGACAAAAGGTTAAAAACGCTAAACCCTATAAAAAGCAAAAAATAACTTTTAACACTACGTAAACTAAATTTTGTCGTGTCGGGGGACCGCTCTAATTCATTACTTTAGATACGTGTTTTTTTTTTTAAACGAATGTTGTAATTAGGTAGGTATCATTTGATTTATGTAAGTATTTATGAAGGTAAAAAGCGGTCCCCCGACACGTCAAAATTTAGTTTACGTAGTGTTAAAAGTTATTTTTTGCTTTTTATAGGGTTTAGCGTTTTTAACCTTTTGTCATAATTATTGCGAACTTTTTTTGGGTCGGGGGTTTTTTAAATTTATAATTTAATTTTATTTCATGCTTTTTAAAGGAGTTCCTTAATTTTTCCTTCTTTCATTTAATTTATTTTATCTTAAGATGGGGTCGCTATATGCGATCTCGGCCAAAGGAAGCTGTTTAACAATCCTCATGACAAACTGGCTCTGGGAGAATTGCACAGATTGAGAAACAATAAAGATTAACCTTTGGACATTCTAGATTTTCAGCAAAAATATAAATCGGTTTATCCGTTTCATTAAGGCATTCCAGGATCCATTCGTCACATCCCATTTCCAGCATCAGGTTCTCGTCAATCAGAAACATGAAGAGAACTCGTCAAGACAAATTCAACGAGCCCAAACTCGATGGGTTTACTGAAAGGCAGTTCAGGGTTACGTCTCCTACCTTCGTGCCCTAACAGCAGACCAGCTCAGTGGTTCCAAAAGACATTAGTGTTTCAAATTTCAGATCCCACATATACTTGCAAGTAAACTGAGCGTGTAACATTCCTATCACATCTAGCAAACGAGCTGATGACCTTGAAGACCTGAACCGATTTCCACCAAACATAGCTAAGAACACTCCCGACTGACATACCTTTTAAGCAAAAAAAACCGCATTACAATCGGATCATCCGTTTGGGAGCTACGATGCCACATACACACACACACACACACACACACACACACACACACACGTCAAACTTATAACACCCCGTCGTTTTTGCGTCGGGGGTTAAAAATAAAATTGCAAACCCAATTAAAGAAATAGGTAGTCATCAGATAAACATTGTCTTTTTTTAAGTTATTTAAAAAAATAAGCATTGTTATCATGCCTTTTTTTACAAACTCGGTTTATCTAATTCCGTGGATAAAATAACGTACATACAGGTAATTGTGATTACATAAGTTCCACAATTACGGAGCCTTTTTCCTACAATAAGCCGCGTCGACAGTTTGTCGCGAGGCATCCTCCAACGTTGTTGTTTTGTGCAGGTATATTGGGCGGAGGCTGTATTCTGCTTCGTAAACAAAAAAAGTACGTTATTTTTATATTTTGGATACGGCTCGGTGACCTTGTTGTGGAGAGTATTTTTAAAATAGCTTTCTTTTGTACTGTTTACGGTTTTTATCCGAACTTAAACATATCTAGTCTAGTGCTAGTCTTCTCTCCATAATGGGACTCCACAGGTATTAAACACCGAATTTGCTTATGTTCGTCTATCAATAACTAGCATTTTGACAGTTTTTGTTCAACATTAAAAATACCTAGGATGTCTGGAAGTATTTGCTGTTACTTAACTTAAGACTTAGCCATAAGACCGCCTATTGTGGAGATACTTTTCTTTGTGTGTGATTTCCAGTATTGTTAATTTATTTCTTGATATACATACAATAAAGACTAATCTATCTATCTAAACAAAACATTTGTACTAGTGATTGTACAGCTTGCACAAAAGAGAAATCGCACAATCTGCATATTGGTCGTTATTGCGGTGATTTGTTGTGGAATAGGAGAGCACTTCGCTATAGCTGATATGTTTTCCTATCTGCGCGATGTTTTATTGCGGTACATCTGTTCGTATCGGCGTCGCTATAAACTATAGCTGCAATATCTCTCGGTACAGCCGAGTATGGATGCTGTATATATGTAAATGTTATGTATCGTATATACATACATATAGTAACAAGTGACACAGTGTGTTCATAAGTAAAGAATGTGGTATACGGGTATCTTAGTTAAATCAGCATGTTACTAAAAAAAATTAACTATTTTATTTGGTAGGTAAAGTTGTATAGATAAACAGTGAACTAATATGGTAAATATCTAGTCACCCAACCAAGGACCGATCACGTAAAACGCTGCTTAGAAAGAACCTGATAACCGTTTATGGTTTTCAAAACATTTTCCAAAAAGTTGTTCCAATATTGAGCGTAGTGACATCAATGACCTAGATGTAGGATGGTGGCAATAATTAGATTAGTGAAAGTGAAGTTGATGCGCCAACTGAGCTGGAAGTCCTAGCCTTCAGCCAGGAGCCTGATGAGCCTCTGTGAGGGGAGCTAGGGGAGAGAGTTTATCCTAGCAGTGCTTGAATCTTTGTCGCAATTCATTAGTTGTTGCACGTTTAACTAATTAACGTTGAGTCGGTGCTCTGTAATATTATTAAGCAGTTTTTGAAAATGTTTGGAGTTTTATATTCTTAAGTATACTGAAGTGAAAAATAGGATGTCTCCATTTTACATTGTATCAACCATAAATATCGTTGGGGAAAGATCAGCCAGATGACCAATTGCTAAGTTATCGTTAACGACCTGATTCTGCATTTATTTTATGTTCAGAAACATTTTTAAATACAGTTCAATAGCTATAGGTATTGCTGTAACGATTCTATGAAATATGTTACAAAACATTAAGTAACATTTCAGTCTAGTTACCACATAACACAGGCTAGTTAAACAGCTCATTGATATGACCCACCCCGCGGGTGTCACAAATGCGCGCAAATTGCAGTGATCACATTACCCGCATCGCTCACACGTCACATTTATTTCACGACATATTTCATCAACTAGTTACAGTGATGGCCGTAGTTTTAATGAACTGTATTACACAGAGATTTATTTCATTATAACGTGAATATTATCTCCGGAACCGATGATGGATATTGTTTTTAATACAAACTTTTGCATAGTCGAAATGCTCATTATCAGATTAAAGTCATAATGTCGCAATAGGTCAATACTTTACTAAGAAGAAAATCTTTTCTATTATGCTACCTGTCGTTATGTACTGACAGTAACTTTTATCCTTAATATTCATGTTGAACGGTTCAAGCGGTACTTTGGCACTTTGCCATCCAAAAATTACATTTCGATGCACTTCACTTAACCTTAGGCTATAAGCGCAATATTATGCACATATTTTGTATTCAATACCTGTATGAAGGTATATTTTCGTAGCTAAATGGGCTCGGCGTAGCAGCTACGACGTAGCCGTAGTCAGCCTACGGCGTAGCTGGCGGCTACGAGAAAATTGTTCCTATGTCTATGTATAATATTATTGTCACTACATTCGGACAACCACTTACAGTTACACTTGGTCCCCTTAGGGAGGAATAATACTAAAAGTTAAGGTTGCTATGAACACTGAACAGTTTCACAACTGTCAAAGTATTGAACATAAAACTGAAGTTATTTTGAACAAGTTTGTAC
This sequence comes from Helicoverpa armigera, assembly GCF_030705265.1. Classification (NCBI taxonomy): domain Eukaryota; kingdom Metazoa; phylum Arthropoda; class Insecta; order Lepidoptera; family Noctuidae; genus Helicoverpa; species Helicoverpa armigera. The sequence continues at coordinate 10,356,183 of NC_087140.1, read as the reverse complement.
TGAATTCCGATACCTTTGCCAGTGTTTATGGTTTATTCATTAGAATGAACTTTTTACAAAAATCTTGTGACTAAGAAAACTTGATAAACAAAATCTGCACATTTATAAATATTTAGTGTTAATTTTGAAACTTGCTACTGAGAAAATTAATCTTTATAAAAATAATAATCCTTCACCTTCTAGTTTAAACATTTTATACTTGAGTGCAACATTGAAGCGCACTTGGCAGCAAGCAATCTGAGGATTATACAGCTGAGGCTCAACCGCGCCTGATTGAAAACTGCACTCGCTGGGTAAACATTCACTAGATATGTGGCCACACTGTGTTTGGAGTTTATGCAATCTTACATAAGAAATAAGAAGAAAAAATGTGTTTGGTAGTACACTAGTACAGATTACTTTGTGTCAGAAATTATTATATTAGGTACAGTAGAATAACATTTCTATACCATTTAAAATCCGTGGAAGACTTTACGGGTGAGTCAAAACGGGTACTGCATTGCCCGAGTAACTGGGTTGACGAGGTCGGATGAGCAGTTGTTCCTTATAACATACTTTTACTCAACAGCCTCCGATAAAGCTGGAGGCCGACCCCAAGACATAGTTAGGAAAAAGCTCGAAAGCCGAGTAGAATTACATTTCCGTTAGGCTTTCAGTTTTAAGACCAGCGATGCCGAAAAAGAAACCACTATGTAGCATTAGTGTTACTCAAGTAACTCTTACACGTTATTTAGACTCCACATTAACCGTATGACCCTGTATACCCTAAACATAGGCTTAACAATAAAACCGTTTGAAAGCCTCTCGTAAAACAAAACGAAGATGTTTCTGAAGCAACCTCCACGTGGCGCCGCCTGGTGGTCGGTTCGTGAACTAATGACGTCTGCATCGCGCTAATGAAGTTTTCCGGGACGCCTGAATTATCTCCTTAACATAGTGTGACTTGGAAATTGGGTGACGCGGTGACGCGAAGTGCTTAGAATAAGCAGGTTTACATCCGAAAATGGTAAACTAGGTACAGAAGAAGAAAAACATACAAAAAGAAAACCGACTTTTAAAGTACAAAATATAACTTTAAGCACAGCTCTGGTAATCAGCATAACAAGGGGGAATAAATAAGGATCATCATACAATAATATATTACATAGGAAAATACATAAAATAGTTTTAAGAATAAAACTAATTCTCCCTGATGGTAACTTTTACACTTCTACATAAATACCTATTCATTCAATTCCAAAAATATTACTCTAAAAAGGGAGAAAGAATGTACTTATACTATCACACAGCATTATGTCACAGTATGACGTGACTGTGGGTAGTCGGCCGAATGAGAAAGGTCAAACTATCAGTCGCATTACAATGGGAAAATAAAGTTCAAGTCATTGCACTTAACTTTGACATTTCATTGTATAAAAGGAGATTTTCATTCGTTTAATTTGTCGTCCAATTTAATCTCGTGAAAAATATATTTTGATAGATAAATGAAAAAATGCCTTTTTGATCAGCTCCGGCTTTTAAGTAAATGTATAAACTGAATTTTTAAAAATAAAATGGATTTCTTAAAACTGCATTTTTTCTGGTTATTATTACCTAAAGACCTATTTTGAAAATTAAAAACAGAGCAATAATTGTTTTTTTTTACTTTTATACCTCTTTTTTAATTGAATTAACCAACTCGTTTTAACTAAGGAATATTTTGTTCATTTACTGAGCCTAAAGACAAGGTTCAATATACTGAATATAGATAATATTACATAGCTGTATATAGTGAGCCGCCCATGGGATGGAAGTCACCAGAGAGTGCAGGCTCGCTTCCTACACAGATAATTAGATATTAGCTAGCTTCAGAGTCTGAGCTATAGTATCGGTACATTTAGGTATAATAATATAATATTGTTTACCTAGATATTACGTCGTGATGCTGTGGTTAATGTATTGATAGTTAGTCGTAGCTAGTCTTGAATGTGATAAGCATTTGATTTTTAATAAAAGTTCGTTATTCAAGTTATTTTCAAAGGCAGATTGAAGAATCGTTTACAGAAAATAGGCTAACTAATTGAGCAGATTTACACGCTTAGATGATCCGTTCATAAATAGTTCATAGTTCAACCTTCGAGGTTAAAGCTGTGAATTCTATCTAAAAACGTCTCAGCCAGAGTTATTTTCAATTTGAACGTATTCTAGTACAAACGTGCTCAAACTAAGCCAATTTGTCGGCGGCGGTAGGGTCGGCAAAAAATAAGCCAATTTAACGGTTCGTGGACCAACAAATAAATTCGCTCAGATAAAGTTTATTGAATTAACTATACGAGTTAATGTGCCCGTTATAAGTAACTTTTAGACAGTCATTTCTAGTGTATGTTATATCATAGAATAATTGACTAATAATTTCTAATGAATTGCCTACTATGTAGTTATAATGAATGGTGGACTTGACTCTGACTTGTTAATTGAAAATTAATTAATTGATCTGAACACGGTTTAGTTGAAGGATCTAGTGAAATTAATTTGGTTTGGGGACATTATAAGGTTAGCTTTAATGAAAATCACTGAAAACATGTGACCTCCTACTAAAAACGTCGAGTTTTTTATGTACGGTATGAACCTACATACATTTTATTTAGGGATATGAATTATTATGTACCTGTACATAAAAAAAGTTATGTTTTTTAATCTAAAAGTTATCATATTGCATATAATTTCTTTGTACTCGTAGAAGAACATAAAATAAAACTTTTATTTTCCACTTTAGTATTACGGCGTGTGATAATGAGGCTCGGCTGAAGTGACGACAAACGTTGCAAAAATAAATATGGCGCCGTAACAACACTTCAAATGCGCACTTTTTACCTTTAATATGAAAAATATGTAAAAAGAAACGCGTAAAATGTTGTGTCGAGTTATGTTCCGCACTTTATGCTCGTCGTTAGTATGTTGTAGGTATGTTTTGTACTAAATTGTATGTATACTGCTGTACTTCGTGAAATAATGTTCAGGTCAAATGATGAATAAATGACTGTTGCTACGCCCTGTGGTATGTTCTACTCGTAAGCACATTTTTCCGTCTGTCAGAAAATGTATCATCCAGCATCATTCCCTACAAGGTCGTTCCTTAACTAAACTCTTTTATTGCACTTTACATTCTCTTCAAAGTAAAGCTCGCCTCACCCCCCGCCCCCCGCCCCGGGCACTGCCCGGCAATAACCATTAAACCTTTCACAGACGACAGTTTCAACTTTCCAAAACATTGTCATTCGCATTTTAGACGTATTTTATCGCTTCCATTTTATTTGCTAACATTGAACATCAGGAGTTGACGTTACAATGACGCTAAACGAATATGCGACAAATTCTTGCCGTTTGCTTGAGTAGCTCGCATGAACTCACGTAAATGTACCGTAAACAGAAACTACGCGATACAAGTCTTGCTGTAAATCAGAGCACGTGAAGCCACTGCGAAGAAATGCAGCAATGTATTTTAGTGCCGGGAATTGGTAGTTTATCTTTAAGTAACATTGTACGAAGCGCCTTTACTTGCGTTTATGGACCGTGTGTAAAGTTTATGGGATTTTTAAAATGTATCAAGTTTATTGGCCGTCGTGTGAGTTATGGGGCAAACATGATATGAATATGAATAGATGGGAATAATTTTAACGTGCTCCTGTTAAGAACTTGTAACCAACGCAATTACAATTTAATGAAACTCAATTCTGCTACTTTTTCTCAAAGCAATAACATTGCTTCCCACTATATTATTCTGTCAGGTTTTTACTCAAGATGATCTTGTACCTAGTTATTATGATCTCAAGGTACTAGTCCTCCCGTGAGTACCCACATTGGCGCAGTCGAGTAGTTCAATTGTCTGTAGCGATGCGCAGTGCGGCGTCACGTGATGTGCACTAATTAATGGAGTGAGAGCTAATTGATTGTTATTCACACAACTACACAACCCAATCAGAACGCGCTACTTAATATATAGTTGCAGAGTACTAACATAGATGGATAACCTATGCACACTCTGACATTTAATCACTAATAGTTTGTGCTGCTTTGCAGTGATTATACCTGAAAGTGAACTGAAGTTAAATCAAAATATCATTTAGAATTAGATCACAAAAGTGCTCGTAAATTGGGTTCGAACATCTTTTAATGATAAAACATTAATAAATGAAGGATAATATTCTTAGCTCCAATATAATGAGGTTCTTCCATAAAGAATAGTCCCTAATAATTTGGTTACACAGTGGGTTGCTACAGTAATCGTCTGGACAAAACTGAGCGTTTGAAGTGTGTGCGCAGCGCCCTCTGTGTGCCGAGCAGATTTGCTGCTTAGAGGCAGCGGCCCGTTATGAGGGGTTTAGCATTAGGTTGACGAACCACTCAGTGGTGCTCCGCGCTCTTATTGATTTAGTCAGGCTTTTGAATTTAAATGGTCCGAGTTATCTGGGTAATTATTCTTAAAAGACCTCAAACAGTAAGAATAGCCAAGAGTAAATGAGTTTGTTTTTTAATAACATCTCATATTCTAGCCAGTTAAAACATTTCAGTTTTCATTTTCCTTATTATCTTTGGACCAAAAAATAATCCTCTATTTGCTTAGGATCAGCAATGTAACTGCACATCTTGTGTGCTGACCAAACTTATGTTTGTCGGGCGTTCGCCGACATATCTGTATTTTGTAGCAGAAACACGAGCTCAGTATTGAGAGTTCAAATTCCGTACAAAGGCAAATATTTGTCAGCATACAGGCCGGTGTTTGTGCCTGCAGGCCCAATACTAGTCATATTGTATTGGTATTTGCTTTAGAGAATTCTAGCTCGGCCTCGTTGGTCGGAGGGCTTAATAAATCCGGTCGCGTGCTTGTCAGCCAAATGTGTCAGCTTTATAAATCACTTAATTAAATATGCGTCAGATTTCGCGCCACACAATCAATTACATTCACCACCTTTTTCATTGTTCTCCGTGAAAATACTTGCTTCGGCCCATTTTAATACAATGGTGAATTACCATTTTTTGTTAATCTTTTTTGTTTAAATAAGCAAGTAATTGGAGCAGTGTGCAGGGCCGCTGAATAAATTCAGTTAATCGCGATGTTGACGACGTCAGGCGCCTATTTGTATGTTAATGGACATCTGATGATGCTCCGTCGCCCACCAAAGATCCGGCTGAAAATTTGGCTGAATGAAATTTTTCATGAATAATTTTCTTGAATAGTAATTGGTTTAAGAAAGAAAGAAAATATTTTTTATTGCGCAACGATAGACGCATACACACACTTACGCGGTTTCTTATGGAACGAACTTTGTTTATAAATACGTTTATTCTTGAGATTTGATGGCTGCTGAAAAGCAGTTGCCGTGTTACGACATTGAATTTGACTGATTAATTTTATTTTATGGAACCTTTTTTTGCTTGTTATTTCTCAAGTCGTTTAAACACAAAAGTTGAAGTAATTAATGAGTAATTATGAGTTTACTGTTAACGTTTGTCCAGGTCGAGTGTCAGCGGCCCACTGTGCGGCGCGTAATAACTTTGCGTACAGTTTTATTTTGTTGCTAGTTGAGCGCCGGCCACTACGGAAGTCATTTCGCTTTTTGCCCGTTTTCATATTTTTATGAATACTTTTTCAGTTTTGTTATTTTTTATGTTTGTTCAACTTTCCGAACTAGTTGCGGCTTTCAAACAATCTGCAACTGATTTAATTTTATAAAATAAAATGTGCTTGTTTGTGCGTGAACATCGTTATATTATGCATTCATTTGAAATATCGTTTTTTGGCAACGTTTTATAATCAAATTTTAAAATACATTGTTTTTGTGAATTGCGAGCAATTGTATGCTTTATGTTCAGTACACTTTTAAATGTACCACCACATCATTTTTTTACAAAATGCAACATCTTCACAGACAAGCTATTAGCAGAGTATGTCACATCGTGTAAAGTGCATGTCAGACTGTACATTAAGCCGAGTCCCGCAGCGAGAAGTCGTGCACTAACTCACGTCTGACTGAGTTCACTCGCATGGTGCCAAACTTTATCTATGTATGATGCAGGCTTATGTCCAACCATTTTACTGTGGGTTTTTACGCTATTTGGACTTCAAAATTGAAAGGCGTTAAAGCAGACTTTGTGATTTGCCTTTACCGGTTCATTTTAATATGAAGTCTCTAAAAATAGAACTCCCACTGAAAGTGAAGTAAGACTAAATAAAAATAATCAATATTACCAATTTTCTCAAAAAAATCCGTGACATTTGGACAATTTAGCCCACTGTGCGACGTGTTCCCGGCAGTCGTCTTGGGAAATCTAAGATCGGAGTCGCGACGAATTTAATCAAAAGAAACAAAAAGCCTTTCTTTTCCTCTACTGGGCGTTTAATTTTTATTTTCCGACTTTTTGGAAGTTGTAGGAAAGACCTACTTCTATTATTCTAAAGATTTTTGGAAAGTATCGTGTCACAGATGTTCTTATACAAAATACATTAGGAATGCACAAACTCGGACCCGGATCAATGTCAGTGGTCCCAGGCGGGAATCGAATTTCGTTTTATTCGAAAAGGCATTGCCTTACATTTTAACGATTTCCTTATTTGTTCACGATATTCGGGTCATATTAAGAACTCAATTTCTTAAATTGTATAAAATTCTGTTCAGAATTTATTAGAACTTCCAGCGTTATCCTGTAAAAAAAATACCTGTTATTATTTTAATCAGTCAGAATGAAGTTGAAATTTAAAAAATCTGAACAAAGACACTGTTAATAGTTTCCAATTGGTGATAAACCAGGTTTAAGTCTTCCTAATTATGCCTATAAAATGTTGCGGTTTCTTTTCCAAAAATACGGCACCGCGGCGACCCTTCTTATCGTAATCTTGAATAAGCAATTAATTCCCCTCGCCGTGCAACTTTGATCCCTATCCTGTTTGAACATAAATTCTCATTATCTCAGGATTTTATCGAACGATTTGACTTTTAAATGTAACCGCGTGCAGGAAGTGGGTCCTTATCCCTCGCCGGGGACAAGCAGAGTGCGTAGATAGTGGAGTTCACGACCAGCTGCTATTTATACAGGAGTGCCAGGAATTGGCTTCACAGTGTCAAGTGGAGAGCTAGCGACACAATGTATCTGGGTCATGGAGTATAGCCATTCATAAAGGATTACTTTGATATCTTTGACTTTGAACGTTAACTGTATCGCATGGGGCTTCGGAACTTTGTAACGAAAATTCTGAGCTAAAATGACAATTTTGCCAGCTACGAATATTTGTTCATAAATCTTAGTTAACCAAAGTTATGTTAATTACAGAAGTAAGCAAAGATATTTGGAATATTATCTGGTGGCCACAAATAGTAATTAAACGTAAATTGATCAATTCTTGTCTCTGACGGCGGCTACAATATACGAGGCGCTTGGGACCTCCCTTATTATAATTATTATCTTTGGAAGTCTTTGAGGATATTATTATTGAAAGTCTCTCTGACAAAGAATAATTACACGAGTGCGGGAAGCGGAAATACGCTAATGGGCAAATCCTCTTTTATGATTAAATACTTATTATTGTTACATTAAGCATTACTTAGTAAATAATCATTGCCTTCTGCGATTAAAAAGTATAATATTATTAAAACACAACTGGTAAAAAACGCAATATAAATTACACAAACTTTTTATGACTAGTCATACCTCACAATGGGCTCACTGTGCTAAAATACAAGTCCAGAACTTGCTCAACAAAATGTTTGTTTTATAATTCGGAGTTGAGTCATGACTTTGAGCAAGTTACGCGAGTCGGCCCACTGGGCGCGAGTATTTTAATTTATTGCCTCCTATTGAGCTTAAAGAAGTGATTGCAAACAATCGAACTGTACTTTTTACGGCCACAGTTGGGTAATTGGAAAAGTTAAGAAGAATGTTGAGACAACGACGAAGGTTTACAACCCCCCGGGGTGACAATCTGAATAATTTTGGAAACACGTAGAAAGAGGGTTTGGGACATAGTTTTTTAGACTTCAGTACAGATCTTTTACTCGTATCTAGGGTTTGTTATCAAGTCAAATGAACTGCATCAAAGCTCATGTAAAAGTATACTACATAACATAATATACGTGACATGCTGTATATAAAACAACTCTTTTCCTCTAGATTTAAACCCTAACTTAAAATCTCAAAGCGACGGTCACCGTGACGCAATAAATCTCGGCCCCCAGGGGCTGCCAACCTTCCGACCCCAACCGACGAGGTTTCTTATAACGAGAGCGAGGCAGGACCGAACACTATCTCTGAAATGATTCTCTTCAGGCTGTGTTGGCCTAAAGCCAAGGAACTTGAAAAAAAGGTACTTAAAACCTCTGCCAGCGACTAGTTATATCAACTACTATCGCGATTCCTACAGTTTGCAATGCAAACCATCTGGATAAATTGTGCAACTTTTGGATAACTTTAATTTATTCTTGTAGAAAATAAGGTTGAATTGCTTGCTCAGTTTCAGAGCCTTTTTGATGTCACTACAACTAGGAAAGTAAGTATATGTGTTGTTGGGATCTATTTATAAAATTAAAAATAAAGTAAGGACATTCTAAACAATGTTTCATGTAAATATCCAACCTTCAAAGCCTCCAGATTTAGCCTAACCACACAAAGAAGGACTACTACAAAATTAATTATAAATCGTTGAGTCATTGTTCGTCCACTCGCTGCTCTGAGGATCTTCAAACATTCAACTTTATAAACTTCTATATTTAGCAGTTTGCTGACATTTACCTTAATGTATGACTGAAGCACTCCTTCTGTAGGCTTTGAGGCTTACAGCAATTTTGCACTTTCCACAAAAGTATCTTGAACTGAGATACAAAGAGCTAAAGAGTTCGTAATGGAAACACAATGAGCTCAGTTATAAATAGATGTTCTATTGTTTGTGTAGCCAGCATCTACTTCAAGATTATTTTAACAGAAATATATTTTCGTAACTCTTTGTTCTAAAAGCTATAGTTCAATGGCCAATCATTTTAGACCATCTCGTTATATCTGAAGCGAAATCTGAATATTTTACATAACGTATCGAGGACTTTACGTGAAAGGGCAGAGGGGAGCAAGTTTTCTCGTTCAGAGCGAGAGTCCATTCATGAGGACAAACTTATAATGATCTGATATCGAGTCTCATACATTCCAATGAAAATATCGCCGTCCAACTTTTATATTTTTGGTTCCATTTCCACGAGATGACTTTAAGCCTCTCGGCAAAGGGTGCAAACTAAATTAATGATGTTCTCACATGCGAGTGCTACGGCGTAGCAGCCGCACTATTTTTAAGCCACTTCAAATAGAAGGTAGAATTACTACATCTGTGCTACGCGGGCTACGGCGTAGCAAATATTTTATCACTGCTTCGTTGTAGTAGATGCCTGCTAGATTGAACAAATGTGTATCGAAAAGTAAAAAAGAGCTAAAAATATAGCACAAAAGTTCCGTTTTACCATTTGCTCGTGAAACCTTGAAAAGGAAATCTTCGCTGGAACGAGTGCATGAATAAAGCTCGGCTTCATAGAGGCTAATTTAGAGCGCTCGTTGAATATTTGAGGCTTATATCTGGAGAGTATAAAATTTTATTCGCCTCTGCCTTCAAGCCGTGATAATAATATGTTTATTTAACGACGCGACGCGGAGTGCTGGGAGATGCACGGATCATTTTGTGATAACATTCAAGTTTTATTTTTTCGTACACATTACAATATTGATTTGTTCCTTATTTCAATTCAAAGGGGAAGCTACACATAAGCTTTTATTGTTATTCACTGAATATACCATCAAAAATAACACGAGCGCTTCACAATTTAATATTGAAAAGCCATTGTATATAATTGTAACAGCACGCCTACACCAATTCATTATTGTGACGTAACGATTAATCATCCGCGCACCGCTTACAATGATTGTTGTATAAATTAAAATATTATATCAACGTGAGTATCACACACACATATGTATACACACCACGGAGGAAGGAAACATGAGCGGATATGTCATGAGGATGGCAAATCAGGCGCCGTCTTGTAGGTTCGTAAAGAGGCGTTCGGGTTCCTAGTCGAATCAAAACCTATTTGTCAAAGATTGGTCTTGATTGATTGGTGATTTCATTTTGAAAAAAATGGGCAGGTTCCAAAGGAAACGTTTAAGGGTCGAGCTAGTAACGTTCCTCGCATTTTGGCGTGCTACTATCTTAGGAGATATTATTATGTGTTATGATATCTCCGCTAGTCTTTTATTCTGCATGACACAGACTCACACACATACACTCGTGGTGCACAGTGTGCGACGCGAGGCTAATGAGGCGCGATAGAATTCAATATCGGCGTGTGTGGGGCGCTCGACTGGAAATAATTCACTTGATCGACTTGTCGCCTCTGCGAACATTCTCTTATCATTTTTTGCAATTTTATTAAATCCCACGAGCACTGTACACTTTTATTGCATAGTGTTATTAAATTGAGATTTTTGGTTCGAGCACTTGTGAACGATATTATACCATCTAGTACCGCGGGGAAGGGTCTTATTAAATTGTTGGAGATTATGTTTTTAGAAGGAATTTCACATTGAAGAGGTCTTTCAAGTAGAGTGGATTTTTACTAGAAAGTATGTAGCTTAAGTAAATGTTGGTTTAAGAATATTATGTAATATTTTTCATACTCGTGTAATAACTTAGCTGAGCATATTAAAAAAAACTACTTTTGTGAAACACAACAGATTTAGATGAAAATTCATGTGATTCTTTATTTCATAACCGTCCCCAAATTATAACTATCTAAACTTCCACAGTTATTACTTAAAGTAAATTTTTGCATTACTTATAAAATGATTATTGAAACGTGGCCACTGTCCCAGGAGGGGCGTGTGACATCGTCATCGTTCCGCGCGATTTATCGCCTCGCCTCGCGTCGCGTCGCGCGCCGCGTGGGACGCAGGACCAAGGACCGTAGCGGCGGATTAGGAGCTCCAAGATTACATTGTTCTGTTCGCTTTGATTTACTTCTTTATGTCACCGCCTTCATATTGTTGCAGAGATACGCATCTTAATCTTTGTCGTTATTAATGCCAGTTTTGTTTGTTTGTTTTATCTCTCTTTCAAAATAGCGTTTTTGAGACTGCCCACTGTGGATTCATTAAACTTTAATAACTTAATATGAGAAGAGTCAACTCTATTTGAGAAAATATATAAGTAGCCTTTTAAAAAATGCACTAGAAATGTAAATGTTCAGTAATATTTAATTTCAATGAATTCTAATAAAATGAATTGATTCAGAGTTGATAGACCAATTCCTAGTACAAGAGATAAAATAAATAAATATGCCATTCGGATTGATTGTCGTTTGTTTACTCGAAACTGAATAATTTCGGTATGTTTGTTTGTCAACAGCCAACGTTGGATGTTCTTTATTTAGCAGCAAATTGCGGCAGTCGGGCAAGCCGCGCTGATGGAGTGCGGGCAAACGAAATGCTATTAGTGCGAGATAAACGGAATGCATGATGTATGCTTTGATACAGTTCGGCGTATAGTTGTTGACTTTAGTACGAGTGTTGACATTAATAGTCAGATATTAATGAAGACTAGGCAAGTTACTGGTTTATATGTCTGCCTGTGAATCCAAGGGACAATTTTTTACTCGTTAGATAACTTTTATCTGAAGAGTATATTTAACGTTTGTTCAAACAGTCACATTTATTGTATATAGGGTTCCTTGTGTTCGGATAGTAATAAGTAAGAGCCAGGGACGCGGGCTCCTCGACTATTGTAATAACTTCTTATTAGCGAAGGATTACATTCTTGTTAACATATTTTTATAACGAAAAATATTATGTCAAGATTTAATATTTAGAATACGTAAAAAAATTGGTACTTAAGGACAATGCTATTCTTTGTATGGAAGTTGGGCTCAAGAGTTGCCCACAGTAACTGCATAGTGTATTATGTTCCATAGGCTTATAAAAGGTCCCAGACCGAAATATTTCCAAATCTATCCCAGGAATCCTGAGAAAAACTGGTTTGACTCTTATTCAATATTACGAAAAATATGCTTACGAACTCTTAACTATTCCACTTTTATTACCTTAATTGAAATGCATTATAATATTAATCGACAAATACGAGGTATTGAACGAGAATTTTTTTTACCGACTTCAATAAATGGAGGAGTTTCTCAGTTCGTTTGAATTCTTTTTACGTAAGTACGTGCATAACTCTATCGTTTACCAACCGATTTAAACAATCATTTTATTGTTTAAAAGGATTTACTTTCCAAATAGGTCCAGGGTCCAGGGTCTGGTGATAGAAACCTTAAAACAATAGGGAACTCTCGGAAATTGTAAGCACATATCGTATACACAGGTACATGTCTCCGACACCACAAAACTGTGGAGGTTAAGATCTGACCTGACGTTGGAGACGACAGTGAGACGAGGGAACTCCTCAACGGTATCTATTTACTACCTCGTGTTCGAGCTTATTTATTCGTCTTGATAAGATTTTTCCATTGCCATTACGGATATTAATTGCATGACGCTACTCGAACTTAGGACTGATTGTGGTAGATAGAGACTGAAAAGCAAGAGAAACAACAATTACCTTTAAACGTCTATTTCTGTTTTTTTATCCTGTTAACAGTGAAACCACTATCTGAATGTTATTTCAAGAAAAGAGGTTGTTAGGTTTGTGGCTGCTTAAAATGGCTTGCTAACAATGGCTGGCTAACATTAGAAACGGTTTTTCTCGGGACCTCTGGGACCGATTTCAAAAATATTTGGATTCTGTCTTAAGAGTGAAGTAAAGAACCTATTTTAACCATTCCCACTACTGGGCAAATGGCTTGGGCTTTATAAAGTGACTGTTCAAGTTTAACATTTGAACCGGTTTTTCTCGGGACCTCTGGGACCGATTTCCAAAATATTTGGATTTCGTGTTAGCAGTGCAGCAAAGAACCTATTTTGACCACTTTCACTACTGGGCAAATGGCTCAGGCTTTGTTAAGTGACGATCTATGGAGAACATTTGAACCGGTTTTTCTCGGGACCTCTGGGACCGATTTCAAAAATATTTGGATTCCGTCTTAAGAGTGAAGTAAAGAACCTATTTTAACCATTCCCACTACTGGGCAAATGGCTTAGGCTTTATAAAGTGACTGTTCAAGTTTGACATTAGAACCGGTTTTTCTCGAGACCTCTGGGACCGATTTCCAAAATATTTGGATTTCGTGGTAACAGTGCAGTAAAGAACCTATTTCGACCACTTTCACTACTGGGCAAATGGCTCAGGCTTTGTTAAGTGACTATCTATGGAGAACATTTGAACCGGTTTTTCTCGGGACCTCTGGGACCGATTTCAAAAATATTTGGATTTCGTGTTCAGAGTGCACTCTGGAACCAGCTGGAACTACTCCCACTGCTGGGCAAACTTGGAGCCCACACCCTGGCATTGTCCTTTACCGTAGAGTTTCTTCTGAGAGGCAGATTTTTATGGCTAAGTTGAAAAGTAAGCTCAGTAAGAAGAGGCCCGTAATTTTTGAAATGAAGCTATCTGATTTAAAACTAAAGGTATTCTTTCGTTAGTAAACCGTCTGCGTAGAATAAATCAATCTAACTTCGAAATTGACTTTGTTTTAAGATTAAAACGGATCATGAATATTCATCGCGTCATCTTTAAGAGTCTTTCAATCGAAAATATTTGGCTGTGTGTAGTCGCGACAAGGTAATACGAATCTAAGTAATATTACTTAGGCGAAAAGTTTGTATGTATGGATGTTTGTTCCTTTTTCACGCAAAAACGAATGAATGGATTTTGAAGAAACTAATATATGTAGTTTATATCGCAGAATAACTTGTAGACTTTTTATCCATGTGCGGGAAGTATTTCCCTCGGGATTCGGGTGAAACCGCCTGTAGAAGCTTGTAAGCGATAAAAAAGTATTTCTCGTCACAATAATAAAACACTGAGTGTTAAAATATAATACTGTCACCGCTGTCACTGTTATATTGAAGTGGATCAAATATTTGTCCGTTTCACAAACAACTGGCAGAAACTTTATATTGGCATGTTACAGTTCTTTATATTTGTGTCAATTACATCATATCGCTTTTATTTATCTGAGTTATTTTTACAAAATAAATGTTATTTCAGAACATGATTTGGACTTTATTATTTATCTATAGACCTTAGAATTTGGTATTATCTACGAATAATAGAAAGGCTTAGACCCAATAATGTCTGCTATCCCTAATATTCACAGATCCATTAGATTCCAAATATTCATTGGATTGTACGAATTCAGCGACAAAATAGTTGCTGAATATCACCGATATTGGAATTTATGTTAAAAATACAAGCGCAATATTGAAATAATTCTATTAGGTTTTGTTGAAACCTGTCTGTATTGTGTTGAGTTACCTAGCAGGTACCTATTGTTCAGAAAAGCTGGATTTAGCTATTGAATTTTTTTTGATACATTTGTGGTTTTCGTTAGGGTAAATCTATTTTTAGTTCATGTTCAGTCTACAAGTTCGGTTGTGAACAAAGTTGGTTTTGTTAATGACTCTAGTTTTGTTAAAGTTTCAATATCAGAATAGATCATGCGTAAGCAGTTTATAAAATCTCACTCAAGGAACTTCAAGGAGTAGTATCTCAAAATAGCACCTACTTCTGCTAAATATAGGCGATGGTATTTAATTTGAATTTGTATTCAATACAATTGAATCAAATAAAACATTCATATTTTAGAACATTAAGCATTGAGTTGTTATATTGAACATTTAGGCAAAATAAATGAGCCATCAATTTACTTACAAACAGAATTAATGCGAAATAGAACACGTACATCCCATTAGACTTATTAATGTCAAAAAAGTCTAGACTTTTTGGGTAACTGTAAATATTACACAATTCTTTACAATACTCAGTTATATAAGTTTTCGATAATCAATCAACTTTGCCTCAATCGATATTAAAAGACAATTTTTTTGTCTGAAAGAGATAAAAGATAGCCCACGGTGCAGTCGGAATGGCTTGTCAGTTTTCCAACATTGTGGCTTTATGTTGACTTCTCATTAAATCAACATCATGACCTAATAAACACTCATTAACAGCGAAAAATAATTTAAATGAATGTTTTTGGCGCGTAATAATTAAAGTGGGCACTGTGCAGCCTACCGGGGGTAAACATAACGCAATTAATTTAATTAATTATTTGCTTCGGCTTTCCTGTTACTAATATTATTTTATTTGGATATGTGTGTTTATAAATATTTTCTTTTTTTTACAGGTAAGCTTCATGAAAACTTACTTTGGGAAAAGCAAGATTTTAAGGTGTAATCTGTAAGTTTAATTATAAGTAAATTAAATATGCGTTTGTACAAAAAAATAATTTATAGAAATATTTACTGTAAACCAGAAATTAAATTAGGCAAAAGTTAGCAAGTTTTGAGATACCACAAAACGTAATAACCTAAACAAATGACTACACAATAACTATGTAGGTATCCTAATGTATGTTTTTACAACAAAGCGTATTATATTCCACAAGTGATAATGACCCATAATTAATGATAAATGATCCAACACTAATGTCACGATGACTCAGCATACCGAGTGTTATGAAATCTTGGCTTGATATAATATGTAGCTCACACGAGAAGCAAACCCGGGACAATACAAACGCATGGTACTAGTGTTACTCCGTAGGCTATGGGTTGTAGGGTTGCCATGAGACGATGATAAATGCTTAGGAGATACTTAAGTTTATACCAGTGCGATAAAGGGCAGGCAAGACACAAAGCATTCTTCGAATCGGAGCAGAAGTCAATTAGATTAGCATATAAAGCAAATGAATGAAGAAACTTAAGTAAAGATAAGCCGCACTCTCTTAAAGTGGAGTTCATCGATATTCAAATGACTTTACCACCTAAGCTCATAAGAGTTTTTGCCCAAATATTTGTACAAAGATTTCTCTCACTTTGAAATGTAAAAATACCTAAATCGAAGCTTACTCAATTTATTTTCAAAAGAGGAAATGGTTGTTATTAATTAATTTTTCAATTTAAAACACTTAAGTTATTGTTCGTGCAAATACTGGTATTATTTCGGCAATATTTGAGCACCCTACTGTCGTTCGCAAGTAATATTGCGGCGTGCGGGGCGCGGGGTGCGGGGTAGCGACGCGGGGTGAGGGGGAGGGGTCGCGCTATTGTCTATCGAGTGAGAGCCTTTGGGAAATTACCGTGAAATGCAATTTATGAGTAGTTATTAATATTGACGCCCAGTATTATGTGCTGGTAAATATTATCAGTTTTTCAGTTAATCTGAGGGCACGGCAGTGCCCCAGCCAAGACTCGAGCAAAGCGGGCACGGCCGTACCATCTTTTCTCGAAGCGTTTCGCGGCTATTTCAGCCCCCTGTAACTTCCATGTGAACAAAGCTATGAGTTTAGGTTTTCGATGACCAAGAGTAAGTATTAGAACAAGCTGAGTCTCAAAATTACAAGACATTTGAATAAATAGTTTACGAGTTCTGAGCGATCAAAGTTACACCATTTTGTCACTGACTCACTCACTGACCGATCATCAAAAGTCATAAGGTGTCTACACACCAAAGCCGCTGATGCCGGCGGCACAGCCCGGCGGCCGAACCCGCCGGCCGTATTTTGTACAATCATGCCGCCGGCTTTCATAGAGTATTTGACAATTACCAGAACACCACATGCCGCGGCAGTCGTGCCGCCGGGCTGTGCCGCCGGGTCAGCGGCTTTGGTGTGTAGACCCCTTAAGGTACTTCTAGCAAACTTAGAACCTTCAAATTTGGCACCAAGATAGGTTACTAGCTACATATAAAGGGAAAATTATAAAAACCTTAAAACTTAATAAAAAAATAGGAAACAAATTTATATTTGCGGTTTTTCAAGAACATTGTGTATGAATTTTGACTGCATTGATAACTTTGTTATTTATTTATGTACAAAATGTTACTATTTGTTTTATTGTTACGTAGTGTGGTATATTGTTATTATGTATTAAATATACATACATATGAATAAAAAAGCTAGGTTAAAATGAAATGAGCAATGATAAAATCTTTCATATTAATGCAGTGCGATACATACTGCATGCTCGCTCGATAGATGGCGTTGTCCTGGTCTAAATCGCGCTATGGTTTCGTTACATAGCTTAGTATAAGTAGTACTTAAAAAAAAAATCAAATAATTACATGTGATAGCGCCATCTACCTCTGAAATAAATCTCTTTTGTTCTAAAAGATATTTGATTCAAAAATTCGACAATTTCGAAAATTATTAGTTTATTTTAAAAAATGTTGTTTACGTGCTAACTAGGTGTACATATTTAGGATGTTATATATTTAGTTAGTTGCATGTAAGTTAATTTAATTTGTTATATACTATAGAAGAAAGAGATACTTAGAGAAGAAAGAGACCTACAAAAAATAAATTAGATCCCATCAAAAACATTAAATGTAAAAAAAAGCCAATCCTCTACGCAGTTCCTCCACCGTAAAAAGTTTTGAGATCGCATAGAAGCCAAGTCCTGTTCAACTTTAATTGTAATAATAAATCAACATTTTGTGACTATATCAATTAAATAGTTTTGTTCATATTACAATAATATTGTCTTGGCCATGAGCACAAGTTACCTAAAAGTCGCTCCTTGTAATAATGTGTAAATACCATTGAATTGATAAATTCTATATGGACATGATTTTACGATTGGACTGATTATGCACTGAAGAACTTAGACAAGGACTTAAAAGACTTAGAATTTGAGATCACCATGGACTAAACATCCGCCATAGTACATGTGCAGTTCAGTGATGGATGATACTGACTGTCATTTAGTAACGATTGAATAAACTAAATGTATTTAATTCTGTGATATTAAACTCCATGTTTGACTTTCACCTCTCCAAGATATGCCGTATTATATTTGTAGTTTATTGTGCTCATGGCCAAGTCAATATTATTGTAATATGAACAAAACTATTTAATTGATATAGTCACAAAATGTTGATTTATTATTACAATTAAAGTTGAACAGGACTTGGCTTCTATGCGATCTCAAAACTTTTTACGGTGGAGGAACTGCGTAGAGGATTGGCTTTTTTTTACATTTAATGTTTTTGATGGGATAAGTCTTTATCTGAAATCTTTTCATTTCATTATATTAATCCTTGAGTATTTCTGTATTATTTCTGCATCTTTCTAATGGTGTGTATTAACATTGAACTTATATTGTAACTTTATTTGAATGTATAAAAAACAGTACCTATGAAAAATCGAGCATTCCCTACACATCATTACCAAAGTTTTTCCGTCCACATTTCAAACAGTAAGGTCTGCTGAATGGCTCAGAGTAACAAAATATCGCACGCAACACTCCGTCTCTAATGACTTTCTGATGGCGCAACACCCGCCTCATTTGCGCGAACACCCGCGGACAGCACTGGACTCACAACTTTCACTCCTATGCTATTTTGTAGAGTTATACCGTAGTAACTATTTTAGTAATCTGTGGTGATACATTGACTGAACTCAGCGGGTCCACCGGTTGGTCTGATTGTATTAGGTATATGGCTGAAATAGGTACAGTGACAAGTTGATGGTGCATTAATGACTGTGGACTTACCTATTGATCTCCACTGTATATAGGCTCCTCCACGTAACTTTACAATCCTGAAGTTAGTCATTTGACGCATCACGCATTTGCACTTAGGTACTCAAAGTGATTTCACTATTTTTTTGACTATTGAGAAGTAAGTATTTGCAAACTTCGGCAAAGAAAAGGTACTCGGCAATATCTGTACGAAGTCAAATGGCGAAAGTCAAAGTCGAAGTTATGTAGAGTGAACCCACTGTGTGCCTACTACAATGACGTCATCACGGTATTGCCTGTTCAGAATGTTTTTGTTTGCTTTGCAATTGAGAAACTATTTGGATTGTTATTTGATTAATTGCAATATAAATTAACACTCCATTTGGAGCAGTTTGTAAATACGGGTTTTTTCAATTCTATTCATTGTAGAACGTAACAATTGTATTAATGTAATAATATGTGAGTGGATTTGCTCTATCTATAGATATTTTGTTCCCGTACCTAATTTTAGAACGTGGATTGATTCGATATAGAATATATAGAAAATTCATATTTGTCAAAACCACAACAAATCAATAAACACGATATTGTCTGACAAGAGTACCAAGTTTGTGAATATCTAAACCCATATTGAGGTTTAGTTTATTAGTGTGTCACTAAGATGACAGGCTTACGCCTCATATTCGTACGCGAAACTAATTAGAAGCCGGTTTACGTAATAAATACAACTTTAATTAATATCAAAGAGCTCACGTAATGCCGCTCAAGTAGTTTATTTAACCAGCTTTGGTTATTACTTCGATATTAATTTTGGCTTTATATACGTACATAGAATATAATAGTGTTTTTGTTGACAATGTTAGAATGAAAATCAATGCAATATGTATGTAACAAATACCTACATTATGATTCGTCAATAGTGTAGCACAAATTACAGTTTATGGATAGCTAAACCAATGTATTGACTCACAGAAACCAATTAATATTTTAGGTATAACATTAATGATTGGTTGCATCGTCAGCGTTTAATGGAATTCAGTGAGGGAACCGCAAATATTGCCTGTGACTGTTAGTTCTATATATTGATTTGTGTGGAAAATATAATAAATGAGGAGAATATAGAACTTCATTTATTTTCCTAGCTTGGGTTTCATCAAAAGCAATAAACACTCTGTACACATAAATCTATGTATCCAACAAGCATCTAAATTACGTTATAACTTCTCAAACTATTCAGCTTTTAATAAAATTTAACCTAACCTTGGAGACCTACCCTTTAATATTTTGCAGCATCAGTATCAGTAGTTTAAGATATACTCGTGAACTTTTTGCCTGTATGTAGATTATATATGTAGGTATAGATATGCTTTATATAGATAGGCAGGCAGTCGCTATTCAGCTGCATTAGACTGAAAGGCTAAACAGATAATAATCTCGTACCCAAATAATCTGCTATTAACTAGAAAATCTCTTCAAACAGCTTTACAGTACCAGGCTCACATAGCATAAAGCAGGTTAGACATATTATCTCACCTCGGAATGCCTCAACGCAACATAAGTCATGCGCTTAGCACTGTGAGATCAACGCTTCATATAAACGTGTCTAGTGTTACATGTTATTATGTAAACTGTCATAATTCCCGCTTGATGCAGTATTATAAACGTGGATAATGTTCGGTGGATTAGTTGAAGTAAAGCTTGAGAATGGCTGCGGGGAATTAGAAGGAATCATGGCATTTTAGAGATGCTCCTGAAAATGTTTGTACCGCAGAAGTTAAAAAAATCTTGTAATATACTTCTCAGTATTAAAAACGAGACATATACTCTTAAAGAATACTTCTGTAATATTTTTCTTACTATAAAAATATGCTTCTCATCAAGAACTTAAAATTAGTTTGATGCCCTGGTAACGTAACTCAATACTGAGACTGAAATTAAAATAATAATTGGCCATAATAAATAACAAAAGTGAACATTATAATTGCTTCAGTGGCTGCGATCTTAAATAATATCTGAAAGTTGGCACTCGAGACCCGAACTGCGCCGGACAACGGTTGCAGATGATGTGGTACAAGTGATAAACGAGCAGCGACAAATCATTCAATATGACTAGTTAATAAACTAATGTTTATTTTGTTAATACTGTTAGGTAGCTAAGGTTCCATAGTTCCACATAAATATGCTGTTATGAAAAATATCACAAAATACTGTAATTTGTGTAAAGGGGATGTATTTATTAACCCCCAACGGACATAAAAGGTTTTTTATAAGTCTGTCTTTTTGTCAGTTTGCCTCTGGCATAAATTCTCCCGAACGGACGAAGCGATTTCAATTTTTTTTTTGGGTAAAGGTGACTTATGTATATTCGAGTGTACATATTCTTGGTTCCGCTTCCGCTTAACACCTGCCCCGGCACAGCTGCCCGGTGGCACTGGTTTCGGTTTCAATTGCCCCTCAGATAATATCTGGTGTAATTTAATCAAAACTTGCCGCTGCCGTGAGGCCTAATTGATTTACTGTTATTTTAACTCCGACATTATTATATTGGACTAAGTTTGTTCTCTCTCTGACTCCCTCTCTCTCTGTGTGATCAGTTGAGATAGCTAGAGTGTTGTTAACGTTATCTGCTATCAGTATTAACGGCTGTTGTTACAGTTCAGTTTGGGTTCAGGGAGTCAGTATGTCTAATTTATGTTACAGGACCACTACCTACATTGGCAATTCATGATACTGCCTACTATTATATTACTACTATACTATTATATTTCAGACTCTAATTAATAAATTATAAGGAAATTTACCAATCTACCTATAAATACATAGTGAGATAAATTATTTCTTCTTCTAACTCCTTCTGTGATTAACACGGTCCACATAATCATAATACCACTTTCCCGATAGCAAAGGCACCATCTAATTCAAATAAGTAACTCAAGCATATACACTACATATACAAGTAATATAAAACAAATGAGCGACTACCGCCCACGTCACTGTCATACCCAATACTACCCCGTCACTACACACCGTTCACTATCATGGACGAACCTTTAGTTTATATTCATTTACACTGAAAGGCTATTTAATGGACTCCTATAGAAGTGGACTCACTGAGTAATTGACTCTTTTAGTTTCAATATCGAAGATACGGCTACAATGTTAAAGATGAAACAATTGAATTTGCAGTTTTGTTGCTTTTAGCTTTTGATATCCATTTTGCAGGAAAAAGTAAAAATGAAATGAAAGAACGTTTAACATGATTATATTTTTTCCTTATTCAATGGTAGGATACCATCACTCGACCAATTTGATTTACCATAAGCGTGTTTGCATCTTTTTGACATAATCATTTCTAAGAGACAAATTACGTTTGCGGTAAATGCGGTTTATTCTCCTTTTGGCAGAAGATTTCGAGAGTATAATTTGTATTCAAAACAAAAAAAAAAGAAAAAAACAAAGAAAAAAGATATTAAAAGAGATTGTAATTGAATATGAACTTTTAACACCACTTTGACAAAATATACATCCACCACTATCTTTTAGATAAACCACTTTAAAACCGAAAAGCAAATAAACACATATACATTCATGTGCTAGCAAACCAAGTAAATACGTTTTAAATTTTTCGCCGTTCTATACCAGCGGTGCGACAGCCCTGTGCTAAAATATTAACGCGGTATGAACAGGGTTGTCCAAACACAGAAATAGTCGCGCTATAACTGTTTTTAGTAACGGGGTTGGGTCGGCTATTTTTGCTGGGGTTAGAGAGGTTTTTTTTGGAATTGATTTTGATATTATAAATATTTGGGTGATTTGCCCAGGTAATTGGGTTGAAGAGCACAGATAGGCAGTCACTCCTTGGAATATACTGGTACTCAGCTGCATGCGGTTAGACTGGAAGCCGACCCCAACATAGTTGAGATAAGGCTCGGGAGATGATTATGTATATTTGGGTAAATATGTAGAGGTAAAAAATTATGTTCAAGTTGTTTTATGGTAACAGGTTATTTATTCTTTAGTCCTAAGGGACTTGTGTAAATTTATCCAGTGAAATATAGAGATACCATAATTATTCGCAAATATATAATATAATGATTTCAAAGTAAAATAGGTCAGGCACCCCACACTTTTTTCATTTTTTTTATACATAAAACCGCGAGTTGCATTGACAACCCTGAACTAAAATATTAACGAGGCACCGTCAGGGTTGCCCCTATTTATAGTAGCGATCGATTGTGAACTGATGAGCTGCCTATGTATATACACATAACACACACACATACGTGTCATGTTCGTGTGTGTGTGTCGAACTTAGCGCGAGGGTGACACGCCGTGACGAGGGGTAGTTGTTTTGATAAATATGGACGTAGCTATGTGTCTGGCTGTTATTGCGAATCGATATGTATGTCTGTACTAAGGGTAGCATTGAAAGGGTGATTCAGATAGTAATAGTGAATAGATTGACGGTTTGGCTATGAATGTACTATTACTTATGTGGGTCTAAAGATCCTCGATATAATATTGGTACGGCAATGTATTTAAATCGTGGTGGCCTAATGGGTAAATAACCAACCTCTCGAGTATGAGGGTGTGGGTTCGATTCCAGTTCAGGCAAGTACTAATGCAACTTTTCTAAGTTTGTATGTTCTTTCTAAATACGTCTTGGGTACCAATGGCTGATAAAAAGTTGAAGTAAAACATCTTGAGGAAACCTGGACTATACAGTCTGAAATCACCAACCCGCATTGAGCTAGCGTGGAGGCCTGTGCCCAGCAGTGACTCAAAGACATTAACAAGTGTATCATACCGCATAAACATTATATTTACGTGTTTAGCATTCCACAAGCTAGTAAAACAGTCCATTACACGTCACGCGTGTTATGAGATGGCATTCATAATTAATGTAAGGTCAGTAGAAACAGACATAATTAACCCGAGTCTTACTGGAAGCGTTAATTATAATGTGGGATAACTATTATACGTGATAAATCATGTGTATATTGTGGTGGTGGAGTAAATATCAATATTTATTGGTTTGGTCCAGGTTGTTGTGTTAATTTAATATTGATATGTATGTGTTTATGGACATTTGAATATGAATACTGTAACGTTGGTAGTTCACTAACTATGTAATATAATGTAACTACGATAGTTCGTAGGCAAAACAACCTTTGCAGGCTTTTAATGAACGACTTACATAATAATTGTAACTTGGTATTTTAGAAAGGTTGGTTCATTGAACAGTTTGACTAGCTAGAGCAAGGATTTTATACATACTTAAACGAGTTTAGCTATACCTAATTATTGGTATCGTGATTGGTGGTCGCTTCACTTTTGTGAAAACAAAAATTAAAAAGAAAACCAAAGTTCTCTATTCTGGTAATGAACTTATGAACAAAGCTAATCTAAGTTAAGATAATACCTAAGCTTTTGTCGAAGAAAAGGTTAGTTTGGAAGTGTATAATATTCGCTCTTACTAATGCTAAACCTGTCAGTTTTATTAATTAAAATATGCAAAATGTCTGAAGACTAGACAAAAATTCCAAAGCAAAATGTTTAAAACTCTTGCGAAGTTAATAATATTTTCATTCGGCATAGCTTGGAGCTGGAAGTTTTAGTTAAAACTACATAGTTACAGTTAGTTTCATATCTTAAACTGAAAAGTATAAGTTTTTACCGACTCGAGTAAGTTTAAATCGACTTGAAACATTAGTTAGTGGATATCGGCAGAAACTGAAACTACCCACATTTAGTAAATTGCAGTAAGTTTAACTGTAGTAGTTGCGACATAATTACGAAGCAACACAAATCTTTTGATCTCGCCGCTAATGAGGTGCACGCTTGTTATATTTTTACTCTGAACTTATGGAGTGGACTTGCAATTAATTTGAGGTATCATCTTAATTAATCGAAATATGATAGGAAAGAAAGTATTTAAAAAATCCCATAAACGTAGACATTATAAACGGGGAAAAATATGTGTGAATGTTGGTTCCTGTTTCACATAAAATACACATTTTGATAAACTTGACAGTAACTTAGATTACACATGGGAATTACATATAGGGTACTTTTTACCGGTTTTAATAAAACACCTTTTGCTGACAAAACAACAAGAGTTAACTCAAACCACACAAAGGTGAACACAGCCGATATTCAATATGATAATATCGATAGTTCAGCTGAACCAGTAACAAAACTTCTCACTAACCAGCTGAAACATTTAGTTACAAACAAGCCATCAAACGCGAGTCTTCTCATGAATCAAACGAAACTTCACCCTTTGTGCTCCGACACTGACAGCGGCTCTCGGACACTTATTTCTAAAACCCTGACACACAATAGACCGAGTGACACATTTTCGACGTCGTTTATTTTCAGCATCCGCAGATATCTTTTGAAGATTGATAAAATTAAGAATAAAGCTGATCTTTCTTTTCCCGCCATATTAAAAGATCAAACGTAAAAAGGTGCTGTTTCTTGGGCCACGTTAACCTTTGTCAATTGTCCGTGAATTTGCAAATGTAAGCGGTTTTTCCGATTCAAAATGATATTATGAGATTTTCTTTTCCTTCTTTTGAAAATATTTTTGTGATTCTGATTTATTTTGGCGGTCTATTTCCATCGGACTAACATGACTTTGCATAATTTATTTTTATTGGACTCTTCGTTATTTTTCAAGCTTAAATCAGTTTTATTTTTAGTACTTTTTATTACAAAATGAAAACTTAATTCAACAAGATAAACCAAATGCAAAAAGCAAAGACAATATAATCAAAACTCCATAACCCGTCGTTCGATTATGTAAAACGTTTAAAAGTATGAATTGATAACATTAATAAACATTGAAGGAGCCGCTCGAGTGTAAAGCGGAATTGTTTCAACTAAACTTTTATCGAAGCTCTCGAGTTGTTGCTGTTAATACGGAGCCTCCCCACCGCGCCCCACCTTGCCCCACCTCGCCCCCCGCGTCTCACCCCGTCACTTGTAAGTACAGGTTAAGCTGGTACACACAGGTGTATGTTTGATGGCAACGATTGTGTGTAACCTGAGTGTCTTCTTCATCGCCTTTTGGTTATATGTTATATTTTTATGTTTTTTGTGCAATAAACTCATTATATGTTTTCGTCTCTCTATTTCTGGGATCTTCGAGTCTGGATAAACTCTAAATAGGTTTCATTTTATAGTTTTATTTAGGAGCTCTAGTTTAGTAATATACTTCGATTTGCTGAGTATACAGAGATATCCACGAAGAACCTGTGTTATTTTATTATTTCTAGTTGGAAATGTAATACCCAGTTGTCTAGCCTAGTTGGACAAGAGCCGTTAAGTGAAGAGTTGTTAAGTTAAGAAAATCTATATGACGTGAACGTGATAGGCTAGACGAGACAGTATTACAATAAAGAGGATTACTTTGTATGTATTTAAGAGATAAAGTGCTTTTCATCTGATTGTTATTTCATGTAATATTAAAATTATTTTACTAAGAATAAACTTCTTTACTGATGCGTATTTCACAGTTTTCATGGGCAAATCATATGTGAAATACCATGTTCAGTGAAGTGAACTAACAGCTAATTTCTAATGCTATGTGGTGTTTGTATGCCTCAGTGAGAATGCGGGCAACATTGCCGATTACCGCAATTACATAACGCACCCTCATCGCATGCAGTCAAGCGTGAGTCGACGCATAGCTACACATAACATTATATACTAAGCTATATACTGACCTCTTGACCTTATGTGTGTTGGCATTTAATGATTAATTATTTATTCATGGCTTGTTATGATTTAAATGGCATTTGAGTCTACTGACATAAATCTGTGCTCAAATTACAGGATTCTGATCAGAAAGCGCCACAATGTCAGCATTTGTTTGGCTTTTAATCAGCCTTACCGATAAATACATAGTTTGTTTAATTAAAACACTGCGGTTTTACCCGCGTCCTAAGTTTTCTGGATGGTTTTAAAACTATCTCATGTCCTTTTCCTGTATCTAAGCTGCCTCTTTTCTAATTTTTAACTTAAACGGTTTAGAATTTTTTCAGTTATAAGTAGTGTAACTATCACGACTTTCTTTTATATATAGAGATTTCCCCGTAATATCAGTCTTATTAAAATAGAAATCCAAAAAGTAGGCTAAGGGTGTTTGCCCTTAATATACCCGTTAATAATAACGCTGCATGAATAACTTGTTCGCTGAACATTATGCGTCTTCGCGCCTCACCGACACTTTACATCAAAGACAACCGGCTACGGCGTAGGCGTGTGCTACGACAACCGTAGCAGAGATGCTACGCCATGCTGCGGCGTAGATATACTCTATACTACTACTGACCCGTTATGAAAATTGATGATTCTTGGAAAACACTCTTCCTGAGTAATAGGCTGTATTTTATCCCGGTAGTGACAGTCCACGGGACGCGTTTGAAACCGCTGTAAAGCAGCGAAGTAACCTAAAGTCGATCGTTAGATTGATCTTAGATATGTTCTGTTTGTACCTAACTGTATTTTAAACTACATTTATAATTAAGTAGCAAACACACATTTACTACTAACAATTAAATATATATATACGTACACCAAGATAATATAGCGAAGAGTAAGTATATGGCGTAAGAGTATATAGGAAAATCGCGGCAATCCAAGCTAAACTCTCAAACGACATATATGAGTATATAGACATGTGTGTGTGTGTGTGTGTGTGTGCGTCAGTTCGGCGCAAACTTTATGCAAATGTGGCGAGTGTTTTATGTTAATACTACCCTCGAAGACGTTGAATGGATACGAACAGTAGGCTTACTTTCATCGAGAGGGAAATTAAACACAATGCGTTCGTTTGGTATGTAACTGCGGTTATAAGACACGTCTTCGCTTCGTCTAATTACTGCTTGGCCTGCTCTGGTGACTACTACAAGGCATTATAAAATGAAAAAAAAAAAATACAAACTTCCGGATTGAGAACCTTGTCCTTTCTGGAAACTTATTACGGTTTCTTAAACCTTACCTTTAAGAAATATAGTTGAGGTGTTACATTCTATTTTATCAGTTTTGTAAATCCTTTATTCCCTTTCCTCTATATTGTTACAATGGTATAGATTTCTATACACGTGAATATCATGGTGTAACAGTGGCGTGCACTTTAGCTTCGTAACATCTTATGGTTGAGACATTTCAAACGTTACGTGAACAATGCTGAGATTCTATGTTATGGGGTCTGTATGGCGTGGGGATTATCTTGTTTCTTTGGAGAAAAATGTTGGGTAATGGGGGTTATGTGGTTAAATATAGTGAATACATATTTATGATTTAATTTTTACTGTAAAACTATGTATGGTCATACATTGCCTACACCAAATAGTAAGCTGTCGAGTTAACTATAACCTTTTTTGAAATTTTGATTTCATTGAATAAAGTCAACCTCTAAATTTTATCACAAATAGGCCTCAAAAACCTAACTCAAAACATCAAGCTTATTGCACAGTTCCAGGGCTGATGGAAAAAAAACCGGCAAGAAACTCCACAAACTCTCTTTTAAACGTATCTATAATCAGTATCACCATCACACGATACGCTACATTTTGCAATAATATGCAGCAAACAGTGACCTGTCTCTCAAACCTCGTGCTATAAATATTGCATGATCGCAACACGACCGTGTACCAGACTTGTTATTTTCCGTCCGCAGGCATCTCAGATAATAACGAAGAGAATTCAGAAGGTCTGTTCAATGCGAATATTGAAGTTAAACTGGTTTGTTTGGATTTACTGAAAATAATCTCTATAACAGTAGTTATACTCAGTTGTACTAGGTCACATAATCTACGTTATTCCGAATAGTGATACGCTGATAACTCTAAACAGTACCATATCTTCAACAAATCAATGAACTGATTGTTAAACTGATCGCGATACAATAAGCAATGAGAGAATTGCAATAACTTCTGGAAAAGTTTGGTATGGTGTTCGAAGTTCCCAGAGAAGTATATCATAGACCATTCATAAATTCTAAGACTTTATCAGACAAATTCTTCATCTTCCTCTCTATGTACATCAGTAATACTTCTGGCACTATCTCGTCACATCTCGGTTCAATAAGCGCGTAAACAAGCGGGCGCCGCGGCGTCGCGTCGCTCGACTCGCGTCTACCTCAGACGCGGGCGTCTTGTCTCGTCGCGTGTTATCGGAGAAAGATATTAACATGGTTTTCATTATGTTTGTCACGTTGCTAGGTTACATTATCTAGGAAATCGTTGGAATATGAATACTTTGTTTTGTGCGTAGTTTAAGAAAAGTTGTGGTCAAAACGAGAGGTAAATTCAAAGATACAACAGTTTTTTTACTTTTCCAATTCTTCATACACTTCCGATCTTCAGTTTCTTCATTGTAATGAGGGCTGCAGTTACAATTTGTCTTAACTAAGTATATCTCTTGTAAATCTTTCGTGTTTCCAACTAAATCTGTAGGTCAATTCAAATTTGATCAAAATTCTAACTTCTAAAATGTCTTGTTCAATTGTTGTAATTAGTGTTAGTTAATCAATGTGATGAATGCCTTCATTAGCCGCAGGTTTGTCTAGACTGACTAATGGCCGCCTAAGTCTGGATCACGATCGACCATCAATTTAGCGATTTACATCATTTACAACTGATTTGGATTGCTAAGATTACTGAAATCTAAGACAAAATTCGTAAGCCTAGATTGTAAGTTTATGAAAGATCTTAATTATTTAGGAGCATGTCTGAGCAAGCTTAAAAAGATGCTATTAAAGTATCTCTTAGTGATGGTATGCCACCACTAGGCAAATCCTCCTCCGAGCCTTTTTCCCAATCACGTTGGGGTCGGCTTCCAGTCTAACCGGATTCAGCTGAGTACCAGTGCTTTACAAGAAGCGACTGCCTATCTGACCTCCTCAACCCAGTTACCCGGGCAACACTAGGCAAATAATATTAATTATTATAAAGTGAGAATGTAGGATGTATGTTTGTTATTTTTTCAAGTAAAAACGGATTCACCGATTTGGTTGTTTGGTATGTAGATATGTAGTACATAATACGTCTCTTACAGCACATAATCTTCCGTCAACATATCAAATAATGCAGCACTGACCCCTACTCCCTAATTAAGATAAGCCTCCTTTAGACTACAAAAAATGCAGTAAAATGACCCAGTATTTTTACTCAGACTGTAGGCAGTGCTGTAGAACATACGATATAAAAACTTCCAGATGACGTAGTATGGACGGTGAGAGTCAAAAAGTTGGTAAATGAGCTTCCCGTCCAACTCGTTTGGACGGCACGGCGACCATGCGCTTCAGCGATAAGTCATGGTAAGGGCACGGACGTGCTCACAAGCGGAGCGAGAGCGTTAAGCGATTTTTATAGCATACTGATGTATTTTTGCCAGAATGCATAAATAAACGATTGGAAATAAGTCTATTTAGTCCGCTTCGCTTCACTTCAATGTTTAGCGACTTCCCAAAAAAAGAGGTTCTCAATTCGATCATGTATATTTGTAATAGGAATTAATGTATTTTTTAGTTATAAGCTGTATAAATGTATAAGATTATTTTTAGGTATTTATTTATGCTAATAGGAAGTGAAATACTAATTTGAGACTCTTAAGTTTATGACAGCACGTCGTTATCTTCGTCATACGTGACACTAGCACTCACGCTAGTCATGAGCAGATAAACACTTAATTAAGTGAAGTGGCGCCTCGAGACGAGTGCTGCGAGTTGTATTTGTGTTTGACATATGTTGTTGGACTTACATAATCTAGTTTAAACCAGTTTGCGAGCAGCGCATGGAGGTAAACTAAGTTGTGTACTGTTACTGAGAATTAGAGAAGATAAATAAATGTTTGAA
This sequence comes from Helicoverpa armigera, assembly GCF_030705265.1. NCBI lineage: Eukaryota > Metazoa > Arthropoda > Insecta > Lepidoptera > Noctuidae > Helicoverpa > Helicoverpa armigera. The sequence goes on along the minus strand of NC_087140.1, from coordinate 10,325,677 downwards.
TCGAATCAAATCAAGAGCATAGGTATATGTTTTTACTCTACTATTTCATATTTACGTTACTCAGTTTGATATTTGTTAATTTTCCAGTAACTTAAACTCCAATTTCTTGCGCTACTTTACAGATGTACATATATATTTTCTTGTATTTATTCTTAAGGAGTTATAACTTAGTTTATTGCCCCACATTTTACAAACATTAATATCGCTTCTTTCACCACTCAGTCCTCTCCCCAACAATTTGTTGGTAGTGCAGTGAGTGTAGCCAACGGGTCGGTAGTGCACACGAACCAATTCTATGATTTCCTTCCATTTTATGATTTTAACATTTTTACTGCAGCGAGGTTTAGTATACCTATCGACCGGTCGGTCGTCAAAAGTTTTTAAAACTTAAGAAATAAAACCAACCGAAAGTGGTATAGTAAAATATTCTTTTAATTTTTAATCATATTTTTATGTAGTTTTGCATTTATTATTTAGCAGCGAGTATAAAACAAATTCAGGTTGGATATATAGAACGATGCTTAAAGACAGTTTGTAACCTTTATAACCATTATATGTTGTTCATAAACCCATAAACAAAAGAAAACAGCTTCTTTACCTCGCCACCTCTATAACTCAAGTATAAAAACATAATCAGCCTCCGCTCAATTTGCGCCATAAATATTACCCAACTGCGAGGAGGGAGGTAATGTGTTTGTTTTTATTTCAAGGGCAATCTCTGCGGTTGGGGGAACAATTTAGTTCAAGGTCAAGTGATGTGGGGAGGAAGATGTATGGGGACTCTGTATCTTGGATTTTCTTCCCACATTCAATATAGCTTTTATAGATATTACCTACCGTGGATTTTTCCAACCAGGTTACCTCACAAATTATTATGAATTGCTAGCAGGTAAACTGTTTTATTTTTCTTCACTCTTTACTGATAAATATTTACATATTTTTCTGCAATATTACCCTGAGAAATTAACACATTCATTATTCATAAAGGCTGTAAAGTTTTAGAGGAAAACTTAATAGGCTGTATTCATAAAATTATATCGTTCTAGTTCCCCAAGGTCACATTAACTAGGTTTAAAGCGAGTACAAGTCCTAGACACAGGTTTAAACATGACCTAGTGCTTTCAAAGTCTAACAAGTCATAATTGTCTCACATTTAGATGTACAGAAGGATAATACAAGCTTTTAAAATAGAATAGACTACGTTTTGACCAAGGAATTACAAAACATGAAGTTTACCTTTTGTGAAAGCAAGTTGAGATAGTGAAACTCTTTTATTCACCTTTTATATCATTAGCCAATACTCAAACATTAGCACGTTAGTTCACATATTAGTTTTCCTAGAACTCTCATACCTACGTACATCCTACTATTTCACTTAAGAACCAAGTTCTAACTCTTACTTGTCAGTCTAAAGTGAGCGACCTCTTAGTACATAATATACACAATACACCAAATGTACCTTATATACACCAACCACATTGATATGTAAATACAGCCGCTTATATACCGTGAACAGTGGGATCGCTTTCAGGAAATCTATTAGGCTCGGTGGCTTTACTCATGAAGTTTCAGCACATAACACTTACGAGTTTCTAACTTATTGTATACGATATCTTTGTGAGCAAATGTTATTCCAATTTGCTGTCTACACGTGTAACGTATATTTTTGTTCGATAGGTAGAAAAAGCTGCGTTACTTATCGGTGTAGGTACTTTATTTTACGGTTTGGTATCTTAACTTTAGCAAATATGAAAGTGTAATTCACGCAAAATCTTTTGGGGCACAAGAGAATCACCTAAAAATAGCCAATGCTGCATAATTCCATCTTATATTCTAGTCTTTGTAAGAGATTCAGACGTAACCCAATTTCGTAACATTACCGTCTAATTACAAAAGTTCTGACGAAATTACAGCAGTAAGATTACTCCACACATAATCAGAATAAAGCGATTATAACAATAACACGCGAGCTCTTTGATAATAATGGAATCAGTAGAACAAGTCGGGAAAGTTTCCTACGTAATGAACTATCACAGAGAACTGAACCGAGAGCGCGCTCACTTGATTAGCTGCCAATTGAGCTTTGTCCTTGTATGGGAATTAGCTACTCTGTGACAAAGGAGCGCTCACATAAGTTGATGTTATACTTATTAGATCATATTAGATTAGTAGGTACAACAACTGGAGAATAGTCTGACATTATTTCTAGCAGTGAGTATATATCATGTTTATTGTTCTTGTGAATTTGCTTCTAAATATTTTCTTCTCAAGTAAAATTAGTTAGGGACCGAATTATCTGAGAATAGAAAAAAAGTTAAACTCTTATAAACTATCAATGGACAGTGTCTTGTATTTTGGACCATAAGTGACTACATGATGCAACGACTCTAATCAGCATAAGTGACCCTCATTTCAATACGGCACAAAAAACCTTCAATCTCACAGACCACAGTCTAGCACACAGACTACTCACTCATTTGATTAACTGGCAATCGCCTCTCGTCTTTGTTCAGTAATTAGTTCTCCTGTGTCGTCAGATCTATGTGCCGATACGTCGCAGTCACAAAGTATTGATTTATTAGACAAGATTACTCGCTCGTCTAACAAAGTTCACTCAGATTAGATACGTGTTTGTAAATTATGGATGAACAGTTAGTACATGCTATTATGTAAATATACTTGTGCTTAATGATTGAGACGTAAATGGATGTCTATTTTAGTAACTGCTTACGTTGTGTTGTTTATGATGTGAAGTTGAATGAAAATTGTTTATCGTTAACTTTGTATTAGTCTAGCAGCATTAACGAAGGCTATAAATAGTAGTATGTAATTTGGACTGGAGACAGCGAACGCTTGATTTTGATGATAATAATGACCAGAAAATTAGGGTATAATAAATACATAGAGATGTAACTGTGAATAGACAGTAAATATCTGTATACATAAATAGGTAGATTTTTATATCGATTTAATTGTACATAGATAGAAAAAGTATTTATTACTACGCTCAACAATAATTTCTCACACTAAGCCATCATTCACAAAAAGATTTCTTCAAAAAACAAACGGCAAATAAATACAGCGTTTTGCCACAAAATACGGTGTGTTCGGGAAATATATCGCGTGCAGTCGGCGCGTCTGTCCGATGTGGCGATAAATAAACGTAAAGGTCCGGAGTTACATACTTGAGGAGCTATGTGCTTTGTTTTAGCGAGGGTAGTTTGGAGAAAGTTCAGAAGAATATATAGGGTTAATTTTGTAATGGTGTGTTGCCAGCAAAATCGAAACTTCTTACTTTACAGACCGAAAAGGAGTTAATTTACTAACTAAACTAATCTACGAGGATGTTACGTATTTTCTACAATATTTCCATATATTGACGCCTTATAGTTAAAGTCTCTTATGTATAAAGACGTATGTTTTCAGGAGCAAAAGTTATGACGTGGGTGGTGACGTAAACTCCGTAGAAATACAATAAAATGACCAAAACTGTATTTCCGAGGATTTCTAATATGTCTATCTGGAATTAAATGGAGAAATAAAAAGCAATTTTGGCATCAACAAAACACGTTTCTTTCTAATCAGCAGTTATTTCATATAGAGCTACAAATAGCTGTCAGTTGATATTGATGTGGTTTGAACACGAATCTGTAACGAATGGCTGCCGCGGTGCCTTTACTATGATTCACTGCTGATGGCCTTTACTGTGAATAGTGTTCAATGGTCAGTGGGCGATCACGTCATGCTATTGGAAGCAGAACAATAGAGAAAATATTGGGTCGGTTTGTGTTTCTATAGACAAAATATACTTATAAACAACTAGCTTCCGATGAGCTACTTCGCACACCCGGACCAAAAATATAGCGTTCTTCGATAAGGTGGCAATCAGACTAACAGTCAGACCAGTAGTTACTGATATTAGTGTGTTCAAATCAACAAACTCTTCTGTTATGATTAGAATAAATGAGCTACATAAGTTTATTTGGCTAACCGTCAAATAATGACAAAAACAGCATCTTACCTAAAAGCTATGAAGAAGCAATGAATTTCCAAAATCCCCGTAAATAAAGCTTTTCGCTTTCACGAACAGATATCTTCGTAAAACATACTTCGCAGCCGTTCCCCATATTGCCTGTATATTTTACAACATATATAATAAGTATATGTTAACATATGCCGAAGGTGTCCTTGCCATCATTTAGAGGATATTACTTGGGGGAAAGTTTGCAAACGCGTATGAAAGACAAATTGCCAACCCCTGGCTAACGAGCCCCATTTATTTTTACCTTACAACCTTCCCGATTTGTCACCCTATAGCGCGTGTAATATTATGTACATGGCTTCTTTAGACCCGCCTTGTTTTATCCTGAACGTATTGAAACTGTTTATAAAAGGTTCTTTTAAGGTACCTTTTTAAACAATATTACACAAACTTGGTTCCCTTGGATGTCTTTTTCGTTCTCAATATTAAAAGACATAGATGAATTCAAAGCCACGGTTATTATTTGAGCTTTGGGCTGCAACTACACAACCAGCTTAAAAAAAAAAAAATTAATTTCTCTTTGAAGAGTGAAGGAATAGTGAGTGCATCTTTGTCTGCGTAAATGCTTGTACACTATAATATGTCCTGCTCAGTTGGCTCATCTCCTTACATGAAAACAGCCACCGTAGCCGATAATCGGCTAGGAGGACAACATCATCATCATCATTATGTAAATAAATAGAATGATTAAATATCCCCTTTACATTATCGCGGCACCCCCTCACAGCACAAGCTCCCTGCACGTAGGTATGTTGTAGGCTGGTCACTCGTTGACTGGTGTCCAGGCTGCGCCGGTCGGGACGGACTCGACGGGCGGCATTCGATTATCCAATAATTGCTTGTCTGAGTGGCTCCCCCATGTGATGCGGTTTGTGTGGTCCAAGGGGAAGAGGTGGTGGTAGTTTCAGTGCAGAGGACTGGTGATGAAAGCTTATGAAACTATCACATTGCTTGTAAAATAACCTTCTTCCTGACATTTCCAGTTTTTTTTTTTTGGGTTCAACGCAATATGTATATTTCCGCTTTCATTCCTCTCTGTCATTCGTCATACTAACTTCTGAAATCGGTTATTCATATTACTTGGCTTTGGTTAACACCTCTGGTTTCAAAATTCTGTGTGTAAAACTAAAGATTTATCATCTTTATATTTATAATGTTCCGTTTATAATCAATTGTAGCGATTCACGATTATTGCATTTTGTCATGTAAAGCCCGCGTCTTCTCTCAGCTTGTACCACACACCAGTGGCCGCTGGTTTTCGTCGAAGCTATCGGCTGGTAGCAATTTATTTGGCGCGGTTTGTCGGCGCTCATCGAATTATTCCGACTCGACCTCTAATTACTGGCCCTACGCTAGTGTTCTGTTTGGATCCTACTTTTAGCTTACATGGAAATACGGGAACTAGGCTTGTTACATGGGCTTTGGTTGGTGCAGTTTGTAAACGATGAACAACGTTTAATAAGATTATATTCTGGGACTTTTCATTGAATGGACACGTATAACTATGTATGGTATTGCAAATTACAATAGTTCAGACTTGAGTTATAAACAAAATGGCTAGGTTCACGATTGAATTTTGTTATCATGAACTTTTCAAGTACAAGTTTGGAACCCCATACTTTTTTAGTCTTTGGTAGTCAAATAATATACATTGCTATGAGATATTCCAAGGTATGCAGCAATATAGGAACCATGAGCCATAATGACAAGCTGTAATAATTAATTGCTCTTCTGTATTTTAAAAATCTTACTGATTTTATGTTTATTTTTCATGATTCATATTTTTTTTTCACGATATCAAACGATTTCCTCTGCCAACTAAAATAAAACTATGCAACAGTACCGGTGACTCTTTGAGTACAGTCGCGCTCATGAATAATTCAGCGGCAATATGGCGGCGGTAATTATTTGCAATTAACTTGACGATCGGACGGTTATTTAATATTACTGGCGTTCTTTACTTACGGGGAAATTAGTTTCTGATGGTATTGGGTAAGGTAACTTTTCATTGATTATTAATTACCTGGTCTCTGGTGCGCAAACCTGGTCTCTCACCGAGTGTCAGAAGTCCAGGCTCAAGGTTTGCCAAAGGGCAATGGAACGTAGCCTTTTAGGCATTAAACGGACCGATCGCATACGGAATACCGTGATACGTTCCAGAACAGGAGTCGCTGATGTAGGCCAAAAGGCGGCGACATTAAAATGGAACTGGGCCGGACACGTCAGCCGAATGCATCCGGAGAGATGGGCCACTATTATTACCCAGTGGACACCTCAGGATGGACACCGCAGGCGGGGTAGGCCTCGGAAGAGATGGCGTGACGAACTAGACGCCTATCGTCCGGATTGGTGGACACGGTCGAAAGATCGGGAAGAGTGGAAGCGAGATGGGGAGGCCTTTGCCCAGCAGTGGGACACTACAGGCTAGATATAATAATAATAATCCCAAAACAAATTTTCAATAGCCTGAATGCCCTCAATCTATCTAAATTTACTTACCTCACATTACAAAAAGCAGCTATATTAAACACATGTCGCATAGTAAGAAAATTTCTACAACTAGACCTAGACAATAATTTCAGTGCAGTACCAAATTCTTCTTCCCAAATTATCACATCAATAAATTAGTATCTCTCACTTTGGCTTAGGCCCGTAAGATACTACAAATACCAGGTTTCAATAAACCTGAGCAAATAAAATTTGAAAACCAAAATAATATTATGCCCCGCAGGGCATCTGAGGCGGATGACGGGGAGTAGCGACCCCGCGGGGCTATATATCCGAGTGCTCCAGGGAGAGTATACTGTCCCCCATCTCCGGCTTGCCGGAGTGAAGCATGACGGGGGATAGGTCTCCCGCCTCTTGGCTTGCCTTCATCGGCCGGTCAGAGTGGAGTCGCTAGAGCAAGGTTAGTCCTGCTCGGAGGGTAGGTGCCTCGTGGTAAGTGGCGAGTGGGCCGGTGATGCTGGACCCACAGGGAGCGCGTGATCTCCGTTTAAAGTCCGCCGAGGTATCCTCACCCTTCTCAGCCGCTCATGTCCCTGTTGCCCTCTTGTTGCTTTTCAGTGACTGATTCCCGGGGGCCCAGTAAGTGAGCTGGCGAGTCTCCACCTGCCATTTTAACATGTATCTTATACATTGTCATCGGCAGGTGCCATAGTTCCCGTAGTTTCCCCATTCCTAGTCCATTAGCTTCCCATCACAATAGCCCAAGTAGTTTTCATCCATAGTTAGCAATAGTTTAGCACAGAACCGGGGATTGTCCTTGGGTACATTTCTATAGTGTATACAGGGATAATCGTCGGTTTTGTGTCACCATTTCATTAAAGTTGTCTCAAAAGGGCTTCAGCGTGTTGGCTTCGGCCCCACGTTCGCCTTCCAAAAATCCGGGACTCTGTAGTCCCGTGGTCGGAAAAAGACATACAAAATAATAATAATATAATAATTAATTAATAGTATAGTACCTAATTATTAACTTCTATAAGGTTTCTAAGATTATACAAAGGTAATGTTTTAAATATACGGCACTAGTACGTACTAAATAAAAGTAACATCCGCAATGCAAATCTTTATTTTGTATCTCTCTACACAGCACGCTCTTTAATTGTGGGATTCAACAAAGAAAAACATAAAATTACAGTTTTACTATATGACTGCAGTCCCAGTCTTAAAACTCTTGGTTAACATTCAAACATAATATCAAAGAAAATTGTGTATTTTAAAATGAGCTGAACAAAAATGGAAAACGACTTTCTATGTTGTGAAACAAATTCCACATCCATGTCACGTAAACTGCGGTGTGTATTGCCTCGCGAAGAACAAAGCCGGCAATGTATAGTAAATCCGGCGAGATGGTCGCGAGGACACTGGCAGCTACTTACACTGCGACTGTCAGGCTCTCGGGAGAAAGTTTTGTGGTTCCACGGGGTTTGTGAGTGTGTCCTTGTGTTGGTTGCTTTAATTTATTTAAATAATGAAAGTAGCTTTGTTTATAATGTTACAATGACTAAGCCGATTTTTATACAATTTAATATGCACCTATAATACATACACACATTGTCAAGTTCGTCGAGAGGTGACACTGGGAAAAGTTTTATTCGGATTCATGAAGTATGTAGTTCCCTCAAATGTGCCTTAAAACTGTGCACAATATCTTCTATTTTCCTACCATTTATTGCACAAGAAACTCAACCCAATGACTTTTTCCATAACGATAAGTCGTATATTACCAAAATCAACCAATAAATTTAAATTACGTTATAGCAAACCCTAAAAATCCAAAACAGTTCTCGTATTATTCCGTTTACTTCTTTATGATTATATTCGGTAATATTTCGCGCAAGTTAAAGGGTTGTCTGGTTGTCTGGTTGTCTGGCTACTTTGTACCGTTTGTTATCATTTTTATTGTAAAACGGACGCGGATCCGATACTAATATGATGAGGGTAGTCCGATGTGGGTTTATACGACCTCTATTATATTAGACGTGAAGTTCAGGCGAAATTTGAAGCAATTTCAATGGAAGGGTAAACACCTGGAAATAAAGCTGTTTATTGTATTTTTTTATGGTGGGATTATTTTTTCTTGCAATTTTATTAGGGAAGGTTGGATTAAATATTATTTGTAATAGCACAAAGGTTAAACATATGTTATTTATATTAAAACTAAATATTACAAAATCAATGGTTTCTGGACTGAGGAGACCGTATCCCTTACAAACTATCTGACCTTAGACGAGTTAAATTGTAACTGGAGCAGTTCAAGTAAAGGTGTATTAAAGTAGTTGAATTAGAATTTGGAGAACTTTACAGCGTGTTATTCTGTATCTTTACAGTTATTTTACACAACTACATCTAAAATGACGTAACCTTAACAGCATGTAGACCAAGTTACCTATGTAGCGAGCTTGTAACTTAGTGCAACTTAGTAATACTTCATCCATCTCGCGAAAGAGGTCACGACTGTAACTTAATGCAGCTTTAACTTAGCGAATTATGACACGACACTCGACACATTACTTGTGTACTTAAGAGCACTTTGTGACGTTTTGTGCATGTAACATAATGCATGCTTTGACGTTTGTGACGTTTAAGTTAAATGCCTAGTTAGTGGTAACTTGTTAACCTATATCTTTTGAAACTGTTTCGTGCCAACAGTGTTTAATTGCTCTTTAATTAGTACACGTTTAGCGTTTAGGGTTGAAGTTTATTTTTATGACGTGTTTGAAGGATTTTATATGACACTATTTTAGTAGAGATTTCCAAGACATTTTTTCAATTCTCTACGAGACGTAGCTAATTTTGCTACGCCATAGCTACTACGGCGTAGTCGTTGTATCTGTTGGTAAAACTATTTCGGTATTATTTGGTGTGTACTAATGTTTACTTTTAATTTGTTACAGGTAAGCTAGACACAAACAAAGGAAAAATAATTAATACGTAAGCAAGAATAACTTAATGTTTTTATAATTTAAAAAATGATTTACTTCTAATAATTCTGTTCTGAGTAATTTTAATTTTACAATACTGTTGACTATAAACAAGAAATTTTTGCTTGTTCATCAAAATTAAAGTGCTGAAAAATACACATTAAAATTACTCTTTCAAACGTAATTTTATATTCTAGAAAATATGTAATCAACAGGCTGAAATAAACGTGGATCATATTTTGTAGCACTTATTTTATATAAAAAATAAAGTTACTGACGCTCTTCATTTTCATAAAATATTTGAATAAAAAATTTACCTTTGCGCTGCCTTTATGAAACATGGTAATTAAAAATTTATTTCACACCTCATTAAGATACTATATTTAGTTTTTAGAAGAGCACTCTGGATTTACAGTACTAACTTTGCAAAATGAAGTTAGAAAAAAAACACAAAAATAAACTCCAAAGAATATATTTAAATTAGAGTAAATGTATTCAAAGTGGGAACCCCTTGTAGGTTCGTCAATAAAATAGGCAACATCATAACTGTTGGCCTAACTTTAAGCTTTCTGAACCTGTTCAAATATGCATAATTTAAGGAAAAGAATTTCTTAATACTTCGCGGGCAAAGGATAGCATATTATTTTTTCATTTTATATTGTTATACTTTTTGGGCATACTTTACAATTTTAAGTATTGTGGTAGATATAATTAGTTGGCAGCACTATTATAGGGAAAAAGACTACGCAAATGATGACTATACCAACTAGTTACAAATATAATCACATAAAAGACATAGACAACGTAACATTTAATCGCGTGACCATAAGTAGACTATAAAGGGAATGGACACAAGATATTCTATATTGGATCAGTTTTAGAGGAAAGTTATCCATCGTCTTCACAGTAACGTTATAGTAAGAATGTAGATTTAGCTCCGAAAGTTGTCGGTTCCTAACTGTGTCGGGCAAAGGCGCCTGTGACGTCACAACTCGCAACTATTCGCGCCAGTTCACTAACTCCTCAGGTATTCTAATATGAACACCAACTGTCTTACTTTCGAGAACCTAGACTGTTTTATTGGGGAAACTTTTTCTTCGATATCTTCGGAAATGTTAAAGAAAATATTGGTTTATAAAAATAATATGTCTGACGTGAATTTTATTTCATGATCATTGACTGAAGCTTCTTTTAAAATGTCAAAATAAACGGAAATAAAAGAACTTCGAAATGTATATTAAAAAGCGCATTTTCAATTTCCTCGTGCAGATTCGCTAATAAATATTCAATAGTCTTTAAGCCTTTTAATTTCCACATTCTTGGCGCCGGAATAAAAAGCCGGTCCGATACATTCCTGGCACTTAATGAACATAGTTGTGAATGCGGCCCGGATTCCTGCCGGACGGCCGGCGATCCGGCTCCAAACGATTAAAAACTCGTTTTCACTGAATACGACCGGGATTTTTCCAGGTGGATGTTTTTGGTTCAAGTGTTGAGTCGTGTTGTAAGTGGCCTGTTACAATATGTATATGTGTGGAATCCGTTTGTATCAATGATATTAAATTTTAGTTTAAAGACCTCGCACTACGTCAAAGTTGTGAATTCTCAGATTATAGAATTTTAATTTTCTTCATGTTAGGTTAGGTTTACCAATGGCTGATAAAAAGGTGAAGGAAAACATCTTGAGGAAACCTGGACTATAAAGTCTGAAATCACCAACCCGCATTGAGCAAGCGTGGTGATTAATGCTCAATCCTTCTCCATGTGAGAGGAGGCCTGTGCCCAGCAGTGGGACGATAAAAAGGCTGTAACAGTAACATGTTAGGTTACTGCCAAACAAACGAACTTTGTAAAACTGTGATACTATATTTTCGTAAGCTATAAACAACAAACTTTTTGACTGCTTCTAAAAATAATGTAAAAACTTGTTCATCCATAATACAGTCTTCCTCATATTTTAAGAATAAAATATACCTACTAAAACTGTACGAGAAGGTTGTGTTTATATTTTTATCGTCGTCATAAAATAGCGTGTTTGTCGCCATCGTAAATATGATAAACAACGATACTCTCACTTAACGACCGACACACTCGGTCAATCTATCGGAAAATTTGATGCTGTTTAATGGTCATAAATAACAATATCGTCATAACAAGGTCGGAGCAAAAATCATACGATGTATTAACCCTATGTTAATAACACAATATGTGTTTTTTTTTGGATGAGACTAACTTAAAACATCATATACTTTTTACAACCGCAAACCTACTTACTACTTCATAGACCTAATGTAAAATCGTATTTTTTTCATAGTTGAAAAATAAATTTTATTTAATTTTGATATGTATGTAGTTGAATAACTATAATTGTTCCTTTACATGATAATAAATACCTCTGCATTTCAAATCCAATAAAAAGTATTTTAATTCCGAACCTACTTCATACAACTAGCACACACACACACATTTCACCGTAAGCTCGCGACTCACATCGGCGTACAAAGAGATCTCATCGCCGTAGTTTTTATTTGAGTTCCATGCATGTACACAGTTCAACAACTGCAATTTTCCACTTGTTGTAATTTGCACGCGCTTCAGATCAAACTTGTGTGGTGCACTGTACTCTATTGTATTTTGTTCTACAGTTCTGTCATAGTTTCGGTACTGAAGTACTTTGTGCTACTGAAAAAGTTGTTCAATTGAAAATTACTCATATACTGAATAGTTTATTTACTTTTAGTTTTATTTATTGAACGCGAAACCTAATTTGCTAGTACTGACTTTTTATACAAATACAAAATAGCAGGCTTTTTAGCATGACCCAATTGGTATTGTTTTCTGTTACGAATCAGTACAAATAGGGGTGTAGTTATGCGATGACATATGATTTGTGACAAGTGGCGTTCTCATAATTATAACGTGATATAAGTAATGGCTGGCAGGAGCTGGATGCGAGCAGCCGAAAATTGATCTCAGTGGCGTGCACTTCGAGAGGCCCATGTCCAGCAGTGGACTGCGATGGGCTGATGATGATGATAAGTAATGGAACTGAGGACCGATTACTTATATGTCAGGCATTGATTTTAATAATCATCAACTTACATCTTACTTTAACTTACATAATTACAGAACTTCCTCCTTACACAAAACTTTTAATAAATTGGATTACATATACTAACATTAAACCCATCACTATTATCTACCTTCATTTTTCTTTTGACCCCACATTCTACTGCAACCCATATCTTAATCCTCCTGGTACTCACACAATGACACGGCGACCTCACACACACAACCCCATGTACCCCATGTACTACACGAGACCCACGTCACTGTAGACTGACATACAGCTGATACGAAACCCATATATGTATACTGTATAGTCTGCAATGTCGTTCTTGATTTATTTTAGAAAATAGCTGTTCTCCGCGGTTTCACCCACGTCTCGTGGACACTACTGGCGGAATCATCATCATCGTCATCTTCCGAGCCTCTTTGCCATCTGTATGGTAACCGGACTTTCACTTTCACTCCTGGAATATTAATAAAAAATACTATGCTTATAAATGACAAACTTACGCTAGCGGTTTCACTCGTGACCCACAAGAACTACTTTACGCAGCTCAATAAGGAGTTCCGTGTATAGCCTGTAGCCTTCCTTAATAGATGGGAAACTAATACTGAAATGATGTTTCAAATCGTATCTAGTATTCTTGAGATTAGCGTGTTCGACCAAAAAACTCTTCAGTTTTAAAATACAATAGTAAAGAATATAATTATACCAACGCTTTTGCTGAATATTTTGCTGGTTTTTCATAACAACCAATTAACCGTCCAATTAATTAAAATTGTAACCTCGACAAACAAATATTATTTTTTGAATGAAGCCACAATATTGAATAAAATAAATGCATTTAACATGATGAATAAACAAGAATAAAACCAATAATTAATAACAAAAGCCATATTTCAATATCGAATAATTAATAAAAACAGAATATTAATTATTGCAAATTAAACCACATCAATATATACTTTGACCACAGTCTATAAACTTTACAGTGAACGTTTTAACACCGATATTAATTATAATGTAAACAAATATGAATAAATATTTAAACAATATTCCGGTCCTGAATAAATAAACAAATAAAAGCGAACAATAAACATTTTACTGTCCATTACTTTATTAATTAATTCCACTCTTATACCTTGTATTACGATTCATTACTATTTTCAGTACTATAATATACTGTCACAACTCACAAAATATAAACAACAAAATACGACTTTACACAATGGACATAGAATACAAATTCAAATAAATTGTAAAGTTGACTTAAGCCACTTGTCTACTAGACCGTCGTAAAATTTTACGTGCAAAGATACGACTTTGTTGAAATAATTATCCGTTTTTGTTGTTTCATTAATTTTGTTTATATTTGACATTCATTCAAGTGTTAATGATAAGCTAGGTGATAACAACAAAAATAGTAGGTACTTTATGACATAAGTACCTATTTATTTCAAAAGTAAACTGTCTTTAATGACTAATCTACATAATAAACCACTTTAGCTAGTTAATATAAAATTCAATTGTAGACTGGTAGCGTTCCGGTAATATCTATGAAAACAAACGACTCCTTACAAAAATCCTCACGTTCTGCGTGGAACGGAACGTTGCAAAGTAATTTAAAAGTCTAGACTGTCTGTTTGTTCTAAGCGCGAAACATTGTGAATAATGCTTAGTAGCCTGCTGCGTTATTATACTATGATCTAGTTGCTTGCATATACTGGGTTATATTTTCTAAGTATTTTGTCCTATTTTTGTATTACATATTTATGTTTTTGCGGTTTCATCCCTTCCCGCTAGCCGTCTTATTGTCAGTCACTCGAGAGAAAATGGAAATGTTATTTTTGCACGCAATCCATTTATGTATTTTTGGACCTCCCCTCTCCCCTCTATTCAATCTCTAGTTTGTAACGATATTGCACGCATTTGCTGTGTAACTTAGTATTTATAATACAGTAATGACATGAGATCAACAATTTTGTGAAGTTTTATATGGTAGATGTGTGCCCTGCACTTCACTTTCTTCAAAAGAGTTAACAATGTTATGACCTTAATAAATTCAATTGAAGGACTCAAATAATGCTAGTTACCACGATAATATTCTAAAGGTATTCCTTATTACACAGACTTGCAATCCTCGAAGCATCGAATGGACGCTTCAATGTACTCTCTCGTCCCCACTCGAACGTCTTGACATATCTAGTGCAACACCTAACATTGAGTTAAACTGCAGGAATGTCATGCAGTGCAAGTTTGTCGTGAGAGGCGCGCGCGAGGAACCAGGGAACTTTGTACTGTGTGAACATAGATGTAATTCCTAAAGCATCTGCTGTAAATACTTCCATGTTCTTAGATGTTTCATGTAGTTATGAAGTTAGGTTTAGTTATGTTCTAGTTTGTAGTTGATGTCAGGATTAGGCAAAATTGACTTAGAAATAATTTGCAAAACTGTCTTAGTTGGTAAACAAGTTTATTTTTGCCAAACACCAGTCTATTACAACCAAGAAATCAAAAAGAATAACTTAATTTCCCCTAATCATAAAAGAAATCACGTCCACCAAAATTGAAATGCAATACAACAAACCAAAATAGATACACAATTTAATTACAAGGCTGGCGAACAATATTTCCTCTGGCCGACGTTTTCTGTCACCAACTTCCGAACACAAGGCGTTTCGCCGACTGTCACTCGCACAAAGAATAATAATTAGCTCGTCTGGTAGTCTGCCTAGTCGGGCGGTCCTCCCGGCGGCCTGGCCGCGACAGCCACGCCACACAAAACGTGCCATTATATTCTCCACTGGCAACTTCGTAATTTAGAATCTCCTCTGTGATTTCATCGCGTCTCCTTTGATTTGAAGCTGGTAATTATTAGGCGCGATGATGAGCGCGGTTCCGTACATTCAATTTGGTTATAATTGTGATCGTCTTTTCTTTTGTGAGGAGATTAGCAACACTTGGAATTAAGTTGCCAAGTTTGGTTGGCTTTATTCTTTGGTTGTTTACCTATAGTTGAATCGTTGTTGTACTTATGTTAAGACATTAACATAATCTTGGTTGGTACGTTGTTTTCTTCCGCCGCCAGTAAGTCATTAAAAAGTAGCCTTGACACACTTGTACGACTACTACTTGTACATAACCCTTTGGCCGCTTTTTCACTCAAATTCCTAAACCTAATTTCCAATTGACCAAAATCACATAAATACCCTACAAGCCCTAAGCACTAACGTCCTTACCAAAACAAACAAAGTCAGGCCTCCTAATCAGTGTTTCCTCCAACCAGTATGAAATTGAGTGTGTTCGGGCCGAGAGACATTGTGAGTCGGGCCGCGTATCAACGAACACTTTTGTTATGGCCGCCGAATAATGCGACATACTTGTGCCGGATAATTTGACGAGCTTTTCCTTTATGTTTTCGAAGAATTAGCGATGATTTTTCCTTGGTGGTGTTTTGATAAAATAATATTACAATCGTATTTTGATAGAGATATGTGCATGATGTAAGTAAAACACAAACGTAGTATAATTATATTTCCTATCTGTATCGTCACTTTTATCTTAGCTGTTATTATAAAGAAAACATATTAGTACTACATGTTTTTTTAAGACTACGCCTAAAAACTACGACACTGTAGGTAAAAAATGTATCTGATGCACGGACGAAACCACAAGAAACTAGCTATTTATCAATAAAGTTTCAGAATTAATTCCTTACAGTAAACAATAAATACAATTCTGATTGTTTATTCGAGAACTTATCTTAGTGGCACAGTCTCGTAATAAAGAACAATGCTATAATCTGCTTAAAACATCTTTATTCAATAAGTTTTGTTCAAGTCGGGTAAGTACGGCCAAGCTGCTTATTATCTAACTTGTTCAAACATGACAGTTACTCAATAAACTGAATTACTTCATGTTTCAGATCATTTCAAGCGGAATGGAATTGATTAACGAATACTTTGTTTAGACTAAACTTGTTTACTAATTTTTCTCGAATTTTCTTCATTTTTTCAATTGTAAGAATCTGCTAAAATCACATGTAATATGCTGCTAAAAATGTAGGTATGTGTATGATCAAAACCACTTGATAAATAAAAGCGTGTTAAAATACAGCAAAAGATACAGTTATGACTAATGTAGAAATGACATATTATAACTATTGTATATGCTATGGGCCTTTGTTGCCTGAATTAAAGGAATAAATAAATAAATAAAATAAAAAATTATGTATAAAACTGTTACTAAGTATGTTCATCAAAGAACCCCTAATGGTTCACCTTCATTTCATTAAAAAAAAAACACAATTTTCACACAAACCTAATTACAAGAACAACTGAATCGAAAACCAATCAACGCAACAGCAGCATAATAATAATAATTATTTGAAATAAAAGAAAACCTTTTTCCGAACGGTTCATTAAACATTATGGTGGTCGGAGGCACGTCGCAGCTATATATTGAGGAGTAGGGGGCGAGGGGGGGGGAGGAACGTGACCCACCAGGAATTAACTGCGAGATATCTGGCAGATAGCGACCAAATTGAAGATGGCGACAGAAATACTGATAAACAAGAATGAATTATGAGAAGCACGCGAGAATGCAACTTAGGACGTGGTGGAGATTATATTTTTAGGGTTCCGTACCTCGAAAGGAAAAAACGGAACCTTTATAGGATCACTTTGTTGTCCGTCTGTCTGTCTGTCTGTCTGTCAAGACCCTTTATCTTAAGAACGCGTGGACGTATCAAGCTGAAATTCACATGAAATACTCGACTCTATTGCCCCTTTAAGCTGTGAAAATATCAAACTTCTAAGCCAAGCCAATCAAAAGATACAACCGATTATGTCGATATTTTCAACAAATTTTCGACACTCGCAAAGGAATCAAAACCTACAGGGTACTTCCCGTAAACTCAGAATCTTGAAATTTGGCATGAAGCATTGTCATATAATGCAAATATAGGAGAAATTGCGAAAATCAAATTTTTTTAGTTATATAATATAATAAAAATATTTTAATAAAATGAAACTTACTACCTTATTTCTCACGAAGGAATAAAGGTACCAAATTGAGGTACCTAGGTCTATTGTCCCTTTAAGCAATGAAAAAATCAAACTTCTAAGTTAAAGCGATCAAAAGATACAGCAGTTATACCGAAACCTTAGACGAACTTCCGTCACACGCTAGGGAATTACCTACCTACAAGGTACTTCCCGTGAACTCAGAATCTTGAAATTCGGCAAGAAGCAACGTTATATAGTACAGATAAAGGAAAAAGTGCGAAAATGATAAATTTGAAGTTACATAAAATATAAAAATAATATTTTTGCTTACATGACATAAAATATTTTATTAATTATTATAAACTTACTACCTACCCTTTTTCACATGAACGCGTAGAGATATTAAAGTTTTGAATAAAAAGTGAAATTCATATCAAACACTTCTTAAATATAATTGCCTCTAAACTGTGAAAACATTTTAAATCATTCAAAGGTCATTGGGCACCTTAGTATGGAAACCATACCCACGGCGGATACGAACGAAATATAGCACAGTATAATGATAAAGGCTCTGATTTACTATGGCATTAGTCGCATCAATGTGAACCATGGGAATCTAGAGCAAATCAGGTGTAAACATCAAATATTTTCCTCATTTCAATGGGGAATTTAAACGACCACGTTTGACGGATTTGAACGGACGGTCGGAACGGACGGAAATCATTTCTTTGTAGTGAAAGAGTATACTCACCGTTTATTTCCATTGTCATCAGGGTCTGATGATGGAAATCCTGAGAAATCGAGGGCAACTATCAGAAATTGTAGGCATGCATAGGATTAAAACTTGATTCTCAGATGTATGTCTGGTGATTCTATCAAACAGTGAAGGTCTAGAGCTTACCTGATGATGGAGCCGTGAGAAAGTCGAGAGAACTCCCTAACGGTATGTTTTAGTTACGTCGTGTTTGGGCTTATATTATTCGTATTGACGAGAACTTTTCACTTCACACTTCTAAAAACAACAAGAAAACTGTTTAACCGTTCAGGAGTTCCCTCAACTCTCTGTAGTCTCCATAATCAAATCAGCTCCAAACCTTCACTGTTTACCAGTACCCTCAAAAATACACTCACATGTCTGGTTATGACTCGATGCGTGCCTACAATTTTCAAGAGTTGCCCTCGATTTCTCAGGGTTTCCAGATCCTCATCAGATCCTGGTCATCCGAATTGGCATCTTCCTTCTTTATGAAAAGTCTTTAACAATAAAAACTAGCATTGCAACCTGTACAATCCTCTGAAACTGCTTGTCTTTTATATTTTTCAAACAATCCTGGACATTCGTCTCCATGGAATTTTAATAAAATATTTATATTCAAAGAAACTTCATACCATTCTCCACAATTTAAAATTACTTTGATTCATGTCCGCCACTTTTTACAAAGCGGGTCAGATATGCCCAATGACCTTTAAGACATAATTAGTTATTTTCAATCAAATTTCTGAAAGATGACTATAAAATGTTGTATATAAATAATATATAAATAACTTTAATAAAATAACTTTTACAAGATACTGGCCTACTATTTTAGTTATATTATAAAATAAAAAATATTAACTATTTTGACTCTCACGAAATTACCATAACTATGATTGTTCTAAACTGAACGGTTGGCGTGAGACTCACTTTTTATCTATACAGGATTTGTGCGGAACCCTCGGTGCGCGAGTCCGACTCGCACTTGACCGGTTTTATTTTTATTACTAGTATACTGTATGAATTTTGTTCCTGAAAAAAGTTTGTTTGTTGAGATTTAGCAATCAAAGGCTTACTTTTTCCTGGTGCGGAAATCTTAAGAATAACCGAGTTTTTAAAACGACATTGTTTAGACTTTTGTCCACCCATTGTAATACCTGATTGTTTATTTAAATAAGCACATAATTTGCCCATTTTTATATAACAAATATATGTATTCTAGTTATTAGTCGGTTGAGTTTAACTAGTTATTTAGTAGAAACGTTAATTAACTGTTTTCATATTTATTGGGAAGTAATTTCGTGTTATCTAATTGGAAATGTTGTTAATTACTATTTCAGTTTGAATTTAGTTCCATGTAAAATTAATTTCAACCACTAATTGATTCACCATCCATTTCAATATTTTCTACGAATATTATAAACTTCCACATTTATATTATAATGGAACTTATTCAGCTATTTATACAAAATACATTAAAACTCGCTCATGCATTCACAGTGCGAAGTCTTTTCCTCGTTTAAATTGTTTGAAGTTAATTATTATTTTAATGAAGTTTACCCAACCCTTGTCCTACGAGCACAACAAACACACACACACACACACACACACATACATGTATTAAATCCTACATTTCCGTTTCCGAAATAACGCTGACGTCATGATTTGGCAACACAACAGTGCGTCTATTGTTGACCCATCACAAAACAGTTGAACGTCAACCTATTTCATCCATTTCGCGACAATATAATACAGGTAAAAGAAATCTTTTGTGACAGGTGTCTCGCAAGACGCGAATAAGGAAAATTAACAGCCGCGATTGATGGAAAAGCTTTTTAGTTGATTCCAAAAAAAGAACCCTGATTTATTCACACTGATTCAGAAACCAGTACTTATGTTACAGCCATTTTATCGTTCCACTGCTGGGCACAGGACTCCTCTCACGCGGAGAAGGTTTGAGCATTAATCATCACGATTGCTCAATGCTGGTTAGTGATTTCAGACTGTATAGTCCAGAAACCAGTACTGTGAATCGAAATTTCCAAGTAAAGATTTGAAGTTGGAAATTGACTTTCATGTGATGCAAGTGGTTAACACGCACACTAACACAGTTTGAACCCGTCGGTTGTCGCGTCAAACTGTCATATTGTCAGGGCAGCTGATTACGCGCGCGGTGACGCGAGAAATCAATTCCGATAGCATTGTGTGCGCGCATTCATGCAGGTTTACCTCTCTGCGTGTTGTTACTCTGTGGCGCGAGCTGTGACGTCAACGGGGCCGCTGTCAACGTATGTCACTGTCATTCGAGTAGTGTTATGTCAATGTGGTTTATATTTGACAGTTATGGCACGGTTGAAATTTATTATGGTTTGATAATATTATATCAGTAATTTATAACTGCAGATGTTATGAGTAATTAAAACAAAGAAAAATATTAAAAGCAAATATTGATTAATTCGATGAAAATGGTATTAAAATACAAAGAGAATCAAAAGATTTCTTGCAAAGTTGTTGTTTTCATCTTATAAATGAAATTTTTGATTATAATTTCAATTTCGATAAACAAACAAATAAATACTCTGAACATGTTTTATTTCATCGTATTTTATATTCTGTATCATACGAACAAAATATCGGAAAATCCACGAATTTCATTGTTACATTCGAAAAACTCATAAATTGTTGCAACAAAAAGTATTATTTTGTTAATCCGCTTGCAAACGAATATTTTCAATAAATAAATATTGCATGTAAAATATTGGCGTATTGTCTAGGAATCGGGTTTTAAAGCTGAAAAGTTTATTTCCGTTAATGCGTTGGAATATTTCAGTAGAGTGGAACGGAACGTCGGAATCAATTGCGTTTGGTTCGTTATTACTTCACTTCACTGTGGGTAGGTACGGGTAGGTACTCGCTCGTCACAGACTGATCATCAAACTTTACTGAATTAATTTCGCCTCAATCACAAAGCTTTTACACAGTTTCTCACTTTCGGTAATGTTTCAAACGATGTTAGCTTAAAATTCCAGATAAAAATATTTTTTAAATTCACATACCTACTCTCCAGTTTCGGCGCTGTTTATTGATTTGAAAAATAACGTAACGAAAGCTTTGCTTAACATTGGTTTTAAGTTGTAAAGACAACTCAGTTATTCTTTAGACATACTACTACCATTTATCATAAACCGATTAATTACTATGACAACATTTCAAACGCACAATTAATTTTCCACAAACATTACTAGTTTTGATGACTACCCTCCGGCACATACTTTAGCAACACAACACAACACAGTTGGAATCCCGTACAAAAACCGCAGCACGACACTACAACACAGAATGTTCGAGAAATTTCCATAAATTCGGGAACAATGTCCTCGGAATGCGAGGACCGAGGGTCCAAAGACTACTGCTACTTGCTACTATGGGTAGTTTCAAACACATTTGTTGACAGTCTTGAATAACTTAATGAAGGGGTGATGTGACCTCTTGCGGGAATCTTGGCTATATATAAACCAACAACCATACGACAACCACATTTAATTTAGGCTCGATATTTAAAACATGGTCTTAGAAAGTACCGACTGTAGTACTGGTTTTAAGCCATCGTCTTGAAGAAAACCTTTTGAATGAGTTAAATAATAAGTTGGCAAATATTCCTCCCTCTATTTATTATAACTATTTTGTTTATTTCACAAAATCATTCAAGATAGTCACGGCTCACGTCATGTTATGCTCGATGTATCCATAAATCTTTATGTTCCATGTTTTTCTAGCTTTACAGACAGACATTTAATATTTTTGGTGACAGGGAGACATATAAATCGTCAAGCTTTATATCTTCAGTCTAGTCTCATATTCCTCTGGGATTTGCATCGCATTTGCTTAGATTTTAGGACAATATTTATTTCTACCTCAAAATTGTACGTAGACGAGAAAATTCTTAGACTTATCGCGTGTACAATAAAATTTTCGACATGTCAATTTTACTGTTGAATATTAATTTTCTTTATCTCTTTGTATTATTTACTGACTAAAAATGTTCATTGTGTTTGAAAAATATGCAGCATGATGCTATTGTCGCTTGCGTTATTCATATCAATATATCCCGCAAACACAATGCCAGTTGTTTTCATGCCAAGTCTGAGAGAAAATTACAGCGCCATATTTCAATTTACTTGCCACGCTAAGCCGGCCGGGACAGCTAATCTATTACAAATGTACATACATTATCCTTATAACGCACACCAGTAACAAACGACGAATAAAACCTTATTGTTCTCCTTAAAACAAAACTTGCTCTATAAACTTGAAATAAAAGACAAAAATTAAAAAGTTTTCAAAAGACCATCTCAATAACTTCGATTCGACTCATATCTTCCAGTCTATAAAACGCCTCTAAAACTGAATGCTTACAGAACAATTTTAACAGAATTACAGCGTTTTAAAATATTTACAGGGCCTCGTGAATGTTACAAGCGGAGAGGTCTGAAATACATTAGCATAAGGTATTCAGTACGTGCGCGGGATTACATTAGGCCGCTAACTACTGACAATGCTTCAATTGTATAAACAATATAACACGAACTTGATACATTATTAAATAAAGTAGGGCATTATTCTTCAGACTAATTTGTTATGGGTAGGTATTTGGATAACGGATTTCTGGGATAATCGATCAAATTCTGCAACTTTTGTTTTGTTAATACGCGGATGACAGCCTTGTTTGTTTATTAATCACGTATTGATTAGGTAATCTCGAATAGACGTAATTCAAAGTGTGAAAAAATTCAAGAGCAAGACAGTGTGAAAGCAGTCAATCAGATAATCGACTCTCTACTGCATACAATAAATCCCAACAATACCAACAATTATTGTTTTCTTATGGTTGTTGAATTAGCATAACAAAACTGCGGTGTCAGTAGGAACATCGGTAGCCGCGAACTGGCTCACTTTGTACTCATAATAGGTAAAGTTGGTTACTCTAGTGGTCTCAAGTGTTTCACAAAGAAAGCTTTGTTCTTTGATCAGACAGAAATTGATAAAGTCTTCAACACTAAGTACTAGTCGTTTTGACAAACTTTTGAGTGTTGTTGTTTTGTTCGAATTAAACATTTAAATTTTGCTGAGATAATGTTGATGGCTTGGCTTAGTATGATTTATTTGAATCGTGAATAATGACACAAATATCGTTCAACGAAGTAATGAAAAAGTTCCTAGAATGCTTTGAAATGAAACCACGCCACCTTTTCATACAGATTGGAATCGAAGCCGAGATAGATTCTCGCTATTCATTTCGTAACATGGATACTGCATAGTGTCAAGCTTTGCAAAGCGTGATATCATCTAGGAACGTTTACCCTGCTTCTATAACCACCGTGAGCGCTTGTTCTGAATTCAATCTGTATTCAGACTCGCGAGCGGTCTGTCCCACTTCGTTTGTTAGACGCGTCTAACTTTTGTCTTTTGTCTGATCGCACTAACATCGATTCCATCGTAGTTGTGGTGAGTGAAATCGATCCCTCGGTTACGGTGCGGAGAACTTTCGCTTCCCGATTTACAAACAGATTTTAATTTAATGTAAATTTTGTTCGTGAGGCTTTAGTTCTGTATAATTGATTGGAAGCTTGACTTTAACAATACCAACGAGCGTTAATGTGACTTCATTAACATTTTGAGACACAACGCTTGGCTTGCCGCTGTTCATTTTATGAAAATGATCTCGCGGAGCCGACATTTTGCGGCAGATGATAAAATCGTGATAATGCCTGATTTCACAAGTGGGTCGGAGCCAAAACAAAAAATGATTACACATTAAATTCTGTTGATGAAACTGAAAATTGAATTCGTTTCGATAGCATCGAATTACAATATCTTAAATAAGGAGTTTAGCTCGGGGGCTGATACCGGATACTTTGGCGATGGAATAAAAATTCGTTTATAATTTGTGTAATATGAGTGCGTATCGTGATATTTTCGGAGTTTTAGCTGGTAGTGAGTGGGGTTGGTAGGCGTGGTGATTAAGCCACTTGCGTCTAATTGTTCTAATAAATTCAAAGGAAGGCGTTTAATTTCCGACGCCGCTATTATTTCTCCTGATTAAATTCGTTGTGGGCTCACAGATAACTTTACTTGTGATACTTAGAACTTCATTACTTCAAGTTATTTTCTTGTCCGGTTTGCAGTCTTAGCGAAAAGTTACCGAAGGAGTTATAACATTGGTAGAACCCCAAGTAAAATATTTTTTTACTAACACATTCACTGCGTTACGGCAAGTATTTGGCCGTATTTGACTCTCAGCCAGTGCGGTAGCTCGTTGTCCTTGTTTTGCGTACTGTGCGGGGGCGATTTATCTAAGTTCCCTTGCGCGTAGGAATGAGATAGTGATATTTTCAATATTGTTGCTTTTAATATAATAATATTGTACACTAACAATATACGGCAAAATAGTTGCCGTAACGCACAGTAAAATAATTATTTTCATTCAGTGCGGTACGGCGAATATCTTGCCGTACCCCCCCAACCCCGCACCACACTGCATGCGTCCGCGCGGCGGTTCAGTGTGGGCTAGTGCTGGCCGTAAGCAAGACGTAACAATATTTTTTGTGAAAAATATTACGCGGTTCTGCTACAATGAGACGTTCACATAAAAAAAAACTGGATTTGAGTAGAGAGAGAGAGGGGAAATCATCATCTTGATGCCAAAGATGTCAAGTGTGAAAATAATTCAGTGGAATAACTACCTACTTACTAAGTTTCATACACGTCCTTTAATAGTTTTTAGTTTTTTTTAAAATTGGTCTGTTGGCGTAGTGGTTGTGGGTTAGATTCCCACACAAATCAAACATTCTTTGTCTAGTTGTCTTGGTCTGGGTGTATTTTCTAACTATACTATGCATTATATGTATTTGGGACTAGGTGGCGCTATAGTGTGATTGTGGTAGAATATAAATACATATTTATACATATTATATAATTAGGTTACATAAT
This sequence comes from Helicoverpa armigera, assembly GCF_030705265.1. Taxonomy (NCBI): domain Eukaryota; kingdom Metazoa; phylum Arthropoda; class Insecta; order Lepidoptera; family Noctuidae; genus Helicoverpa; species Helicoverpa armigera. The sequence continues at coordinate 10,300,389 of NC_087140.1, read as the reverse complement.
TATGTTGATTTATATAATCATATAACACTGATAAATATGAATATTTTATCTACAATAAAAAATATTTTTAAACTATCGACTATCATTCCAGAAGTAAACCCCATCCCTAGCATTTTTTCACTTCTACGCTGTACGGCATATATATTGCCGCGAATGAAAGATTTTGAAAAATCTCTGTATCTTTCAAAGTATAACAGAGAACCCGGGGCGGCTGCAGCTAGGTGTATACAAGGATATAGTCTATCGATTTGTTGATAAAGACCATTGATATAGGTGGTTTCCACGTCTGTATAGGCTTTGAAAGTCAGGTTCTGGTACGGCAAAATAGAAGCCGTAACGCATATCAGGAAATATAGATACGGGCAGCATTTGTTTCGTATCGCACTAGTAGAAAGTTTAGATTTAACGCTGCCGCAGTGAATGTGCTAAGAGAGAATATTTGTGGCTTGGAGTTTAAGTTAAATTTTCTACATTTACACTTGAAATATATAAATTCTTTAGAAAATAACGTTTATTTATTCTGAATGCTCACTACGTTTGCCATTACCATTATTAAGAGTCGTCTGGGAATGTGGTTTCACTATACGTCTTCTCTATTTAAAGGCCTAACCCCACTATGTATAGTTGAGCGACAAAAGCTCTTATTTTTCAATTACGTTCGCGTCAGACACGTGTGTGATGGAATTCAAACAATTTATTTTATTCAGCGGCCAAATAAAAGGGTTTTGCTTTCCCAATGGGCTGAGAAAGTTTCGCGTGAGAGGCTCCTTTGTGTGAATTCTTGGCTGGAGCCTCCGGCGAGATGATGTAATTTAATTTGAAGGTTTATGGTCTTAGCGTGCTGCCTTTGTTCAACAGCCAGCATTCCGAATTCTATTCGGTTTGCAAACTTTCAAGGAATTGATACTTTTTTTGTGCTGTACCGAGTTTGGAAAGGGATGGCCCTTTTTTGAGAGATACTTCAGACTTTTTCATGTTTTTTTTAGCTGTATACTCAAGAATTATTTTGAAACTTTATTAGGTCTACTTTTGAGCGATCCCTGTGACCTATGAAATTAGGGTAAGTAGGCACCATTTAAAATAATTACATATTTCGCAAGTACCCATTGCCAATTGCGATAAAACTATTGTTTTGGGAATTACTTAGCTCCAATAGATTGTAAGTACCCAGATAATAACAAATACTAAGCACAAAATGCCTAGATAACCCGAGATAATTCGCAACAATTTTCAAAAGAGCCCTAAATTCGACAGCGAATTCTTTGAGTGATGTAATAAACTCGACGTTTTATGTTTAAGTTAATTCTTCAAGTTTATGTTAAGTAAGGATATTATTGTATTAGTACTATAAACGGCTGACCTACATCCGCCCGGGTATTGTCCGGCTGAGTAAATGGAATTAATTATTTTGTTTTTCTAGACTAGCTTTTGTTTTTGTCTTTCTTCTGTTAAAGTTGTTTTTGCTAGGCATGGCAAGTTCAAGAAAGTGAAATGTACGTTGAGATTGTTTATAATTCCTTATACATTAGGTGATTACTTTAGTCATCATTATAAATTGTAATAGAATTTAAAGCCCTTTTGCGTCACATGTTTACTATGATAACAACTAGCCTAGCTCTTTTCCAACTATGGCCATCCTGTGCGCCGCACTTAGATGTGAGCAACAGCAGTAGAAATTATTTTAATTGTTGAACAATTAGAACTCTTAAAATACCTAACTTAAAACACACCCATCGCTTATTCACGTTCACAAAACCAAACAACACACCTAATAAAGTACTTCCACACAAAAATCTTCACGCGCAGCTTATGCAAAACCTTCATAACATTTCTGTACATTATTCACTGGCAGCCATAACTCTGTTCCGATAATCCGTTCCGCACAATACCTGTTCCGATATCGGAACGTACACGGAACGTTCCGATATCAGATATCGGTTCCGAAAAACATATACGTAAGGTAATCGCTGTGTTCCGCTGGAGCATAATTCGCAGCTTCCAATGCCTTCCGGCGGGTAGATTACGATATCAGATGCGTAAATCATGAATTGTGTCATCCCCTTTATCCTGGACCCTTGAGTGTGCGCTGTTCAGCCGAAGCGAGCTTCGGAACGCGGTTTAAACTCCCTTTTGTTGAGAACTGGATCAATGGATTTGTGTTATGGTTTTTCGTTTGAAAAGTGTATTTTTCTTTTTTGTTTTGTTTATAAATAAATAGTAACCATGTATTTGTAAATAGTACCTCGGCGATTGACCCAGTTCCTTTTATATAGCACAAAGACAATTTACTAAAAATAGCTTAATTTATTAATAAGTAACACACTAATAAGTAACCAATGTCATTCAATGTCCACGTCAGAAGCCGACAGCGGACTTGAGAATACTCTGAGACCACGGTTCAACTAGGAAACTATGTATTTCACTGAGTTAGCCTGTAGTCGTGATTTCCTTAGCTTCTATCTTTATACATCACTGACCATTTATATAGACTATTCCCTTAACGTTAAGCACCGTAAGTTTAAAATATGAAATGTCCAAATAGGTCATATCGTCGCTTAACGCCGAACATTGCTTATTAGCTGTGCTTGGAGTCAATATTGGCACTATCCGGCGCTGAGCTGCAATATTGCCCAAATTGTTATTGGCGTTGCCTTATACTGTTATACGTATTTATATTGCTTTTATATTTCTTACAGTTCTTGGTCAGAAATGGATTTCTATATAGTCATAAAAATATATTTAGTTTTTAGTCTACATCAGATCAATGAGTCAAATAAATAGTTAATACTGAATGTGGTCATTGCTTTTTGAAAATTATATTTATATCCATATACTCCAAGGAAGCTTTTAGACTTTTTGGCGCCGATCTAGGCCACATTAGCATACAAAGTTCCGTAAGGACCCACAAAGTATACCGTGTACATTTCACGACAAGTAATGTTGTAAGTTTCGTATCATAAATCGCTTCTACAGCTCACACAACTTTATACGTTTTTTGAGGTACAGGCGAGCACACAAACTTTGTGAGAGATTGTGCCCATCACGTCAGCCTTGTTGAAAGTTTCGCGTGACTGTACATTCTACAATCTTTGTGAAAGAAATTTCCATGTGTTCACATATTTTAGTATAATTTGTGCGAAGATTAGATGACGTACTTTAGAGAGAATCATAAGATTTAATTTTTGGAAGAGGAAAAGCTAAGATAAACTTGGCTTGAGGATGTTAATCTAAATTAATGTTAGTCATTAATATTACGTTGAAGCTGTATTTAAATAAGAACAGGCCTATATAACAAACCGTCTAGATTTTTTTAGAAATTACAATTCACGTTTCACTTCAAAGCTGTAAAAATATTATTTTAACACATAATAAAACAAATAGCTTTGAGGAAAATCTCTCAAGTATCATTTCAATTACTTCAAAGAAGAAAAATATTTCAGTGAATACACATTTGAGATTTGAGCTAACAATGAGGCTGTGCGGAGGTCACATTTCGACAATACGGACTTAATGAACATCTCTATCAGTATTATATATTAGACTGGGGGATTAGGAGTAATCCGTCCATTTTATGCGTCCACGGTAATGGACAATGAGGGTCCCTGAAGGATGTTTTTTTCAGCTGCGTCCCGAGACATTACTTACTTCAAATTGATCGTTACTGCCGATGCTTTCTCGAGATTGGACTGTTTTAAATTATTTCTTTAGCAATAATTAGAGTTTCTGTCTTCGTTTCTGTTTGAATTATTTATGTCAGATTATTTAAAGATTTAGTAATGAAACCACTGACTCTGGTGTTATTAGTAGATGACCAGATATTGTTTGGTGTATTGTGATTTCTTTTTGTATGAGCTCCGAACTAAACGACTGCTTAAATATTTCACTATTTTCAAATAGTTCACAGGCACAATTTAATGACTGCACTATTTCTTATTTGGCGCAGTTTGAAGTAGTTAATATTAGAAAAGTTAGCAATACGTTTTACAGCCCATTCGAGGACATAAAATTACAGCTAAAAGCGTTGACGAGATAAAAACGAGCTTCCAGCGCTATTGACGCAAACTTTACAGCACTGCCAACACATAAATATAGTGCCATGTCCATAAAACATGTACCAACTTTACGACCTTATGAAATATTTTGCAGTTTGAATTGTGCTCAGTTTGCAAACTGCTTCGCCATATTGATTCACGCGCGAATCTCTACAAACAACAATAGACTTTAAAAGAACGTCGTACAGTTCAAAACTGTTTAAAATTAGACACAAACTTCCATTGAAAGACGCGTGTTCTCAGTTTAGAATATGGAGGATTTAAAGCGGGATGTCTTGTTGTGCAAGTTTGAGCTTTAAGGGGAGTTAATAAGGTCGGTATTGTGTCGGTATGTGAGCTATTATTGGATTCCCGGGTCGGTCGCAGATAGAATGGTGCATGTATTCCGTGTGTTAACATTGTTCGTCGCTGTTTGCCGACTCCTAAGGTTTTATTTTAAACATGAGGTTTGCATTTTAAACGTTTCCTTTAGCTGATGTTGCGTTTTCACTTTCGTTTTAACGCCGATTCAGGTAGTTTATTCAGCAATTACAATCTGCTTTGTGTTGTATTTTCTTTTTCGTTTTGTCTTGTATTCGTCTTTATGGTGTTACTTTTCCACGTGTTTGTATTTTATTGTTATTGAGCTTTGGTCCTGTAACTTTTTTGAGGAAAAATATTTTCCATCCCCATAAAAAAACTCTTCACGGAAAAGACTATAATTCAACGATTTTGCAAAATTTAAAAAAGGGGAATATCACCGAAACCCTTCGTCTATAAGTGTCCCGAAAGAGCTGACCTAGTTGGGAAGTGCGCGGTCATCACGACGCCAATTACTGGCCACCCCCGCGGCGCAGTGAGGATGAAGTTAAGACTATCGGGTTACTTTGACATTTTTCATAAAACCCCGAGTCTCTTGAACATTATTAAACTTTTAAGATAAGCATATTTATGTGACATTTCGTTTATAATTAAATGGTACATAGGAGTATCTGATTGTTGGTAACTACTCGTAATATTGGCTACAATGATAGAATTGCTTGAAATCTTGAGATTTTTGACGTACGAGAGCTTGTCACTGGAGAAACGGAAAAACCACGGGGTACAACTTGTACAATAAAAAGTACCAAGTATAAGAAACTTCTTGTTAAAACAACACTTAAACTAAAAACAAAAGTTATAAATACAAATAAATATATTTTACAATTAATTCTATTCCCCAAACGGCCGAAAGAAACTTGGTGTAGCAATAAAGCGTAATATAAGCGCGAAGCTAACACTTATTACTGAAACTTTTTCTAAGTTGAGCACAATATTTGTCTTCAAGTTGAGCAAGTTTAACTTTGTACATTTACAATTAGTCGGCTCTGTGATGCAGTTCAAAATTTAACGAAAGGGAAAAATGTCGCCTTCCTTTCAAAGAGATCCTTTATCATTTTGGGTTTAAATCATTGGATGAGCAAGGTTTTACATAGGTTTATAATCTATTTTTATTCACTGCTAAGTATACCTCGCTGTCTACCGAAAGAACTACTTTCTGTACCCGCGTACATATTTACTCTTCTTTTTATGTTGGTCAACTTGCAGCACACTTAAATCAACTTTTTTCACCCAAAACTATGCCTTCACCATAGGTACAACCCTACCAAATTGAGTAGCACATGCAAAGCTACCGCGATCCTCGTAAACTTGTCGGGTTACAAACTACTCGGGAGTTAAAGGTGGGATTTGAAGGATTAATTACAATTTACAACTATTCAGTTTATACGATACATGATGTCACAAGTTTTGGGATTGTTCTGAACGGTACCGAGTATTACCGATAGTTTGAATGATCTTGGAAACCTAATATTGTGACATCGTTGAATGATATTAGATTAAATTAGGATGTCTAACTCTTATAATCAAACTCATTGATATGTTTCTATTATTAACATTCGTTTTACCTGCCATTTCTACTCGCCCACAAAAAAATAACAATTCTTAAAACACAACAGAAAACAATAAGCATGAATAAATAAAGTGAGTTGAAAGCAAGTATGAATATCGGCATCCTTTTAAGTAACAATTCTGTAAGTACCACTAGCCTGTTTATTCTTTCTCGCAAACTGTTTCAATCTGCAGAAATGATACACAATCGAAATTGTTTTCTCTTAAAATCGAAAACATGCGAAATTGCAAAGCGCTTCCAATACTCGATATCAGTAAAAAGATCAAATAAGCATACAGCAAAAAAGGAAAAAAATATCACTCAAGACGGAAATACGATAGGAAATCTTATGAAGGGGTATTACGATTCAAAATTGCATAAAGTATCATCTGGGGACGACGTTGCGGGAAATCAGATCGTATTGTAATAGTGTTTGGGTGTAAATTCGCGCGGTTCGCGTTCCTGATTCAATAAGGCTGAGAGGTAAGGTCAGGCACAGACGGATTGAATTGTGTGTCGTGAGGCTTTCCGTGGCTCGCCTCCGCTTTTAACATTCCGTACAGAAATGAGGATATTTGCCGCGCAAAGCCTGACATCTTGCCTCTTTACAAGTGTCTCGGGACTAATTCTAATGTATACGCATTGAGCGCCGCTTTTATCAACTCTGCTTTTTATTTCTTTGACATTCCTGCATCATTAAAATTCAGTGAACGTTACTGTTGGTCTGTTCATTCAGTATTTTGTGTGAACCATTGATGAATGGCTTCATTCTTCTTTGGGGTATCATTAAAATAATTTACGGCTATATCGTGTTCGCTCTTTGACAGTTTGTGTATAATGGAGCGTACTATTCAAATATAAGATTAATTTTCGGACTCTGTTATTTATAGCTGTATATTAAATACTTGTAAAATATATCTTTTTTCCTAATTATCAAATTGGACTACAAATAAATTGTAATTATCTTTGCAAACGATTAAGCAATCAATTTTACAGAAAGACAATACTTTACAATGACAAGACATAAACATAACTCACCATCGGCATCTCTCAGAAGATTTACTTCCACATTTTTTCGCAAAGGATCGTCAATTTAGAAGGAATAAACAAAAATACAAGCTCGTCCCTTATTTAATAGACATTTAACCTTATCAAAGTCATACATTACCTCTGTACGGCCCCAATAAATCCCTTCCGATCTCATTACGGCCCCGCGGCGTTTGTTCCGATCGTTCGCGTTACATCGCGCAGTTTGTTCCACTCATTCTATCTGATATATACTGAGAACCAGCAGTGTATACTGATCATAGCAGTAATGTAGCAATATGTAGGTTGGTCGGAGAAGCGAGGAATTTAATTCGAAAATAATGTGTTTTGAATTACGTATGGAATGTAGCAATATTATTTATGTGATATTAGTTATTAATACGTAATTTAATAAACTCAAGTTGTAATATTGTAGGATATGAAATTAATAATGTTGTATTTTTATATTAATATTGAACAATACAATAAAGAAACATGGTATTCATTTTGTTCTCAATTGTACACAGCTGTGTCATTTTCAATGTGACACGTGTCACGCTTGAGGCCAAATACATTTTTTTGAACTCGTTATTACGTATTATATGATTGAAGAATTAATATTCGATAGGTATCGAAAATTCCTACAATCGAATGATCCGCAGTAAATTGGAATGTAACGAGGATTTACTCGATTTTATACTGGTTCTTTGGTTTAGTGATCCGATATTCTGGCAATGTGCATGAATACTGTAGCTAGATATCACGGTTGGGATGCTTATCAGGCTTTTCGCAGGTAGTGGATTCGTCCCAGATATCTATCTATGTTTTAATTGAAGTATTAAATTTGGGTGATCTGCTGTAATATTATAATTGATTAGATTTCGGACCACTGTACAACTTTGATGGAAACCGATGTTATGTTCTCTTGTTCATCTGTCACATTTCACGTAGGTATTACCAAACAAGTAATGTTTGGTTATAAGTGAAGATATGGAAAAGAGAGACGTTCTACGCTGACCCCAAATGAGAAATTAGGGTAAGAGCAGGGGAGACTTAATGAATGAACCCAACCTCTTTATTAACTTAAACATTTTTATAAAACAAATCAGTCCATGACTTTTCATCTTCATTCAACATCCCCAAGATAACCTTACCCTCTAATGCACACATAATTACCCATTCACACACACACACACACACAAGCAGACATTTTTAATTAGCGGCGGCCACAGGGCTGCGGCGCCTTCAAACGGCAAGTCTCTTACAAATGAGCCAAATTAAAAAAGGACGTATAAGAGGTGGAGATATACTTTGTGTGCTTAGAACATGTAACCAACTGGAAACGTCATTATCTTATCATAATATTCTCATAATCTTTTGTATTTTCAACCACCAATGACATATACGCAGCCCGCTATTGAAGTTTTCGTAGATAAATTAAAATGCAATAAGTTCAAAATTTGGTATGCACTGTAAAAGCAGTTTTATACGATTTTAGACAAAGTTCATCATAATTCTTATTTCAAGGTGTGTATCAAGTTTGTGCTTGTGTTTAACAACTGCTATTATGATCAAGAATGCATCAGCTATCACTCGTAGTATTTTTTGCGTTGCCTCACAAATTGTCAGGCATTTTTTGTCATGCAGATTTGCAGACCGTGGTGGCTGCAGTTGGTTATACACTCTAAGTATGTTCGTTTTTTTATCAATCCGTGTAATTCTCCCCGCACGTGGCCATTGTCCTGCAGTACACAGTATAACACTTGCTTAATGAACTGGCATTGTGTCGCGACTTGCTTGTCTGAATTATTTACTCTGTGGTATGAATCATTTTAATTTATGTTGTTCAACCTTTTTGTTTTATTATATTTTGTTTTATAACAGAATGTAATGATACTTTTTCGTGAGAACGTGAATTACGATTTCTGTTGTTTGAAATAATGTTTCGCAATTATTTTCAAACACCTACGAAAATACCTCAACGAATATAATAAAGGAAAAACTTGTTTTAAGACCTCTGTATAATCTCGTAAAAATAACTTTTATAATGCTTCATTAATGTGGGCTAACATTAATTTGTGCGGACATAAAAACTGGTAATAAAAATGTAGGTTATATTTCTTCTATGCGGAAAAACTGAGAAAACTCAGCATTAAAAGTACTTCTAGATTACCTGAAGCTTTTACTTTATTGAATATATTTTTTCCCGCATGAAAATAGTCAATCACGCACTCGTTTGCTACGCCACTCGTAGCATCTGCTACGCTGCTACGCCGTAGCATTGCTACGAATCTTCATCTATTAAATTGACTGGTATTACTTTTACTTGAATAGATTAATATAGAAGTTTTTGTTAGCTCTGAATTTCTGGCCAAGTACTGAAAGCAAACAGTTTGGTTTGAACAGAGGATGGTTGTGGTTAGGTAATGGCTTTGAGCTTGTTCCCGTTATGCAAGCCTTAGTGGTATTGCTTTAATATATTGCGGATGAAATTGAATTGAATTCAGCTTTAATTGCTAGTGCTTCGTAGTAATAATCGACTGCGTGTGTGTGCTATGATAAACAGAATTTACTTTAGTAAAATTGTATATGTATTTTAATCTCCAATATTACACAGCCACACACAGACATAAATCCACAAAAATCACCAGCAATCAAAAACCGAATACCCATTGAAAATGCATCAAAGTAGCTTTGTCTCAAACGCGTCACATGTCAGTGGAGGTTTTGTGTCGCAAGCATCACAATGTCAAACTTCGCTCGCATTGCTCAGACAGCTCACACAGCTCAACTCTTTGACCCTTTGTTCAGCTCAAAGAAACAAATGTAACTTTACCGAATACAAAAGAATATCTTAAATGTTTCAGTTTCAGGATGATATTTCAAGCCTTCGCCTGAAGCGTAATTAAAATTATATGTCTGTATGAAAGATTCAGGTATTTTGTTTGTTGTATAAAATGCAATTTGTTTGCAATTTACACATTCTTGCAGTGCTTGAGAGGTGAATCTGCTTACTTCGAATGTATAATGCATAATATGTAACAGAGTAAAACCACAATAGAAAACTAAATTATTTACAAAACATGTTGTCTACATTCTCGGAACGTTTAATATTGGAAAGACAGGTCATATACTGAAATTCTTATCATAAAAACTGACAAAAACAGCTTGGCTAGAGCTTCAAAGAACTAAGCAGATAGTTAAGTTTATTTTAAAGCCAATATACATATGTGTGACATGATTAACCCATAAGTACATAAAATCTTTACAACAAAAATACTACCCCATATCCTATACAAAATACTACTTACTTAGATTCCCAATATAGTAGTTACCTAAAGTGGGCATTCAAGACTACAAAAGCGAATGGCCGGAAAGAATTAGTTGAGCTGACCACGGAATGTACCAGGCGCACATAAAGCGAAAGAGGTTTTACTCAGCACTTTGACGATAGTCTGGTTGTATGACGTTATGTCTAGACCTTATGTACGTACTGTTGTAACAAGATCACTTATGGAACCTACAATAGTGACTGAGTCTTGGACATATTCTTCCTTGCTTATTCTTAAATGAAAGGTAACTTTTACTCACTTTTAAAAGGTAATAAAAATGAAAATGAATTAATCACAGTCTGGCCTATGAATGTCTTCTGTCGTTTAGTACATTTATAAATCCCGATTTTGATTCAATAAGGTCAATTAATATTTTAATAATAACTCAAGAATCAGTATTGAAGCCCAGCTATTTGTAAAACAAAAACCCGTTAATTTCCTCTAAACCTTCACGGGACCTTTTTAAATAAAACCGATACGTTAGCTCCCTAAGAACCGTCTACTCGCCGCAGGATACAAACTGTCCGACTATAAGTCTTCGCACAATGGGGGCAGCCCTAATGAGCTCGCTGGATTTATTACACGCACACATGCATACCATGCTGAACACTAGGGTTCGTTCACACAGACCGGCTCGGATAGCATCGGCGCGGCGCGCATTTTTCTTTTCACACAGTCGGGATCCATCGGCTGCGTGAGCGAAAGCAATCGGAGCCAAACGTCTGGAAGACTAAGAAAAGTACGCGATCGGAGCCGATCAGCTCTTATTATTTCACACCAAGCGCCCTTGAGCATTTTTAATAACAAAAGCAGTGCACATGCAAAAATTAACCAGTACTAGGAACTCGGTTTTCAACGTGTTAAGAATTGGCTTTCCTCTGCCGATCCGTGTGAACGGATCCTTACGAAGCTATGTATGTGTGCGTGCAACTGAGCTTGACCTATAGTTAGGGTTGCCACGCTCGTGTATGTTTAATGGGTTTTTATGTAAGTGTGTGTGTGTGTGTGTGAGTTTATTAGCAACCATGACCTATGACCGTTAATGTATTGTGCTATTGTTTTATTGTGTATTGTAAAGAATGTTCGAACAATGTCGCGTGGAACACGTTGTTCTACGATACAAGTTTATTCTTTACGAAATGGTCGTGTTTTAGTTTAATAGTAGTAACTTTTATGAAGTTATTTAAAGTTTTAATTGATACAAATATTAATGAGTGTTTCTTTTTCAGGTATGTAGCCGTTTCAAGCATTCCTTCCTTCCTGATTTTAAACGTAAGTTTTAATTAGTATGTACTCTAACAAAGTTTATAGTTCTTCAAGTTATTAGTTTTAATTATAATAATTCGAAGTATATAGGTAAACGTTTCGAAGTTCCTTCCGAAGGCTCCGTCTACTTACTTTTATAACATCTAACTTTTAGTTAAAATATTAATGAAGTATTAATTAATAAGTCAACCGCAAGGCTATAGTTTAAATATTTGAGTTATGTTTACGGAACTCTTAACAAAATTGCTGTTAACAATTATTTGTACTTATTGCTTCTACTACTAAAGTTGCTGTATTATACAATGATGCAAAAAACCATGTCATATTGACACAAAAATGTGTTCCAGTTTCTTTATTAATGAGCTACAGAATTTAAATCCGTACCTTGACTGAGTATAACAGATATTTTCGAACGAAATAAAACAAAAATACATTCAAGAAATCGTGCCATTAGCTTGTGGCATTAAAGTGATAATCACCCACTCGGCCACAGGCGACGCCGCGGCATACGAATAGGCTGCAGTACATTGTGCTGATTTATGGCATTGTGGGGGTGTTACGGTGCCCGTGGGGTTTGTATGGGGTTGCCCGCGACTGTAGCTACGGGATAATCAGTGTGGTGGGTGTATGAGTCAGAATATAAAAAATGGTCTTTTTTGTGGACTGCTGTGTAAAGTAGGAAGAGAAACTTGAATTTTATAAGAGTGTCATCTTAGCAAAGCTTTTTGTAAAAACTCTAAATTACTTGCCGCTTATTCGTCTCCTAAATCAATCTATTTTTATATTTCAATTAAATAGTGTGTGCTAAAAAGCAACGCAAGAAAATATCAATTTTCTAGACTTGAATTGACTAGAAGTTTCTAGCATAGATAACCATTAACAATAAATTGTGGCTGTGCTCACGATACATTAAAGTATTCTAGTAGGTACTAATATTATGTACCTAGTAGGATTCATTTACACTTTTAACTCAAGCCGAAATTCTGAGAAAATTAATTAACGTACGAATCTATACAGTATACACCTACACTATAATAGGGTTTTCTATCAGACAGGAGGTACTTTATAAGATTAATATTAAACTTTAAACGATATTACACGAACGCAGTAATTAACAACGTATTTAATTAACAATCTCTTTATAATTAAACGGTATTTTTTCCCTAATATTAATACAAAAGGAGCAAAACTCTTTGATGTAGTTTTTAAAAGTTATGTACTTGAGTAAAATATTCTTTTGTGATCTACCTTTGTTTTTCAACTTTTGGTATTTGACATTGCCTAACGATACATGATTCAATTAAAACTCCAGCATAAACAATATGTAACTAATATAGCCGTTTTCCCGTCGGAACTTCTATCTGTACCGGAATAAAATATAGCCTACATTACCCGGAAAGAGTGTAGCTTTCCAACAGTTAAATATTTTTTTACATCAGTTCAGTAATTTCGGAGCCTTAAGGGTACAAAGGAACAATCAAACAAAAACTCTTTCAAGAAGTATATTAGCATAGAAGTATAGAAAACATGGTTGTAACTCATAACTTAATATAACAAACAGCAAAGTTACCACAATACTGTCACAGTTAACACACAACCAAACCACAGTAAGATTAACCTCTCAATTAATCCGTGCAGGTGCATTTCCGCTGCACTCTGCACAAATGCACTTCTCACAATAAACATCAGCGGTTAGCGTAAATCTCGCCGCCGAGTCATCTGTCTCGCTCTAACACCCGCCCCACACGCAGGTGTGAGGGAGACGGTAGACGGTGAAATGTGTTTATGTCTCCCCGTGAAATATTGCTCTAGCAAGGAAAAAAAGCGAGTTTTAGTTTCGTTCGGTTGTTTTCAAAAGTTTCGTGTTTTTCCAGCTTTTGGGATATTAGGGGCACATATTTTATTCCGATACGGGAACGATATATTTTGTGTTTCGTAACTGTGAACCTGGTTTGTTGTGGTACTTATAGTCTTGTTTTGTTTTAGAACTGCAATCTAAAAATGAACGTTGAATTCATGAGTCTTTTTATTTTTTTGCTACATTTGACAATGATAAAGTGTCCCAAAGTGTATAGCTTTTATTGTATGGAACCGCAAAAGAATTCAAAAAATTGATGAACTTACGAACTCTAGACGTCTGCACAATCTTTCGAGAATTATGATTTATTTGTCATTCATATATTGGTAAAAAAAGCATTACTGCTAAGAGCATGCACTTAAAATAATTTATCATTGAATCGAAATAATAAAACATTGATCATTCTTCGATAACAAAACCCAGCACTTTATTACTGCATTAAACTTCAAGTTACAGTTGGACCACTTAAACTTTGCTAAGTACGTTCCAAGTAAAGTTAAGTATAGCTAAGAGTAGCCCCACACTGGAGACTAAACAGTCGGCTGACGGTCGACAGTCTGGCCAATTTTATTTTTAATCTTTAATCAAGTTTTTAGTCAGTGTAATACCGACTCTATGATTGTCGTTGTGTGTACTACTATTTATTAATTTATATTTTATTTACAAAACTGGTATATTGGAAGATTTAACGCCATAAGAAATTCTCTAACAGTCAACCATCGGGCTAAAGGGAGATTTTAATTAGGTACAAAAAAGAAAATTAACAAAAAAATCACCTTCATGATTCATGAGCCCAAACAAACTATCGGCCGACTAAAAGTTTGCAGTGTGTGTACTTTTAAAATTCGCTAAGTACGTTCCAAGTATAGGTGAGTAAAGTGAATGTCTCTCAGTTAAAAGCTTGGAGTTTTCAATAAAAGCTGACAGCACGTGAAGGTTTGCTTTTGAACAATCGACAGGTTTTGAGAAATGAAGTGTTCTGTGCTGTAATGGAATTGTGACGTTTATGCGTGGAGAGAATTGGCTCGATATTGTGATGCGGTTTCTAGCTAGGAGCGATTTTTTTTTTTACCTAGGCGAGACGTTGTTAGTTTAGTTCATATTTAAATCATGGAGATAAAAAGTAATATTTAAAGGACATTGTTCCGGCTCCATACATGTTCTGCCTAAGAACCGTTCGAATGGAAAGTGACTTCTATAAACTCTTTAAATTATATGGAATCCTATGAAATAAGTTTTCACGAACGGACACTTCAGGAAACTAAAATAATTACGAAAAAAGTTAATATTTTGAGGTTATAAATAAAAAATAACCAAGCTTGCGTGAAATATCAGAGTAGTATTAATTAAAAATCAAACTACACTATACAAAATATCAACAACACTATGTGCAGCTCTATATGTTCTCTTCTAGGTCTAGGGAAAGACTACTCTACTAGATACTAGGAAAAGAGATAGTACCTAGTCAAGTTTAAGAGAATTCTTTGACAATGATCATTTTATAAAGTTGCATTTTCTGTCTGTCCCTATGAATGCTTAGATCTTTAAAACTACGCAATGGATTTGGGTGCGATTTTTTTTAATAGATAGAGTAGGTCAAGAGGAAGGTTTACACCAAGGTTTTACATTGCCACCGTGCGAAGACGGGGCGTGTGACTAGTTTTCATAAATGCTTAGAATTTGTATGAAAAACAACTACCTAAACGCTTTTGCTTTCAACGTTACGTTTCTTAATATATAGTGAATCCACTTTGCATTTGTGATAAAACGCATAAGTATCCAAAATGGAAGAGTTCCATTCACCACAATTCATAAAATCGATGTTATTACGATGGAGAATTATTTATTTAAATGATTGTTACTACTTTTATATTAGACAGTTACCTAGCTATCTTCATGCCATAAGGCGGGAATCGAACCCGCGGTCTATTACCAAGAAGGCACAGACCATACTAAAAATGTCATTACCACACAAAATAATTTAACAGTTAAAGTAAGGTTTACCAATAACAATGAAAGAGGTTTTCGAGGATGTGCAATAAAAACAATATTTATATTCAATTAAAGGTTTTTAATCATCAATATTTCTCAATAATATATTATCTAAGAACTGGGCAGGGGGTATCTCGCCCAGCTTAAATACCAAATTATAGTCATAATGTGGGCACAACAGCCCACTGTTCTACGCCCAACGATACAATTGCAACAGTAATGCCTGATGGTAGGAGCTTCTTACAAAGTACCTACACAATTGCGTCCAACAGTGCATTGCATCTTATTATGCTCGACTGCTTCAGACCAACACGTCGTACATATAAGGTCATGAGCTTCAACCTGTAATAAATAAATACAATAAAACATTAGTAAATGTCAAGTAACTTGCAATTGTGGCAATTAATCTGAAAACCGAGAAATTGTGTGCTTATGAGAACATAAGTAGGTAGTAACATTCTTATCAAAATTAGAAAAACACTTTCGTAGACCACTTACCATACGGGGAACAGTCCATTGTTGTATGCAACGAAGTATATCTTCGTTTTCTAATACCAAAGAACATCCAGCAGATCCACAATTTATACAATATACTATATTCTGCATCCATTGTTGTAATTATAATACAACTAAATTCGATCAAAGACAGAGCAATATCCGAGAATGCCAGGAAAATCCAGTCCTTTACACACAGCCGAGTCTACCAAGTACGCAATCTAATCGGAGTCCGTAATCAAGCCAAAGTTGTTAGAATAAAACCATGAAACGCATAGAAAATCACAAAAGAAACGATAGTCTCAAAGCAATCAAACTGACTTCTAGCAAACTGACTGAAGTACACCAGTGTTGCCAATTACGAAAACTATAATCCTACTCGAATGCCAAGCTAGAAATTCGCGATTTCGCTTAAAACATATAGAATACTAGTTTTTTTCTAGCTAGTCAATTTAGGTATTTAAATGAATAAAGTGTTAGCAACTAATTCTAATAACTGACTTCGGAAAGGAGGTTCTCAATTCGGTCCGTATTTACCGAAATCGCGAAAACTTTCGAAACTGACAGCACTGGCTGACGGAAACATTTTATAAGGCATCAATAATTGTGAACCAACTTTTTATTTGGAATTTATTTATTTGAAGTGTCCGTGGAAAACGAAAATATGTTTCAAACAATAAAAAAATAAATGAAAATTATAGTATAATTTATATTCACATCGGTTCTTAGGCCAAAATTGGACAATGTCCTTTGGTCACAAGAATAATATGCGATTAATTGTTTTGTGATATAATTCACACAATAACCCTCAGTATTCTCGTTATTTTGCTAAAAACTCAGAATCTTTTCTCAAATTACGAAATTCAGTTTGCACTTTGAATCCGACCACAAAAGACACAAAAGGATATAGGTAAATGGGTAAAATTTTGCCATACACACCTGAGCCTCACCTTTGAGGAAAAATAAGAGTAATTTTATGTCAAAAAAAAAAGATAACAGAAGTTTACCCCGACAGTAGGAAACTGCATATCCCTGTTTAGCAGCCGGGTAGGCAAACCCGGGTAGGGAAACATACCCGGATAGGCGGATATACCCGGGTAGGGAACACACCCGGGTAGGGAAACATACCCGGGTAAGAGAACACACCCGGCTTGTGTCAGGGTTGCCAGCCGTGAACCGGAATACATTACACGTGTCTTCCTGATGCGGAACACGCGACGGTGTTGCCATTCTTTGGCAGGTTACCCGTAGATGAGAATTTTCTTTTTGAGAATAATTTTCCGGGTGTTTAAGGGAAATTCGGTTGGTAAAATATGATGATTGTTTGTGTGAGAAGGTTTTTGTCTGTCTGATGTTATTACCGAGTATGTAAGAGCTGCAACATAATTTGTACATTTTTTTCTTACTACCAATTTCAAATAATATGAACTGTTATATTTTGGCCTTGTACAACAGAAGTTTTCATTTTCCTTTTTTACATCTAACAATAATTTATTGCATATTTCAGTCACCTACATTAAGATTTGCCTATCATTTCTTTTTACTTCTAACTCTGCTTACCCTTTAAATGTTTTAACAATCTTAACATACAACCTTCAAAGTCATGTACAATATACATATGTAAACATACATACATATACAAAGGTCGTACCTCACACGAGTGATTAATGAGGCGTGATCAGGCGTGATTCAATTTGCGCGAGACGACAGCTGTCGGACTGAACCGTTTTATTACTAGACTACAGTCTATAGTCTAGTCTAGGCCTAAGTGGAGTCGACTTGTGGTAGGTCCTACGTGGGCAGTCTGGATGCGAAGCGATGCGAAAACAAAAGACAGACGATTTCTTTTGTAGCGACCAATGTGACGTTGATGTGATGTTAGGGCTTAATAGTGATTCTAATTAGTTCGTATGTTAGATTGGCTAAATATATTGGGTATGCATTTTTTATGTAAAAAAACATTTAATATTTTCTAAGATATATCGTTACAAAGATTGAGAGTGGGGAACGTGTAAAATCTGTAATAGGAAATGACGTAACTCAAAATTCAAGTGTTGTATATTCATTGTTATTTGTTTGTGAGAGAAAAAAACTTACGTGTCCCTTATTTTAGGGTTATGTAAAAGACGGATTTTACTTTACTTTTTTTTTTCATTCGCCATGCCTATTCGCTTCGGATCGCTTCGCATTGACTCGCCCACGTAGTACGCACCTTATTGAAAGATAGCTTGTATAGGTTTGTTCTACGTGATCTTTATTGTATAGTTTGTAAGTAAGATTAAGTCTAGCTCGTGTGTACTAAGGCTATGTTTACAATTCGATTAGAGAAGAGCAGCTGGCTCAAATAGTGATTGGATTAATGTTAGGATTACAACTGTCGATAAATTCATGTAATAAAAATTAATAGGTTTGTTTTACACTATTCTGAGAAAAAACGATAGAATCTATAAATGGTGTTGCTTTTTACTTTTCAATCCAATCCAAGTATTCTTAGGAGGAACTTGTCAGTGCAGAAAAATTACAACACAATTTTGAATAGGTATACAGAGGTACATGCTAAACAGTCCATTTTATCACTATGTAAAAGATGGTGATTACTTAAATATTGTGTGTGTGGTACGGCAACTTAGGCTATCTATAATAATGAAACATAACAACTCTTACACGAAGACCAATCGCCGTTTCCAATATCTCAATTATTTTTCACACAAAACGTTTAAAATCAAACATTAGGCTACAAACGAAATCGGCAATCGGCAAAACAATCAGTGATATCCGTTGGCTATTAGCCGCTGACCGGCTCTGGGGGAGAGAGGGGGGAGGCTATTAATCTTCGCCGGGGGGCGGGGGGGGGGGCTGTCGGCAACACGCCTACACGATCAGCTGGCTTGTAGTGTGGGGATGTAAGTTTGAGCTTGTGTGTGTGTGTGTGTGTCTTAAGAAAGGTCGTGGTGATGTGGTTCATGGACCCATTTAAGAAGAGGGTTACGAGTTGGGTTAGGTTAGGTTGTTGAGGACAAGGGATGACCCGATTTTTATTAAGGGCACGGGCTGACGTAGTTAGGTAGGTTAGGTAGTAAAGTAGGCGTTTGTTAAGAGGACGAATTGGAATTTTTGGCGCCAAGGATTTCAATTTTTCTCAGTAAATACAAAACGGATCAAAATACAACTTGGTTACCTGAAAGTTCATGATATAAACCTTATTTTGTTAGAAGTAGAAACATGATTAGGTAACTTTTATAACAGAGAAAAATATATCAAACATACCTCTTTTTAAAAAGAGATTCACATATTATGGGCATACGGGACCGATTTAAGCCTCTTAACTTTTTTAGTAGTTGAGTATATACATACTCTTTAAAATTGTAGAAGGAATTTTTGTCAAATTATCATTTCTAAATAATAAAATTACAAAACCATTTTGTCGCTTACGACTTTTAGTTATAAGCTAGCGCGCGTATTGTTATCCTCGCCCCGCTCAGACTCTCCGACCCCTTTTGGCGCCTTAGATGCGCGTGCCGGTTATGGAATTATTGTTGACCAATTCCTCGCCTTAATGTCACGGGGACATACTCGTTGTGAAGAAACTGAGCTTATGTCCTAACGAACACGCTTTATCTTATTTCAAGCGTTAATACATGTATTACCTTATTTTGAACAATATCACATGCGAAAACTAGGCTTACAATCAACAAATCCATGATTAAACTCCAAGATAACCCCCAAATGAAATGACCATCCGAATTATACCTTTACTATAGATACAATAAGAGATTGCATTTATATACGCCACACACACAAACTTACCATCCACCTAATCTCACATGTGTTATACACAGGTGTTAGAAAGTTTTGTGTGTGTGTGTGCAAACAAAGGTAAGACATGATTAGCAATCAGAATACTATTAGCAAGTTCCGAACGTGTGAGTCTTAGCTGTTACGGGAAAATGGCTAACTTTGTATGTATGGAGTTTGTAGCTACATAGGAGGAGTGAGAGTAGATAAAATGTCGTTATTATATTTGGCTATTGAGGTATTGTTTCAGCAGAATTGATATAGGTCATAGCGAAGCCTATTTGGTAAATTGTAATAATGTAATTATAATTGATATATTTATTCCGCTAAATGATGTTGGATCATAAAGTTTCAAAGGATTGTATGCAACAACGTGGTATTTTAATGTAACATATAGTATAGGATTAAATATCCAGTCCAAATTGTGTTTCTGAAACAGTTTGACCACAAAAATTTTGCAATTTCCTTTGACATCATACACCAAATGTTTCCAACTATTATTATGATGTATTTCGCTAGTATCCTGAACAATTTCTTTATCATAAATTCCACAATATCGGGGTTATTGGAAACTACAAACCGAAATATTTCAGGCTAATAAATTCCATTGAAAATGAGTTAATTTAATATTCTAGTTTATGCTGTAAATTAGCATTTTATCTGTAATAGACAAATCAAGCCGCCGCTAATTATTATTCACAATATAATATCGAGCCTGAATTAATTGACTCGTGATCAAATATAAATTAACTTCAGCCTGTATTTCAATATCAAATTAATTATTATCGTTAATTAGTTTTATTTGTAATGTGCTGTATTTTAATTGGTGTATAATATTCTAATTAAAGCACGTCGGATCATGAACATTCAATGTTAACTGCAATTATTTGGTCAATGACTGTGATAGGAAATATTATCTCGCAAACGTATTTACCAAAATAATACCTATTTCCTCTTTATTGATAGTGACACATATTAATTACTATTATTTTATCTGTAGAACTTCGACTGGCTTAAATTAACCTGCCCCAATACGCGATAAATATCCCTGACCCACTAAACTTAATCCAAATCAGCAGCTACTCCAAAACTTATAAATATATAGATCGGATTGGAACCAGCGACCCGGTCCCTGGCTGCCTGCCAAATATTAACACGATCAATATACCACTGCTCTATATCTACAATACTTTATATTCAATGAGCCTTTCAAGCTTTTGGCAGTCTCACAAAAAGTACAGTTCAAGCATAGACCAGCTGAGCGGCAAAGTGATTACATCATCTCTCGGTTAGTTAACTTGCTTACTGATACCACGACTAAAAAATAACTCTTTTGGTTAAGTAGACAACCGTCAGTGATGCACTCAAAAATTACGCTGTCTTTTTCCAGTCACTAATAAAAATGGAAAGGCTGAACACGAAAAATATATTTAAAGTAAAACAAATACTGCAGCCACAATATTGCTGTCCCAGTTTAAAAGGTTTCCCGATGAGACAAATCTGCCGAGTCAGCGATGCCACATTACATTTCAGTCCGCTATAAAATGTTCGCTGTTTTTTACTCTTAACCCAAATACGAGTCAAATACTGTTACCTAGTTTCGTTAAAGTTAAAAAAAGCATCGCGTTTTCCACGCTAGGGAATGCGGTTGTTTATCTAAAGCCTTAATGGCTAAACCGGTTTCAACGAATGGATGCTAAAAATGTTTTAAATTCAACTGAGCTTTTGTACTGTTCGGCTATAAAAAGAAACGTACCATTTCACTGCAACATTGTTTGTGTATGAGACTTACAAAGTTTGAAAAGTGATCGCCATTTTATTATGAACTTAATAAAATCGCGATGCAGGATCCCACAAAGTAGTGCCATCTATCGATGTAAAAAGACATTCCATTACCTCCTCCGAGTAATAGATGGCGCTATTATCAAACTTGCCTTCACTAAATCTTTCAAATGGAAAACGTTTTCCCCGAATAGGTTTTAGTAAACGTAATGAACCGTCAAACTTGAACGTGAATACATTAAAAATAATCCCAGTTTACACACGTAAGCCTCATTTAGCAAGCTCCGCGGTAAATGGGACGCTACATCATTTTCAGGCGACATTTTCAGAATAAAATAGGTATTATACGCGTAATGTGTTTTGATAATTCGCTTGAACGACTGCGGCATTTGTTTTATTTGGGCAAAACGACAGAATATATCTTTCTTTATGGCTCGGTATTGCTTTTGTCTATTCTTGGCTTTGTGTTCAATAGGCTCGGTGCGCTCAATTCTTATTGTGTTCGTATGTGAGGCTCACTGGGAATCCGGATTTGTTTATATCTAAATGGTTTGTTATATAAATCTGATAACTTTACGAGTATACTTTTTTGTGAGTCATTCATTTTTTTCCACGCTAATATATCGATGCTCTGACACGATTTCTTACGTTAAATCGCATTCGAGTAATATACAAGAATATAAAGTCAGACGGTAACATATAAAGTGTGGTTTGACCAAAATCACAATGCTGTAATGCAGTGCATGTTTACTTCGTCCACTGCAATTTAGATAACCCCATGAGTAAGTTCAAGTTACACTACTTTGATTGTTCTGTGTTAATCTGTTAAATCTGTGTTAATTTCACGATACTGGGTGTCTGTGTCTGTGTGTGCACATTGTCTTTGTATAACTTGGCTAACTTTACGTATACTCACAAACAATGTACATGTACATTTACACACATAAATAAGGGTCACTAGATTTCGTGAAATTAAATATCTGTATTAGTTTGTATTTTGTAACTGAACTTTAAAACTGTTCCCATAAACTCCAAATCTTGAGTGACCTGTTTAATCGATGATATTTTTAGCTTGACGTGAAGCTGCAACTGAAAGTCGAGAAGCACTCTGAAGAGTAAACAGCTGATAGCAGTTCCTGGCGCTGAGTGCTGTCGCTTGCTTAACAGCTTTTACTTTAATTCAGATATAGCTTATTTTGATATTAGTATCCATTGGAAAGAAAGTTTTCGATTTCAGGAATTAGTGATTGGACAAGCTTATGAAATGAGTTTAGTTTTTCATTCCAGTTGCGTTTATTCCTAGAAACGTTATGTGAACCTTTTTTGGGACATTTGTATGGGAGGGTTACACCATTTAACTATAATGATATATCCAAACCATTACCAGCCATGAAATTACTGCCCATTGGCCGAATTGGCGATATGGTTTAGTATCGACGGCTGGTTATGGATTAGTAATAGTTATTGTTATTTTGCGCCTGATACATGTTATACAAGCAAAAAAGTTTGTTATGTACAAACCCAAAATATCTTAACAAAATATAACTTCTGCCATAAATTATGGCCAAAAATTATAGCATGTTCCAAAATCACCCATAATACATTTTGACATGGAAAAATTGCTGAAAAGGTTTTTTTTCTTTACTTCGAAAGCCATTAATTTTAATTGGGGGCTATGGGGGAACTAATTCGTTACATGGTAATAGGGGCCCCACTGAAGGCGATTACAGCCTTCTGTGGCTTGATTTATAGTTACATGATCGTTATAAGTTTCAGTATAAAGGTTAACCTGAAAAACCTTGAAGAGATTAGTTTGAAATCAGTTAGTTCGTCATTGATTAAATGTCAGACAAATTGGATTAGTTCATTAAATTGTATCTATGTGCCAAGTTTTCAATTACAAAAGATCACAAATGCGAGTATCAAAGTCATGGAGAGTGTATGCCTATAGAATTTCCAAAAAACTAGGAAGTTTTCAATTCGGATATAGAAGAAAATAAAATCTTCTAAAGTGCTATTTTCCAATATAATACATAAACAGTGGCTACCTGTGTAAATTCAAGTAAGATTTGCAACCAACCAAAGAATACATTAATTGCATTTGGGAATCGAAACTGCAGAGTGCATCACGGTTACCAATCTAGTCAGTAACTTCACTCGGCTGATGTATTACATTAATGTTTCACACTGCTTCTGTTTGATAAACAGAAAGGCATATTCTAACAAACTTCTTGCTGCACCACATATATTTAAACTAGCTACTGATCACTACATCAACCACATCCCTAATAAGTAACCATACCATAAATTAATAAAAAGTAAACAATGTGTATGTTATTCTAATGTTTCATGATCCCAAGTATCATCATCAGGTAGTTTTTGTGTGAAAGCGGTACAAACATAAAGTCATCCATTCCACAAACAAATGGCGTTTTTAATATTAACTAGTATGGAGTTATATTTATGTACCTGTAGTTGACTAGATAACTACAGTTAACTTTAATAAATAATAAATAAATAAAATAAATAAATAAATAAATAAATTGTTTATTACTTCTAAAGAAGATTATTTTACAATATTTTGCTAATTCTAAAAAGTGCTGATGTATAATTTGCCCGAACTAGGTAAAAACCTGTGTCTCGGGCGTAAAAGTGCTTATTATAATATTTATAGCTAATTAACAATAAATTGCTGCTAGTAACTAAAAACTAGGTTAATGTGACAAATACAGTGTTATTACACATGTTTGTTATAATGCTTACATACTAATTAAAATATCCATATTGCGTACCTACAATATTTGAGTGTAAATATGCGGGCCTAAAAATAATCAGTAATCCACTATCCCTAAGTAAAATATGAAATTATATAATGTGTAAAAATGATTACAGCTAAATATTATCTAGAGTTTGACGCTATCAGACGCCTTTATAGTCTACGGAGTTGATGTACCTATATTCAGCGGCTTTTCTAGCAGGGCATTCGGAATCTCCCGTCTTGTGATTGTGGGGTTTTTTATAGCGCTTACAGGTTGCACATTTCGGCGGTTCTTCCTTTGAAGAGCACTCTTGAGTCGCGTGTCCTTCTCCTCCACAGTGGCCACAAGTAGAGGTAGCAGATTTGCAAGTCTTGGATGCATGACCATACTGCTGACACTTGAAGCACCGAGTCACAAGGGTGAAATCATGTACCGGGCACGACGTCCAGTTTATGTAAAGCCTGTTCTGATTTACTAGGACTTTCCGGATGCTGGCTGGTACTTCAACAATATAGTTGCAGCTGTCAGCATCCCGTTTTCCTGACTTATGGCTTAGTTTAATTGAGGTCAAAAAGGTATCCTTGGTCAATGTTGGAAGTTTGTCTACGATATTTTGGTCATAAATACTTTTAAAAACTTCTTTCTCTGCCATATCAGTGGGTACCCCAATAATTATAATGCGAGGGTTCCGCTTCTGAGGTTCATCAACAGTAAGTGCAGATGTGGAACGCTCGACAGTCTCTTTCACTTTTAGCATGTCATCCTTAGTCTCTGTGCTTATGATAACACCTCCGTTTCTTGTTTTCCGAAGTCCACGTACCTTTAGCTTCATTTCCTCAGGGCATACAATTTTTTGGACTAAATTTTTGGTCTCTTCACTGGTCTTAGTAATGAACTAGCAATCCAGACTAATCGCTGTTTTGTAACGTAATCACGGGGTTGGTCTGGTAGGACCACTTTGTACTTGTTTATTTTAATTGCCCTACTTACCAAGTCGTTTTGGCTTTCACTACGATTTAAGACCACTTTTGTACAAAGTTGTAAAAGCAAATACATTTGAAACCTGTAGTTTCGTTTCTTAGAAGCGAATTACTAGTATATTTGGATAATCGTAACAATTTTAAAAGTGATAATAGAAATGTTTTTTCATTAAAACAAAACATTTTAATGGTGTGACTAAAACAGCATTTACTACGAAGATGCTACGAGTCGTAGCACTTGCTACGCTACCGTAGCACCGTAGCACATGCTACGGCAATATCGTAGCGAAGTTAACCGTAGCGTAGAGCATAACATTAAATCAGTGCTACGCGCGCTGAAAGTTTTTTTATGAGAGCTCCGAGCAGTTTCAGAGCTTGTTTGTACGTATGTGATAGAGTTTATGGACTTTTAGTCATTACGTATGGTATATGGCACTGGTTTTAAAACTACGTGAAAGATTATACAAGAGTGTTTTAGGTGTGTATAATAATGGAAGTGACTGTAGTTATTGTGTTATTTTTTCTTAAAAAATTTTAGTAACACCTCAGCATCTGCCTCACCTATTCTCAAACTTTGTGGGTTCGGTTTTGTATTTTAACCGTTTGCAGCTGTGTACCTGGGTGGGGTGTTTTAAATGAAGCGACTGCCTATCTGACCTCCTCAACCCGGGCAACTTGGTTAGCAAGACCATTTGCATACTTTCTGGAGAACCTTTCTCCGTAATGACCGCCAAAGATGTTCAAATACATACATCAAGTACATAACATGTATGTTACTCAACTTATTAGTTTTATTGTATCTTACTCAACTATATTTTATTAACGTTGGGTTCCGAACATAGCACTTTTTCAAATCATAGCAATTACTTTTAAACAAACCCTTGAAAACTGCAGTCTTTTTCTGCACTTTCTTCTCTTTCTATAATAACAGTACCCCGCTTGTCCGTCCGTGCTTGTGTCTTCTCTCTGAAGGATATATTTAATCGCGTTGTCGTCGCTTCAGTGATAATGTAAGGCGCGCCCAATTTTCTGCGTCGCCGCCGAACGTTTTATATAGCCGGGGGATGTGACAATGGAAAAGCCAGAAGGTTTGGTTTCAAGAGCAAACTTTTTTTTAAGTTATGGTTATTGTAATATGACATAATAACCACATTTACAACGTTTTTGCTAAAAAAAAATCGGAGAAAGTAATTTTTATATTGTGGGATAGTAATTTTGTGGTTACTGAGGAAACCTTTTTTGGTCACCGATAATTAATCAACATCTATAGTACCGTTAAATATTTAGGTTTCATACAGTTTATATTTACAAGAAAAAAATACAGACAGTCGAAAACCTGGGCTGGTATCAGAATGACAAAATTGCAAATTGATCACGTCGCAATTAGTCCAAAAATCGAAAAATATCTTAATATCATAACGCGTGGTATCATAAGGTGAAAACCTTGTCAAAAAGCCCAAAAAAAAAACAAATTAAATTACAGTCACAGGCACATTTGACGTACATCACTGCACGGTTCTAACCTTCTGACCTCGCCTACTTCACTGCGGTCGCCTTTTGAATTTGTTTGAGCGTGACGCGCCAAGTTTTTCGAGAATTATCGCGAATGCTCTCGCGGGATGCTGCGCTGCATCATTACTCTGAGAGCTTTAAAATTAATATCTGCTATAATGGGGATGGCTTGTCATATAAATTAAATTTCTACGAATGGTACACTCTGCCGGTGCGATTATGAAATTGTTGCTTTTACAAATAATTATTCGGAACTGGTGAAGAGTATATACGTTTTGCAATCTATTAAAAATAAATTAAAATGTACACAAATGTGAGTTTTATTAGAACAGTATTAAGCACTATTGCTTATATCGTTCTGCGGCATAAAATATACTAAACTGAACTTTTTAATTTACATTCAATTCATCTTATACTTTTTAATACCGATGGGCCAGTTGAGGAATTTATTCATAAATGCTTTGAACCTGAGTTTAAAAATACTCTTTCAATTCACTCCAGCATTTTTTTCTAATCTAAATAGAAATTCATTCGCTCGCTAAAGCCTTTCATAAGTCGTATTATATCGAACTACCCGCAAATAGTTGATAGCGAGTAATAAGTGGTCGAATAAAATCAGCTATTTTACTGAAAACCCTCTTTTCAGTTTACACTCGAACAGGTTTTCACGTCTGACTGGCTCCTATGTACTCTTGTATATAACGTTATGTACTAAATTATATGGATCTTTGAGTATTTACGACGATGAATACAGTTTCCTGGGAGAAAGTTTTTATAAAAGTATTATAAATACATTTTTGTGCACAAAAAATTGTAACAAAAAATTCCCGGAAGCTTCATCAAAGGGTTTTTAGGGAACATGTTGACATATTGATTTTTTATTAGAAAAGTATTAAATGTCTCCTAAATGGAGGTAAAAATATCACTTATATAGGAATGAATTTTTATACTACAAAAATATAAAATAGAAAAAGGAAACCTGTCCTTCAGTTCACAGTTCAGTTGTCATCACTTCATAATAATAGATATACCTTGAGGTCATGACACTGAGTCAGTAAAGGTTAATATCACATGTGACATATGGTATGTTTAGAATTTAAATAAAATATACTTTCTTTCCCGTCATTACAGACCAAAATCTTCTTTATAAGATAACCGACACTTTTAAAACCATAGTATGGCTAAATGTACTGTTTGCGTAATTACTTATCATCAATAGTGTTGTACCTTTCAGCGCTAAAAGCGCTTTCTCCGTTGAAGCGCTGCAATCGACGTCCACTTTCCCCGGACTGCTGTAATGAGCTTTAGAAAACTCGTATTGTTTCACTTTCCTTTCTAAATGAGCGCTAAATACCGAAGCAAAAAAACTCATTTAGATTGCTTTTTCCTTGTTTTACTGTTGTTGTATCGGTTTAAATGAGATCCGGTGCTTTTATGCGCTGTTTTTCTGCCAGTTATTTATGTAGCTTTCCTTAAGGAAAATTCAGAACATGTTCTATTTAAAAGTAGATCAAGGTGATATTTGTTTATATAGACATCCTGAATTTGTAGTACTCGTCCGAATTGAGAACCTCCTTCTTGAAAAGTCGGTTAAAAATGTGTATATTTCTTCTTAAATCTTCCACACCAGAAATAAGCCCCCGCAAAACAAAAAGGCACAAAGTTATATTTGGCAAACACCTCTCCACTCGATCCAAGACTCCTTAATTATCTCCAAAGACAATATATTACTCGAAGCAGCTCTTAATTAACATCTACAAAGATATCACGCCTCACAGAGTGGCAAAAAGTCGCGTCACTTGACAAGTGTGACGTCACCACAATGACGTAGGAACTCTCTTTGTTACGTGCGTATAAGATATTGCTACTCGGTGGGGATAAAGATTTCCTTGAATTTTTTGGGTGCTTAGATATTTTGTATGTAATTTCAAAAGTTTTTGAGGTGTTTTTCAATCCACTCCTACAATTGTTAGTATATCAGATATATCCATTAGACTAATGTAAGAAACATATTCTTTTAAAATATGCACTTGTAAGATCGAAAAGATTTTATATCTTAGCGCTCTCTGGGCGCGTACAAACGACTCCGTGGTGATTGCAACCCTTAAATATTGCTTTACATTTCATAAAACATTCAATTCCATTCTCACATAAAACACTGACATGAATTTTTATATGATTTAAAACCTCAGTCATGTCTACGTCTTTATCTAACAATAAAAACATACGCCCATTTATATCAACAACCCCCATTAATTTGACAAACATTATCACTTCGTCCATGTACGCACAAAGCCTCAACAATACGAGTCATAAACCGTGACCTTTCAAAGGCTTTCGAACTATTCCTTACAAGTTTGTAACGGCACATAAAGCATCGCCTGTAAAACTCTTCATAAAACTCGAACATTGGACACGCGCAATTTATTTAACTGTAGTCATGGAAACGGTCGATAAGCTCTTGTTATGTAAGTGAAGATAGTGTTATGTATTATCGTTGTTAGTTAAGGAAAGTGTCCTTAATCTGTGAGCTTAGAGTGGCTGTCACACCTCATAGAATCCCTAGAAGTACATATAAAGAGTTGCTACCTAATTGCTACCAGCTGCCGTTAGTTGCTACCATTGGTATCCTCTGAAGGATTGCAAGACGATTATATTACTTACGACGATTATATTATAACTTTTAAAAACTTTGCAGCCTATATGTATAAAGTTTGTAAACTGCATTGCAGATGAACTTTAATTTTTTTGCTTAATAATGTTGCTTGAAACAAGATAATTTATTTCAAACTCATAACTCACGTGCAACAAATAATTCTCCAAAATTTCCCAGCACCTGTTCTCTCCACGTTCATATTATTATAAAACTTCCCAGATTAGCATGTTAATAGAAAATTAATTAGTTACTCCACAACAACAACATCACTATATCCCGGAGTCCGGGATTATATTACCGAATCCCGGCGTCTAATCCCGGTGCGCGAAGCAATTATTATTTTATGTTTATAAACTGTCGTGGTTGTATTAAGCACTCGCAAATCTGTCCCCGGACTAGCTCGGGAGCAGGGACGTCTCACTTTGATCATATACTCTGTTATATTATTATTAGGTTGAAGAGTTCAATGTACCTCTATCTTATCCATATGAAGTAGGTATTATACTTACATTAGTAGGTATATGTGATATGTTTATAGTTGATATAGAAGGCCAAGTTGGGGTGATTGGTTTAAAAATAGAAAATGATCAACAATTCGCCCCAATCCAAAATTCTTGTCAATAATATGCACTTTTATATTTATATTAATGTATACATTTAAAAATAAACTACATATATGAACGAAGAAAACTTTGTTTTAATAAGAAACACAAAAGTTACAAAGTAACTTTACTACCTACTGAAAAGTATGTCAGAATATTAAACAACACAAAAGCCACCCTTAAAACCCGGCAAAACATAGCCGAGATATTCACTAACCCATAATTAGTACTAAAAACTAAATCAACCTTAAATTAAAACCGACGTTGACCCGAAAAAGCAATAAAAATTCTTCCCAACTTTGGAAATTTTCGACCCTAAACCCTCGTGTCGAGACGTACCCTAAAGTTGCGGGTCCAAGTGGTCCCAATTGTTTACGAGGCATGCTAATTAGCGGTTGACCTCTATTTACAGGCCTCTTGAGGAGTTTTAGTCCTTGTACCTGCAACGTGAACCCTCAGTGTCAATAGTTTTAAGCACTTAGGGATTTAGGGTTTAGGATATCTGGTTTACATAGTTTATCACTGAAATCTCACTCGTGAAAGTCAACTTGAAGACAATCTGAGCAATATCTTATGGCGATTTCTTTTCTAAATATGATGCGCTAAGGACCCAATGTACACTTACACTCTCTACTCCGAAAAAAGAGTAAAAGTGTAAATAAATATTTAAGGATAAATTAATGCACAAACTGTATTAATACTTGGGTAGTAAATAAAGCCTATATTTATTAACACAACTACAAATGCATAATAGCTTGTAATTGGCCCGGTAATCCAATATGGCGTCAAATCGTGAACATTGACCTATGATGAATGTTTGTCATCAGTCAATCAAGCAGAACTGACGGCAGTTAATTAATAGCTGATGCTGTGACGTGGCTTCTCGAAACCTGAACTGACAGATATTTGATTTTATAAGCAGAAACTTGAGTAAATACATATATACCTACATGAATCAAGAATGTATTATTCCCTTACAAATACGTAGATATCCTTGTAATGTCTTAGCGAAGTTCTCTTTACCTCAATGCAACTTTTTCTGAAATAAAAATAGGTATCCCAACTTTCTCCCAATCTCTAAATTCTTAGTGATTCACAGCGTCTGTCGAGCAGCGATAGCGACAATCCGGCTGAGCCTGGCCACGCGTGGCCAACGTGTGGGCAACCGCTAAGCCGCACGAAGCCCACACGTGGCCCGTCCAGAAGGATTGGATAGTTCCACAGTTCGCCGTGAAATATTACCGGATTGCCAACTGTTTCTGCACTTGAATAATGTTCTATTATTCAAGTTTCCTTTCGCAGTTATATTGGAGAAGAATAATGGAGAATAATGGTATGTCGTTACCAGAACACCTGAGTTATTGAAACAGAGCAATGGAATTATTTGATGGATTTTACAGGAAATTATGTTTTGAATTGAATGAAATTGCACCCTAAATGTAGGAAGCTTACGGTTTATATTTGAATGAATGTTTTCATGCTCCAGGCTTGCTACATAATACAAGCAGTTTGAATGCAGAACTAACAATGTATGAATCATTACAACTGTTCCCGCAATATTACTGCATGCATGTAATACCATTCATTGTTATAGTCATATGAGAATATCTTTTATATATGGTTTGTTGAATCAGGAATAGGTCATAATATCATCTAATTACAATTGTAAATGTGACATTTATCTATTCTCAGTATGACATTTATTTTTGAAGTACTGTTTTGCACAATCTCACTCTTACAATGATCTTTCAATTAAATAATCAGTTATTTCAATTTTAAACCCGATGATAGTATAAAAATATACTTGATATATAAATTGGTGGACACACTCGTCCAGTGCAACACATTAAAAATGTTGATAAAGTATTCAGGCGCGGGTACTTCGATAATGTTCACTAAAAGCGTTTCAGCGTCACCGCGCGACTGCGGGACATCGCAATTAATTTCATGTCACTCTTCATTTACCGTAATCTGTCGGAATGGTGATTTAAAACATAACATATATGTAGGTACGTGAAAAATCTTTCAGAATTCCTAAAAAAAAGTACTACAGCTTCATCAAACAGAAAATTACCCATCTCCCAAAATAATTACGTCGTAACCAAGCAAAAATCATCAAACATTACCTATAAAAGCAGAGCTCATTAAAATTTCACCCCTTGAACACGGAACAATCACCCATTTTCATAAACCGACCCCAACGGATTATAACACCCGAAACACTTCAAACAATCAAGTAATCCTACTTAAAAAAATAGCCTACATCACCGGGAAACACCTCGGAGTCTTTGGGCGGAATCCTTAAAAATTTTGCAAGAAACTTTGCGTTTTAGCTATTGAAGGGAAATCCCAACTTTCCGTCCGGGAAAGTTTGACCGCGCGCGATTTGTTTAGCCCCAAGCTGCCGTGATCCGCTGTAGTGGGCGGTTACACTACTTTTAAACAATGTTCGCAACAAGGATTTTAAACGTTTTCAAGCTTTACCGTAGCGAGAGCCGGTGCTTTTGTTTTGACCGTTCTGTTTGAATGCAGCTGGTTCAGTTCGAGAATTGGGTTAAGCTGCTGTACTTTGAAGCGGTCAATGTTATCACAAAGATCGGTTCTTTTTATTACAAAATGCACTCCGCACTCAAGAAGTGCCAAAGTAGTATGGGAGATTTTAGGTAGGAAAGTTTTTATGTAACACTCAAAGGTATCGGGGTATCTTAAATCTGGGCACCAGTAGATAAATTGAAACAAAAACCTTCATCATTATCTGTCTAGCCTTTGTCAACAATGACAGGGCCGGCTTCCATTCTAACTGCATGCAGTTAAGTACCATTTGAGTTTTTTATATGGAGAGACTTACGAGTATCATCCATGCTTTGTACTCACTATCAAGTCTTTGGCTTGACCTATTTTTCAGAATTTTCATTTGGAAGACATACATAAATAATGTAATACTCTCCAGTAGATACCCTACAATAGTCCGACAGCAAAATAATGAAATTATCTAAAATTCCAATCCTCAAGACAAGACGAAGTTAACTCGAGTCCAGTTCAAACAATCCAATCCCCGGACGATTGAATCGCGTCCGATCGCGACCAATCGCAGCCAATCGCAGCCAATCGCGACCAATCGCAGCCAATCGCGACCAATCTCGACCAATCGCAGGCAATCTCTTCAGAGCAATCGCGCCTGATTGAAACTCACACCCACTACAATAGAATTAGGGTTGAGAGAACTGACCGTTGTTCTGTTTTTTACTTAAACTTGTTAGTTAGGTTTTATTTACTTTTCTAGGCGTTGTGATAAGTGAGAATTGTCATTCTAGAGGTAGGTACGTTTGTGTTGCTGGTGTTTAACGATAAAGCAGTAGGTACAGAAATATGCTTTACAATAAAGGATGTTTCATTTAATGGTTAAAAAAGACATATGTAAGACATATGGAATAAATCAGCATCAAAGAATATCGATGAAGGCAAAAAATAAACAGCTCTCACTAAAAGGCTCCTCGAAAACTCGAGCTCATAAAATATGATATCTTACGAACTGCACAAGATAAGGAACATTTTCCACAGACACGATTTCCTTTCACCGCGGAACACCGCCGAAGAAACTTAAATAGATTCAAGTTCCCGCTATCAATCTAGCTCATTTCCACACTATCAAATAACCGATAAATTCTCTCGAAACGTCAAAATCCGAATAGAGACGCAAACAGTTCAATATCGGGGCAGCTAAAATGCCCTGAAAAGCGTTCCTGTTAAATCCATTCGATTCATCCGGGCAGCTAAAATGTTCGCAAAAGCAATTCTGCCACGAAGCGTCCCAAGATTCATTGGTGGCAATTTGTAGGCGCCTACGTAAGCGTCCTTTGTTCCACGGTTTTAAACTTGGAGAGAAAAGATGTGTTGTCACCGAGAGATACGGGCTCTCATAGGTTATATGGATTAACCCATCAAGCTAATAACCCTGTACCAGTTCTGATGTACTACATCTTAGTAAGCAAAAAAAAACTTAGACTCAAGCTGGTATTACTGATAGGGGTTTCCATATTTTGTTGACGACCTCGATGGCTCAATGGTTCGGTTGACATTTGTGTGATGAGCATGCTTGTTGGTCGTGGTCTGGGTGTTATAATATGTCTTAACACCCACAAAACGAGTCAAGTAATAACTTACCATGGGGCTAACCGACCGTGTATGAAAAAGGTGGCCCGATATTATATATTATATATCTATCAAATTCGTAAAAAAAAACATATATATCACCATATAAAACAAAAACTATACAGCATAATAACTCTAAATACAAACTAACATAAATCCACAATTTTTACGCCACGGTCGCTAGCTGTACGCGACAGTCGCGCTCAGTTTACGCGCGTACTAAACTGACGCGTAAACCTGCACCGCGTAAATCGCGTAAAATTGCGTAAAACCCGTAAAGTTACGCGAGTTGTGTGTTGTGTGGGCGGTATTTATTGTCTCACTATATTGTTTAGTGTATTGTTCTATATTTCAGTTTAGTTTTGTTTTATGAGCGGACGTTTCTAACGCATTTCGAAGATATGTACTACCTCTATTATTATATCACAGTCATACCTATGTAACTACTATTTTTGTGTTGAAAAACTGTGTTAGTCTGCATGCAGGGGTAATATATTCTGTGTTTTATCTGTGTCTCTTACTTGATACATTATCCGTTAAAATACAGCGCTTCCCAATTGTTCGTGTAAAAATTGTGAATAAATCAATCACTTAGAGGTTAATATAATAGAAACAATTTATACAAATACAAGTTAATGCTACATGACTGAACTATAAGTGCCATTAAATCCCCACGGGCGATCCGAGTCAAGACGGCGTGGGACGTAACATCATAATCAGCTTACAGTATCCATGTTTTCATCCACATTAGGATTACCGCTATCCCATGTAAACACCCGCGACACATTCCCAGCTATCCCAAAATTTATAGCCGCCGTGTATACAGCTTATCCGACACATCGAACCGGATTTAACCGACCAAAACTGGTTATATGCGCTCCGATCCGGACGAATTTGGCTTCGAAATTCCATTTTACAAACCCCAATTAATATTTTGCGGTCGCACAAACAAAGGGCAATCGAATTTGAACTTAATTTGTGGCGCAACAAGAGACAATGTTTGTTCTTGTGGGTGTTTTGTATGTTGGTGTATTTTATCGAAGTGTTATACGTAATATCGTTTTAAAGTTTCCGATGATAGGGGCTTATTGTCGAATGATAAATGTATCGTATTGTGAATGTCGAATGGACAATGTTTAACGAGGCAGTTGATTAAAGAATTTTTCGATTGTCACTTGTTCAGTTGAATTCTGACAGACAAATATGCGATATTGACATTGTAATCCTGAAACAAAGTGATACAATAAATCTTACAGGATTTTTATCTCTCGTATATTCAATCCGAACACAATCACAAAAATTGAGTTATGGAAAAACCAGGTGCACGTAGTTTTTTGACTTTTTCGTTCGTTCAATTAGCGTATACCTGATCGTTGTAATGTGCTCACTACCGTTCAACTCCATACTGATTTACAAGCTGGAACAAACTATCGACTAACAATGTTCAATGTTTAAGAGTTTAACTATGACTTTATTTTTAACCTATCTAGATCAGTAGGTACCTACATCAGCTACATACATAATATGCAAAGTAAACGTACGAGTAGTTACGATTCGGGGATGTTCACAAAAAACGTATCGTTTGAGCAAATCCCCGATGTCGTTAGATGTGCTCCCTGCGTGACGTCAGACACATTTGCATTTATCTGGAGTCGCTGGTGAGAGATGGATGTTATGTCTTATTTTAAGTTTGGACAGGATTTTACTTCACTTTTATGTTGCTTAATTAAACCTAAGACAAACACACAAGGCTTGCACAAATACTCACGGAACGCGATCAATCGTCATATGAGCTAATTGAATTGTCGTCCTCTGCTGAACGTAGGCCTCTACCAAGTAAAGCTATCTATGCTAAAAATAATTTAGAACATCCTTTTATCCAGCTGGCATTTAATGTACT
Source organism: Helicoverpa armigera (assembly GCF_030705265.1). Lineage (NCBI taxonomy): Eukaryota > Metazoa > Arthropoda > Insecta > Lepidoptera > Noctuidae > Helicoverpa > Helicoverpa armigera. The sequence continues at coordinate 10,264,321 of NC_087140.1, read as the reverse complement.
GAAATAAATTGTGATACAAAGAAATTTTAAATACTAACATTCTTGCTTGAATGTGTTTAAGCTTAGCTTTATCGCAAACCACCGCCAGTATTGAATGATTATTTGTAAATGCAAATTATGTTGGACAACACAGAACTAATTTTGGAACTACACGTTATAGTAGCCAGTATCTATAGTTATCCATTACCGAACTACAAAGCAAATATGTACAGCATCGCGTTCAAACAAACAAAACAGTCTTGCGATTAGGTATACAATGCATCGAACATAAGCTATGCATAACATAAGATTGCAGTAGTTCAGTGCATTGGGTGCAGTTACTGCAGTTGTAATGTTCAGCCAGATAGTGGCAGTGATTAGACAGGTGCTGGACGGGAAGAGGAGAGCTTTATTTGATTATGCTTAGGCTAGGAGGGTTCAGAAGCATTTGTTACGGGTTGTACTGTGAATAAATATTAGGAATATGGCTCATAAAGGTATCTTTCATAAATTACATATTATGAAGACTAAATTCGAGATCAAAATGAAACATGCGGTCGTGATTAAAATCTTAAAAATATCAAATGAATTGCCTATTTACAACAGCAGTCGGTTTTTGTAGGTATGTTAACTGAGTTGATTTTGCTAGCTTTCTTTGACAACTACTTCGCGAACCCGAGTAGAAAGTAGTCCATAAAAAGGCGATCTTACAGACCACTGAATCTTGAAATTAGCGTGCACAAACAAACTCTTGAACTTTACAATATTAGTCGTACAGATTACAAGTGCAGCAGCAGTTCGGCGCACTTTATCCTCCTCGGTCGAGTTTGGTCTCCGTGGCCCAGTTCGCGGCCGATCGGCCGAGATGAGCATAATCTTAGTTGAGACTTGTTGGTAATCGCTTCGTAATAACTAGTTAACAGGTGCTCGGAATTTCATTATTCGAGTGAACGCTAGAGGAATGAGGTCGGGAAGATGAGAGTTCGCTCGGTAAGCTTCGGGTGATGTATGAGAAATGCAATTGCATTGCTTTATTTGATTGTAGTGGAATTCAATTCTAGAAAATTCTGGTGAAATACTTATTAAGTTGATGGATGTTAGACATGTTAAGTATGTTATGTTACAGCCTTTTTATCGTCCCACTGCTGGGCACAAGCCTCCTCTCACACCGAGAAGGATTGAGCATTAATCGCTTGCTCAATGACGATTTTAGACATGCCTTTCTTAATTTTTGTAACAGCTTTATGATACTGTTTCTAATGTTAAATTTAATACTTACTAGCTTTTGCCCGCGGCTTTGCTCCCGTCAACTGACTTCTTCTTTACCCTATTTTTTTTCATAAGAACCTTCTCCTGACAATAACAAACACAACAAAAAAAGAATTAGCCAAATTGGTCCAGGCGTTGTTGAGTTATGCGCTTACCAACACATTTTGCGATTCTTAATAGATTACACGTTTAAGCTAGTTTAGAAACGGTCAAACCATCAATGGATTTAATTTTAAAACTTAATGTAGGTAAGCCAGTTGCTCTATGTAAAACATTTTTTTTTTATAAACATCTGGTTAGACTAGAAGCTGCCCGCAACATAGGAAAAGGCTAGGCGGATGATGATTATAAACCAAACCAAATATCTCGTATATGACAGCGGAATTCCCCCCACAAATACACAACAGGAGACATATTAATACAACAGCAGTTACGACAATAACTCGCGCACATATTAGCATTCCGCATGCAGACAGATGGCGCCACTGACAATACTTGTCCGGCTGACACGCGCGGAACAATGGAGCGCGCGGACAACTTGACAAATTGACGCGGACCAGTCATCGCGGACGAATTGTGGGCTGTGTGTCATTGTGTTGTTATGACATTCTATAGTATGTCTTATAACGTTGTTTTTTTATTGCTTGAACGTATCTACCTTAATAACTAATGATTCGATTTGAAAAATAATGTCAGTGTTTGAGCAAATATTGTCAGCTTATGTATCGAGGAAAGATATAGGCTACTTTTCATCTAGGTTCATGATGTAGTTTCCACAGAAGCTGGTGAAAGTGAATAGAGCTGCTAAGATTTAAGAGGTGGAAGGAAATTATTTAATTAGACGGCGCATGTGATGCATTTTAATTATGTCGAGGGTTCGATTCCCACTCGAGGCATTTTGTGTGGTTGGTGATGAAAAGTGATTGGATGAAGTTAAGTGTTTCATCGTTACGGTCTGTAGATGGCATTGTTGATCCTAGTTCCCCTAGGGGTGCGGGTGAAACAGCGGGAATATTTAGTTAATAAGTATTTCCCTAGAAATGTTAAAGCTCTTACTGAATAAGCTTGAACACAAGAAATGTCCCTAAGTACACCACAGATTTCTAGTTAATTAACTGCAATTCCGAGATTTCACCCTTGTTGCTTTCAAAAAAGAGAGATTGCCTCATTATTTCAACTTGGAACTTGTTATATCTTCAGAATAAAGGATTATATTATAAAAAAATACCTTTTACCAAATTCCCGCAGCTGTAAAACCGGATTCGCGTACAAAGACAAAGTTATTTTTCACATCAAAGCACAGCATGCCGAAAAAGAAAGAATGTCAGAGCCAAAAGTACTCAAAATAACAGACAAAGCAAAAATGTACGAGTTTTCACAAAAAACCCGTCGAAATAACTGAAAGTTTTTCATGGAAAATATCATAAAAACACGGTTATGTTAGTGCTGACGTGGAAATATTTGTGACAGCTTGTTAGTTCCGAATAAACGGAAATTAAATACCAATACATTTGCACTGTGACTGCTTTAATTTCAATTTGAATTGAATGCAAATGAACAAAAAAAAAACAAAATTATGTAACAATGCATAGATTTTTTAAATCATTGAATTTGTAAATCGTAACTATATTTCAGGCCATTTCTCAAAAAATATATATATATTATTATTTCTACTTACTGACGTCTCTTGTGTGTCAGAAATGTCCAGCCAGCCCTTAACGGCATGTGTACCTACAGTATTGGTAATGCAACTATGTATTTCTTATTCACCTAATTCAACCAAAATATAGCCACTATAGTAGACTCCTACTACAAAGCAGTATGCACGTCGAGCTTCCCCACAAAAGTAAATCTGTGCGGAACTAAGATCAATGAGCGCCGCGCAAATCCGGTACCGTTAACAAATTGAGCGGATCCGATCGCTGTAATACTCAAAACGGAATAATTGATGCTGGGGCTGTTTCAGCGATTTCATGTTACGGTGGGAGACTGATGCTGCTGGTGGTACATGTCTGGTTAAGTGATTATAGTTTATGATGTATTTTCTTTCTCTGTGTAAGAGGTATGTGCCCAGCAGTGGGACGGTAAAAAGGCTGATGATCATGATAAATGCTTCTTCTGACCCAACTCCTTGGGTTGAGTTAGTCATAACTTGCCTTGTTATTCTTATATAAAAAAGAGCTACATAATAACTAGCTGGCTATACATATGTATGTTCATAACAAATATATGGATACTCCTGTCTAGGATGCTAAGGTTAAGCCATTATTTCTACCTATCTTGATAGTTGTCGATGTCATAATTAATTATATATTATTTCAGACAACTACCGATGCATTCATTAGCCAATCAAACCGCTAATTTCATAGAAACGAAATGCATTTAACCAAACCAAACTAGACCGATCTAATGCTGCTTCAAACGAACACTAATAGAGTGAATTAACGGAATTCCGCGCAAATCTAATACTGGGTTAAAATTACATTGTACGGAACCCACGGTACTATTCCCACTATGTACATATGTGTACATATATGTACAGTGTTTGTACGGAACCGCGGTAGCCACAACAATATGTATGGAGAAATAATTAAATTTACAACACGACGAATTAAATCCACGCTGTGGTTATAGCGCATGATTTCTAGCAATAATTTCGAGTGCGGTTAAACGTATTTAATTTACAGATTATTAATTAAATATCAAATACACCGCCCAAGTTATTTTTCTATATAGAACACCAGTTTTCCAAGATATATAACACAAGAAATATAAGTAAGCTATGACCGATACTTTAAGAACCAATATAACGTTATTTAGGCAAAGAAAACCACCCAAAACTCTTTTTATTCCTCTCCAAAAACAACAATTTAAGAAACACCCTTTTCTACGAAATACTTAGAAGTTCCCAAAGCTTCGAAGTATACTATTCTTTTAAAAGACAATTATGAAGTGACAGATTGTCAGTCTATTCGGCGAAACAACGGCCCATCTACAAAACGACTCTAATAAAAATAACGCTCAAAATGTACAAGAAAATGTTCCCAAAGTAATGTTTAGGTGCAATTTATCGTCACAGTTTGAACATAAAAAACATAAATTATTCGTAATGATCAGCGGAAGTGCATCTTATTTGGTTAACAGCTTCTTGATGGCATCTCGTGGAAACATCCTTTATATAACCAAAGTGACATGTTAAGATGTCGGTTTGTGCATCCTCTACAGCAAAGTTTTCGAGTTCATAGTAATTTCGTCATATTGTTATAATGCTTTTCTAACCCGCTTTTTTCCGTCATTCCGTTATCCGTTACAGCCTTTTTATCGTCCCACTGCTGGTCACAGGCCTTCTCTCACATGGAGAAGGATTGAGCATTAATCACCACGCCTGTTCAATGCGGGTTGGTGATTTCAGACTATATAGTCCAGGTTACCACAAGATGTTTTCCTTCGCCTTTTTATTAGCCATTGATGTCCAAGATATACTTAGAAACATAGAAAACATACAAACTTATTTAAAAAAATCATTACGTCCTAAAAATCGTTACTTTTAAATATTACCTAATTTACTTTCTTTCATTAAAAGTAAACTAATCTTGCGATCTGTCTCATTTTTCACCTCAACGAGCGTTTTCAATATTTCCTTATAATGATTATTGTACCTCTCATCTTTTCGTCAAGGTTCGAGTTTCATAAGAATTCAATCTCTTCACAGCCTTGAAAAAGGAAAAACTGAAATAACGCCCATTTTCATTTCAGGGAACAGTTGTTTAAAACGTTTTGTGCGTTTTCCAGGAATCGTACCCGTTAGCTGTGAAACATGTTTAACACAATTTTAATGAGTTATTTGGTTGATTTTTGTTTTATTGAGTTCTCAAGTTACTTATAGGTATATCACCGAATAATCATAATAAATTATAGGATAATTTCCGGTAACACTTCAGCTTATTTTTTTAAGCCATGATTGATGATAATCAGATCAAAACAATGTGATCTGATTATACCTTGACGTAAATAATTAAACGATTTCATTATTAAAGCTTTAAATCTTACAGCAATGTAATCTGGTCATATTCTTTCTTATAATGCTTAGATACTCAATAACTGCAATCAAGAGAAACAAAGGCAATAATTTTTAAAAAATATAGGTCCAAGTAAGACACTGGTACTAAGCTACCCAGCTTAACCTAACTATGACACTCATATTTTTTTAAATTATTGGTTTTGTTTCTCTTGATTTGTTACGCTGGAAGCCGACCCCAAACATACTTGGGGAGGATTAGGCAGATGATGATAGCCAGAGATGAGACCTTACTAAAACATTATATCTCACAATACTAATAATTATATTCAAAGATCATTTCCATAAACAATAAGAAACACAGTTTGATTATGTCTTTCAAGTTAAACAGCACGTAGTTATGACTAAATTCACGTACATAACTGCAGTAACTATCGCAGTACAATGCAGCTGCAACATATATTATGCAAATTAAACCATTACAAGAAATTAAACTACCAGTTAACTGTAATGTTATGTTTGTTATGTACTACTGTATTACGTGCGTTAACTACTTGAGGTTAGTTGGAGATATTAACGGAATTTGGTTCAAAATGGAGGTGGATTCTAACTTTCGTTTGTTTTGAGGGTCCGATAAGATTTGCATGATCTTTTGTGTTTTGTAGAAATGTATTCGGAGGCATGTTTGTATATGAACATGGAGATACATTCTTCCCATGATGTCTATTTTTAACTATGGTGATATCCATTTTCTACAGCCATCGAAAGATCGCAAGACGTTCTTTTTAGTTAACTTAAGTACGTCACTTGTCTAAGGCGGAAAATTTGCCAGAAAACAAAACAAACGATGCAGTAACAGCTGACAAAAGGGCTTTAAAAGGCTTTGCCGAAGTAAATTGTCCCATTTTATCTTATTTTGCCTTACCTATGAGTAAAAGTACAGTAATTGACTCACTTATAACTCATTATAATAATTAATTTATCAAAATATTAACTTAAATAACATGTTAAACTAGTTAACATACAGTATACTTTGCATTACCATAAAAATCAAGAAATTGAGACCGGCATTCATTTTCTAACACTACTAGCGACCTCTATTGCCGATAACTGCAGTTATCGTTTACTGATTTCAACAATAGATGGCGCTCCCTTCCTTGAAACTCCCGCTGTACGTTTCTGATACTAGATGGAGCTGTTAAGTTTTTGAATTTTGCAGATTTTTGCGAATATCGCGACTTATGTTGTTATAAATATAATGTAAACAATATCTTTCGATCTATAATTTGAATGGTGTATTTTATTGGTTACTACTTTAGAATCGTTAAAGTTAAAACCCAGAAACTAGAAGGCAAAGTCACACGTAAATTGTAAAGACATTTGGTCTCACGTAAACATAAATTAGTTTACAAGGCTCACGACAACACTAAACGGTCAGTGTTGCCATAAACGCCTTTATGTCTTTATCCATTTATGACGTCACTTGTTGTTCAGGGAGCTGAATTTGTGAATGTTGCCAGTACAAATAAGTTGTTGGCAACAATAATTAAATAAGTAATTAACTTGGAAGGAATTCTCTTAGGGCATGAGATGAATAGAAATTATACTCGTTGGAAATGAATTTTACGGTTGGGTATGAATGTAAAAGTTTTTGACATCATTATGACGAAAATGAGTGTATGTCTAACTTGTTCACAATTTTGTAGAATTAGATAAAAGTAAGGTACGTACTTACATATGTCCCGTGGCAAAGTTTCTTCTTTCTTACTTTGACATGATTTAGAAACTCCATATTCTTAAGTAAAATCTAATGTGTTAACAGCAAAAGAAAAAAAAAATATGTAATCCGCCATTTTGTACCGGCGGCCATCTTGGATTTACAATGTTATTGATATTAGTATATTGTATTGTCATCGGAATTAAAGGTGTGTGCCAAATTTTAGATCAATCTGACAACAGCAAGGTACTTAAATTTGAATTACTAAATTTGACCCAAGAAAGAATAAATAATAAAACAAACAGGGTAAGCTAAATAAAACCGTTTAATAAAAATCGATGAACTTTCTACTAAAGTACCTACATTTCAGTCATAGGTACTCTTTACTTATTCAGCGAAAAAGTTTACAAAGAAAATGATTCAGAATGGTCTCATAATTCTCACCACAAAATCAACAATCGTTGAAACATTTGGACAATGAGTGAGCTAAATCGTTCACCGAATATATTCGGCATCAGCTACCGAATCAACGCGAGATAAACAGTGATAAATGATGTTCCAACACAACCTGATTCACACCTTAGCACTAAGAGAATAAGACTCAAATTACAACAGCAAGTGAATAAGAATTACGCCTAAAGTAACGATGTAAATATTCAAAAGACATCAATCCACATGCCAGGTAGGGAAGAACAATCAATCTCTGATTTTTCCTGAAGAAATCTGGTTATCTCTTTCTGTTTTACAGCAAATTGCATGTGAGTGAGCAGGACGGATGTACTAATGAAATAATAATAGGGACAAGTTAAACATGCGAAGTTTTCAAAAGATTTTCTCCGTTTTATTTTAAGAAAACTGGAGTTTTCTTTTTTCAATGTAATTTGGTACTAATTAGGAGGGTATTGAGAACGGACTGAATTTCAAATTATTTTAATTTGGTTCTATACAATTAAGGTTACATTTAAAATTTTATTAATTAAAAAACCGGCCAAGTGCGAGTCGGACTCGTGCACGAAGGGTTCCGTAAATTACAGTTAAATCAACCTATCTCAAAAACTATAAGAGATACTTTGATCAAACCAAAAATCGTTGAAAGAGTTAATTAGCATGCATCACCTCTATTTTTTTTAGAATTTTATACCCCGTAGTTATAAAAATAGAGGGGGGGGGACATACTTTTTACGACTTTGAGAGCTGATATCTCAAAAACCGTTCACTTTAAGAAAAATGTTTTTTAGAAAACTTTATATCATTTTAAAAGACCTTTCCATTGATACCCCACACGGGTATGTACATCGAAAAAAAAAATTTCATCCCTCAGTTACATGTATGGGGGGCCCCACCCCCAATTCTTTTTTTTACTATTTAGTGTCATATTTTTGTAGCGGTTCATACAACACATATTCCCATCAAATTTCATCACTGTAGTACTTATAGTTTCCGAGTAAATCGGCTGTGACAGACGGACAGACGGACAGACGGACAGACGGACAGACGGACATGACGAAACTATAAGGGTTCCGTTTTTGCCATTTTGGCTACGGAACCCTAAAAACTTATGAACTAAGCTTTCGTGTGTAATGTTTTAATCGAATAAAAATGGTTTTCATGTCTCTTTGAAAAGTACATAAGCCAAATTAACACAATAGGCATGATTATAGGCATAGGTTTATATGTATTCCTATTTACATATACCTCACTTGACATAAATTTCCAAGCACATAAAAACTACCATTCAAGGCTATTTATCCTCTTCCACAAAGCATCCCACCAGCCCCTTAGGGAACAGCCGTGATGATACGACTATACGACTGCAAACTCAAAGTGTTCTACTACGTGCAAACAATTTGTTAGTAGACCTCACGTCACTGCTTGATAGAGTCACGTAATAAACACCTCTAGATACATATGTATACTTTACACTCCCTCTTGAATATTCCTCACGAATTTCCAAAGGATTAGGAAGACTTTGTCTCAAAACTTTTTATACGGTTGAGCTGAATGGATTTTGAACTTTATAATGTTTGTGTTAAGGTTGACTTTGCGTTGGGAGTATTGGTTTTAGCGTTTGAAAGTCTTAGATTATCTGTTATTGTAATGTGTGACTAATTTTTCTTTCTTTTGTTTTGCAGGTAACACATAATCTTCAAAAAAGGAGTAAGTTCGGAATACTTTGATATGAATGCTGTCTACCTAATACAAAGTACTTAAGACAATAAAAGAGTAACAGCCGGAAACTACTAAGTATTCTATGATATCATAGAAACTACCTATATAAATTACTCACTATTGTTTCTTAGCTTAAACATCAATGTAACATTAAATACTTTATTAAAAGAAAACCCTTTGTCTTTAAAAAGTACAGTGTGACCTTTCACGAAGAATTAAAAATCTTTTGTCAAAGTTTTTCAGTAATTTAAATACTTAAAATCTAATTGACATTTGGAAATTTTAAAAGTCAAAGAAATTAGAAAAGCATCAGCGAAAGTACTTTGGAGGCTTTGCAAATTACTGCCACTTGGCAATTCTGATTAATAATTAATTAGATTTAACTTTGTTTTAAATGACTACATAATTAGGAAATTATTTAACGGGCGAGTTCCATTCGGTGTTCATAAGCCATGTGTTTGTTTTGGATGAATCGATAATTACTTTCTTTGTGAGTTCTTTATTCAACTTAAATAGGCATAGCACGCGGGTTAAAATTACTTAAATTGCTTAAAGTAGTAATTAGTAAGTTTGATAGGTCAACCTGATGAAACCAGACGAAGTGTGCCTATACCACGGAGGACTAAATTAGTTTTATTGTCCTCCTTGGACTAAACCAAGCAAGAAGCTAGCAAAAAGTGGGCAAAGATTGATTGTTTTTTAAACGTTGCCAAACGCAGATGAGTAACCTCAATGTATAAAACATTAAAAACTCTTTGATACGATTTATACTCGAATGCATCAGAAATAAAATGGCTATTATTTAAAACGAGAATGGTTTGCCGCAAATTAAAGCTCACGTTTTCAGTCTGCTTGTTTTTATATTAAAATCTTATTGCCATTCCTTCTGTTATACAATATTTTTGTTTTCATGCAATTCTGCATTGTTGCATTTCTTAGCATTTTTTATTTCTTTTCAAATTCTTTTCACTTCTTAATATCAAACCAAATGTTATACAAAAGTTTATGAATTCAAAGAAGAGAATGAATATTTTCCAAATAGAAACATGCACAAATGTATACCGAAATTACATGTATAGGTACTTTAACTGGGCACCGAATTTAGATGTTTTTGTTTACCAAATATTGAATTACATGTACAAATACATATATACCTATAATTGCTTTCATTTAATTCTAACTGTAATTTTGCAACAGGTAAAGCCTGGTTTTATTTCTATGTTTTGTGAAAATGTAGTTGGAATCCCGAACAGAAAAATCTAATTATTTTAGAGGTTTCAAGCTTAATTGGAAAACGGATTACTCAAATCCTAGGAACGGATTTATTTCAGTTTTTTTTGGTTTATTTGGGACACAGATAGATTTCATGGAATAGGTCCAGTCATTTGCTGGAAAATGTAATATTTTAACTAAATGGAACTTCAACATTTTATTAACTTGGTTTTGAATGAGTACAATGAAAAGGAAACCATATAGGCTGAATTATGTTCCTGAAAATGGAAAGGCTCTCAGGCTAAGAGAGCTAATTTCTTTTACAGTTCAATATATTAGGGTGACTTTGATACTTTGAAAGTCGTGATAAAGCCATTTCTAAAGCATACAACTTTAGGCCAACTTTCTGATCAACATTCACCCATTTACATTTCATTCTTATTGAGTGCAAACATACAGCTACATACAAGCCAATCTTACGACTGTGACAATGTATCCGACGTGTTTCTTGTCCTGGAGGCAGTTTACATAAGTACCACCCCCCCTGTCCCCCCCCTCTAAGGCAGCAACACTTTCCTTCGGCCGATGTCACCGGGTTCCTATATAAATGCAAATGTGGTGACTCTTTGTTACGCAGACCTTACAAAGTAAATTTGATGGTACATTACTTTTATTGGTGCTGTTACCGAAAATCCCAATATTCTTGATTTTATTTTGGCCCGGTTTGAGACGAATTACGTTAAGGTTTAGGTTTGGGACAGGTGTGGTGGTCAATATTTTGGAAACCTTTTGAACAAGCCATATTTTATATTTGCCATAACTGTGAAAAACTTAGACGAAGGTCATATTACAAGTGTCAAAATAATAGAAGCCTTAGTAGTTATTTAAACACTAAAACTGTTTGCATTGCAACTAATATCCTAACTAGATTATCGGTACGACTGCAGATGTCTTATTATAATAACTTCGAAAGTACTGGACTTTAAAATAATCAAACAAATGGAACAAATATTTTTCACACATTCACCAAAATATCAGTATCCTAAAATCTATACATACATAAATTCAGAATTAATTAAATGAAAAAAGTACAGTTTCAGCCCAAACAATTGGCAAGCGCCCCAGTTTTCAAACGTTCGTGAAATATATGAAAATGTATGGAGGCGGTGGTTCCGTACAAATGCTGTCACAAACCGACAACATGGTTTTTTATTATTAATTCAGTTTTTTGTTCAGTTGGATTTTTTGCGACCGATGTGCGGTTTAGAATGTTCATGTATAATTTAGCGGCCCGCAAACATTTGACGGACGAACTGATAAAACCGTCAAAAAAGGCGAATTTACAAGCAAATGTAAATGAGGATTTTGTGAAATCACATCTATCTTGAATCTTGTAAGCATGCCATTGACTAAGGTTAAAGAAGACTTATGAGAAAACCAGGACTTGCCATATTACTTTAGGAATCCTACCTAATCAAGTTATATCGTTTTGGGAAGAAACCTTTAGATACCCAACAGTAAATATGCCGATGATGAGGGTGTTTATCATGCTTATTTAGATATAATGAAGTGGCATGTGGCATGACCATAATATTTTAATTAAATCATTACTAATCCAGCTTAATTAATGTAGCTATTAAAACAAGATAACATTTAATTGAAATCACTAAAATTCCGACCACAGCACCACATTAGCATTGACCAAACTGAACAGAGTGCAATATTTAATATTTTCATAACCGTGTTATCAATTCCAGTTCGGTTCACTAAAAGCCCACAATCCATATTGCAGGAATGTCATTCGCTTAAAAACTACCCTCGGAATAACAGACCGGCCGTTTTAGGCGACTAGCTGTGGTAGATAAAAAATATTCCATTTCCTCTGACGTTACTCTAGATACGTTTGTTTTTGTGCATATGTGTGTGTGTGTGTATGTGTGTTTGTATTTGTGTGTGTGTGTATAGGGAATTTTATAGGCTGTTCCAACACAAAGCTCTTTTGTACATAGGTATGTAGGTATGATATATACGGGTTTGTGTTGTTTTATTGTATGACTTTTTTCAAAGTGTGGTCTTATTGGAAATTGCCCTTTCTAGGCGTTGTTAGGTCTATGCATTTTTGTGTTGCATTTTTTAATAATGTTAGAATAAGCTAAGTAAAGCTGGAATAAAGCCAGTCTTTTCCTGAGTTTTAGCATATTTTAAAGTAAACAGACTAAAAATATTTGTTTTGTTGTTCTCTTCAAAAGAATTTGACAGATATACGGAGAGAATAAAACATTCACTAGTTTAGGTTAAACGATGTTAGTATGCAGGTGTAGTCTTCATTTTTATATCTGCAACAATAATGTAATACATCACTGCAACACGAAATATAAAATGAGATATCTTCAACATACATACCGTGAGAAAATAAAATATTTTATGTTAGGTCTAGCTTATCCAGGCTTTACTACTTTTAGCACATCTGCGCAGATCATAATCTGACCTAATAATAATATTATGAATGTATGCTCTGCTTTTATAAAGTTTTTATGGCTAAAATGGCATGTTACGAGAGATAAAATATGAATTACATGTTTATATATCTTAATGAATAAGAAATTCATTTCACACTCAAGTATTAGCATTTATGCTCCTCAAAAAAAGGGATAAAAGGCCTATGTTCAGTGATTCTAGCTGCAATCGGTGTTTCATATCTAGTTGAATCTAAGATCTGAGATTGCCGCGAAAGTTTTATTTTTAATCCCATAATGATTTTAATTTAAGTAAAACATTATGATTCTGCATACTTTCTATTCAGAATAACATTTTTAAAAGAACGCTATTTTTAGAGAGAACATCTTGAAAATGCAAAATAAAACCTAAGTAGTAGAACACAGAAAAAACTTGAGTTTTATTAAACACAACAGCCCGCTATTCTGAAAGTAATAAAAGTCTGGAACATAATATATTACTGAAAGGCTTTGAAAGCTAAAATGAAAATTGCATTAAAAACAGAAAAGTATGAAAAATCTTCATAAAATTTGAAATTAAACATTAACTAGAACAGCTGTTTTTGTTCAGTAGTTAACGGAGTATTAAATTCTTTCAGTTAACGATCGGTTTAACTGCTCCAAGTAATTGCTGAAACTGATGCCTGGCTTTTATGTTCAGCTCAGTATTAAACAGATAGCTCGCGAGTTTTGACTGTTTTGTTAATTAAAATACAAAAAAGGGATGCAGTTTCAGTTTCCCAAGCATATTTCAACACAACCTATCACCTTTTTTACAACTAAGACAGGACCAGGACAGTACAGGACAGTATTTATTAGTTTTAGGAGAAGATTTAAGGCATTTTAAAGGCGCCATTTTTTGTAAAACAAATAGGTTTAATTAGACATTGATACTTACAGTATATAATTAAATTGCTCAACTACATTAATTTCAACAGTAAAATAATGTTCACAAAAACTATATGGCATATAACATAAAATTCAGAACGTGGACCGCATTCGAACGATTTGAAAGCAAAAAGTGTCGAACGTCTCTTAACGACATTTTAACGACCCGGATGGTACGCTTTAAGTGATTCTTTAGGGCTCCAAGTCGTGACGTCATTGGGCTTCGACCATATTATGTACTTCACACAGTTGACACTACTTCTACAAATGATAAAAAACAAGAAGTAACTGTCTATCATTCATGATTTTCTTTGAGCAAGAAGTGACTTTCTTTAATTTGACCTTTACTTTGTAGGTACCTAATATACCGCAACTAGATGTCAAATACCCTCAGGTGATTTGCATAAATAATTGTGATAAGCATTATTTCTGACTTAACACCTTTACAATGCAATTTAAAATTAATTTGGAAACACCTTTTTATTTATGAAAGCTATTTGCCAGGAGTAAAAAAACCCTGAAGTACCTACTTACGTAAGTAAAGAAGGTAGGTAGCCTTTATTTTCCCACCCACACAACCTGAAAATAAACTAACATTTGTACTGAAACCTCAAGAATAATGCATACCAAGTTTACATCCCACGATTCATACAAAGAAACTGTTTAGTAACTACAATGTATGCATGTGTGCGTTTGAGCTTTACGCTCTCGTCAAAGTTCTCTCTATTGTTGGATCTACATACAAACTGTAGAACAATAAGTTCTTTCATAGTTACGAGTACGTAGTTTGTCAAACTAGTGTTACGCTTTTTAAAGTCTATTTAACTCTATTATGCATCTCCGTATGCACAAAATCTTATGTTCATAAAATAAAACTGCCACCTCTATTCATTTGTACACCAACGTTGGTCGCCATGGCGACATTCAGCGTCTTAAGTCGACGACAGCGCCACGGAATCGGTAGTAACTACGTACAGTCTTGTCTTGCGTCTTAGTTTACGGTATCGACAAGAGATGGCGCTGTGATGAGTTTCGTTCAAAGGAGGTTTTTCTTTAAATATTTAGGACTTCTTTTTTAAAATATTATGTCTTATATTTTATTGCGTCTTAGAAAGGTAGCAATTTTAAATAATAAGACAATAGAAATTTAATCGGCTTAGAGAGTATTTTGCTCTCAATTTGGTTCAGAATCCGGGTAAATCCGGATAAGCCTAATAACAGGTAGGCAACCCTTGCGACAAGGTCTTGTATTTACTTTTGCGAAATATTTTAATCAGGGTCGGCACATAATTACTTAAGTGGACATCGTAAGTGATTTTAAAAGATATTCATGATTTTGGGAGGTTGGCATAGGTACCTACTTAATTTTAAATACATACATACTATAATATGCTTTATTCTTTTAAATATGTTTTTATTTTGTATTATATTTTTATTTTGTAATATGTTTTTATTTTAAATATTTGAAGTTTGAAGTTTTTGTATAGGTAGAGGTACCTATAGTGTGTACCTACATATTTACTTGTAAATAAAATTTAACAATATCATCCCTCAAATAACTTCATTAAAAATACTATAAACATTTTAATTATCTCCTTATCAAACTACTACTAACAAGAAGCAAGTATCCTCCATTAAATAGTATTAACTGAAATTGGTTACAATCCCGCCTAGTCGGACAGTCGCGACTGCACTTGACAACTGCACTAATGGACTAAAACTTTGTTCCTTTAATAGAAACAAGAACTACTTCTATTTTGTATGGCACAGTTTAATATCTTACAACGTTGAGAACTAGGGAGGATTTTAATTTATTTTATTAGTCTTTTTTTGTTATAGTTTTTTTTTTCAATCTGATTTCTCAGCGAGGCTATATTTCAGAATGGGATTGAAATATCAAGTATCTTAGGTGGTTTTCTAAAAAGTATTAGGCCTCTAGAAAAATCATCTCATCTATCAATTCCCAAAACATTATCCATAGCCAAATAACTGTAAATCATCTTAAACCTTTCTACGTTAACACTTATTCCACCGCCTATAGTCTCGAAACCAATTCCCCTAAGACATGCCTAGTATGCTAGTAGTCCTATCTCCTTAAGCTCCACATTCATAAATAAACACGAGTCTTAGAGCAGTACCGTCTTGATTAAATTAACTCCCACAGTGCAGTGCTGTAAGAGCCGAGACTCGACGCCAAGTCTTAGCCTCCCTTAATAACTGTTATATCTCTTATTCCACTCAAAACTGGATTAAAGCGGTTGTAACCAGCTTTAACCGGTTCTGATGCTGCCTTTTATAGTGTTTTAAGAATATCTGTGTGTAGTTCTAGTTAAGTGTGGGTATTTTTTTATTTAATTTGCACATGAAGTGTTCTAGCTTGTAGTAAGTTTTACTGGAAGAATTTAAGATTGATACCTTTATGGAATTTATTCAATTTATTAATGTTGAAAATGACAGTCAAAACTTGCTGATTTCTTGCTCTTATCGCTGGATTATCGAATGATCGATGATTTTTATCCCAAATTGATACTTAAAAGCTCCTTCTAACAAGTTCAAAAAGAAACATATATTTGCCAGCAATTAGAGAAAAGCCGGTCATAATGAACCGCCCCAAGCATTGCGATTCCGCCGGCGATCTCAGATCATAAAGTTACGCCATAAAGCTGATTTACAGCTGAATCGTTTCACTTCAACTATTCTCTAATATCTGATCCTCATTCCGATGTAATACCTCGTGGATTGAGAAGAAAAGGTCGGGCTGAATGACTAGTAATGGGTTTATCAGGTGTTTAAAGGTAAAAGGTTGTAGGCTAAAGTAGTTATATCATATTCAGATGTGTGAATGTGATTTCATAATTTTTGGAAATCATTATTATCCTTCTGCCCTTATTGCCATTTGATTTGTGATCGGCACAGCATGCTTTTTTCTTCCATTCTCTTCTATCTGCCCTCGTCTCAAAAGCTTCAAGCCATATCGGCTTTCACACAATCCATCTATGGTTTTTTTGACCATCCCTTCCCTCTGCATATATTTATCGCCAAACCCTCCCTCATAACAGAATTTAAACTATTTTTCTAGCAAACATAAAATAGCATTTTCATTTCCAGAATATATTTTTCTATGTTTATTATTCGTCCGTCAATTCAAACATTTCTCATCGCTGCCAAATCATTACTTATATCAAGACACTGAAAGATACATCGTAAAAAATAAATAACGTGCCTTGAGCACAAAACTCGGAACAATTTTAAAGTGGGTCCGCTCAGCATTAAGATTTACAATCAAAGTAAAAAGTTTCGCTCGACTGAAATACGACAAAACATTTTTGTTTAAAATATACTTTCTTTTGTTAAACAAGGTTTCTCTTCGTGATGCTTACTTAGATAGTGAAATGGGGTTTAAAACAAATGAATTATGAAAGTTTCAAACAGTGTTTGTTGGTATATGTTACTTATTATATTCTAAAGCTTGTAGTGTCAGTCTGAGAATGAAATAAAACCATTCTTCTGACTGACATCTGGATGTTCTTTACAATTGTATAAAATATGGGACCCGCAACCCAAATTGAGCTTTTTGAAAATAAAAATGAAAAAAGAATTTTAATCGATAACAAAGTTGATATCAACAGTACTGAAATTGAGTTGACCTCTCCTTTTAAGTGTGAAAACCCCTGTGCCAGGAGTTGCCGCTCTGCCTTATGCTTGTGCTTTTTATGCACGAAATAAATAGTACCTAAATCAGAACTTTGAAATCAAACCCGTAATACGATATCGGCGATATCCAATGCGGTTTGAATCTTTACTTTGAATTAAAATTGGCAGGTATTTGAATCCGCGACAGGTCTTATCTCATAAGCCTTTAAATCCGCATAAATTGAAATACCCAATAAATATAACTCTAGTATCTATACGTTTTAATTGTGTCGCAACAATAAATCGCTTTGAGCGCTGAAAGCGTAATCCAGCGCCCGATTGATTGCTATTTAATCAACCAATTCTCGATAAAACGCCAGCTTTTACGTTCATAATAAAGTAGTGTATTTACGTACTTTTATTTTTGAAATACTTACACACTAATAAATTGTAATTGACATATAGAGCTATGAAAAAAAATATCCTTAATTGCATAAAAAAAACAACGAAGAAAATCGGATTCAAGTAAAAGGTTTATATGATAATAAAACATGTTAGCGTTAGCATTTTCATTTTTCTCCGTCTCTCGTCTCTCATCTATATGTATTTATCTCATTCATTTTAGAGGTAAGATTAGCCGCGGACAAAAGTACGTACTCCGAAACCAACCATTAGTTGACTACACTCGAATATACTCAATAGGTACTTTTTTTTAAATTTTCATAATGTTCATGTAATTAATAAATTAATGTGTTTGTTTATATTGTTTCAGTTGAGGCAGTAGCGCAGTAAGCAGACAAGATGGCGGCCTTCGTAGCCAAGCAGATGGTCGGCAACAAATTGAGTGCTGTCAAAGGTGAGTTCTTTTTTATTAATACACAAGTGCTTTGATTACTAGAGCAGGATATGAACGCAATTTAACGAGCATAATATAGGTATCCATGGTAAAATAGGACTGGTTGGTTATTAAGTATAGGAATAGAAAATGAGACGCTATAGGTATATTTTATTTACCATTGTTTTTTAAATCCAAGAACATTGAATTCGTATACATAATAATTCCGAACCAGATTTCCAATTTCACTTCTTTGACACTTTAAATTTTCAAAGTATTCCCCATAAAACATCAACTCCCCGAACCCATAATCAAAACCCATTAAAAATTCCAATCCACCATTAAAGAAGATTAAGAAAACTTTAAAAGTGTGTCCGCGCCGGTGAGCTGAACTCGTAACGAGCGCAGCTACGTGCCCGCCGCTTATTTAGCCAATAGCGAGGCGCCGTGTTGTGACGTACCGTCGCGCTCGCAGTTCTAGCGCTCATCGCTCGCTCACGCGATTTGTTGCTGACTGTCCGATTGTGTATTGTTGAGACAGGCGGTTGTGGAGTTGTGAAGGATTTGATGATTTAGCATGTGTTGTAGTCAAATATAATGATTGAAATTCAGCTGCTGAGAGAGATGTTTCATATTTTCTGAGTGTGCTCTAAGTAGATACCCTACTTAGTTAATAGATGGCAGCACTAACAAATCGTTATGCCTCATAATTTTGCAATAATACTGAGCAATAAAATATCCTATAAGAAAAACTAAGCCAAATTAAGTGCTTTGTCTTAATGTATGGTTTCGCATCCACTAAAACTAATAGTCAGGCTAGAAAATCATATAAGGCGAATGAAGCTCATACTGGTAGATCCAGATAATGTATGTACTACTAATCACTTACCACTGTCGCTATGTAACGCCAACAATCAGCCTCCTATCACGGCTTATTTACACAAACGCTGTCAATCAACAATTACCACCATTAATGCGGGGAACGGGAGACTCCCCCAAAGTCCCCGTGGGGAACAAACATTTACAGTACATTTCCCCGCGGACGAGTCACAAACGGTCCTCTTTCGTGACAGATTATTATATCTACTTCTACTGAAAGTAAGCCATACCAATTTTGGATACAACACTAGCCGTTGTCCCGCGGTTTCACCCGCATCCTATCGGAAATACAATGCAAGATTATCCTCCCCACTCAAAGCCATTTAATGGTTACTTAAGCCATTCCTTAGTGAAGGATTTGTATGACATTCCATCACTAAGGAGTGACTTAAGTAATCATTAAGTGTCTCTGAGTGGGGAGGTATAAGATAAAAATTACCGATAGCCTTCTTCAATAAACATGCTATCTAACATTGAAAGAATATTTCAAATCGGACCAGTAGTTTCCGAGATTAGTACTATTTTTTACATACAGATAATGTTCCTCACGTTTCGAATATAAGCTATAGATAAGTTCAGTTTAGAAGTAAATTCTGTGACGCCACCATGCATGATTTAAGTAAAGGATATAAGTATATTATATGTATGAGTTCTATAATTAAATTCCATTAAAACCATTAACATTAAAACGGGTGTAAATAAAGGAGCTAATTATATCATAAAATTATTTATTTATATTTCATTAAGCTAATAAATTCGATAGAAGTTATTACACTCGGTAAATTAATACCTTATGGCACGTTTATTTTATTACCTAGTTTATTTCTTCTTTTTAATATTCGTTATTTCGTTTACTTACAACTATAGCACATTTCATTGGACATTAAATTATTTAAATAGTCATTGTATGTTTAATTGATATGAATGAAATCGGAATACAAATTGGAGAAGGCATGAGAGACCAAGTACCTAATACGAAATACATAGTAGTAGATCATCAGTTAAAAGAATTATTTAACTAGTCGTAAACAAAATACATCAGCACACATTTTCTGTTATAAACACTCTCAAGTATTAGTAAAAAGAACATAATATTTTGAGAGACAATAACGATAATGTCTTAACATAATTTTCAGTCTTTACACATGTATTACATTTTAATAACAAAACGTAGGTACCTACATTGAATTCTATCGAATAACCAGTCTATGTACTGTAATATTGCAAAACATATAGTACCTCACGCTTAACTTAAACTATGTAACATAATACATATTAACTCAATGGCTTTGGGTATTCCATTAATTATTGTGACCCTTCTCAAACTATTGGTTTACCAATACCCGCGTTCCACGTACATTGCTCGTTGCTGATCACACATTTACCTAACATCGTAAACGAATACGCAATGTATTGTAATTGTAAATCAGCTGGTATAATCCATGCAATACTCCTTATTATGAAAGAGGCTGATTAAGACTTTCTTTCTCATTCCCCCTCGCACGTCGGGGCTATACCCGTCTTGCTCGCACTCTTTGACGTAAGCCCTTTTGATTTTTTCCGTGTTATCGGGTATGAGCATTTGTTTTCGTTTTTTCGCTTTCCGGGTACGTTGTGAGTTGTTCCAAGTGAATGCTGGTTCGTTAGGGCTCTCCGGCATGGGTGAATGGAATAGCTTTTTACTGATTGGCTGTCCAGTCTGCTTCCTTATCGGTGAATCTGTCTCCATCTGAAAGGACATAGGTTTTGGGTTAGAATTTATGTTCGTTAGATTTTTTTAGAAGAAGGTTTTGCGAGATAGATGGCTTGTTATTTGTTTTTATTGGTAGTTTATGCTGGAGGATGTTTGGGTGTTTTATTTAGACGCCTTTATTGGATAGAACTTTGTCTGTAGTGGGTGATAATAAATGAATATGATAAGTACTGATGAATCTGCCTAACTTAGAATTTCTGAGTAGTTCAAGCAACCTTAAACATGGGTAAAAGGTTTGCAATACAATGCTATTATGCACGCCATACTTAACAGTCATTCGCAACAGGTACAATCCATTCAAGCCTTTAGGAATGTCCAAATGACCTCTCAACATAATGCAAGCTACCTGTCCAGTTAAAAAAACAGTCAGGTAGCTTTATATTTAACTTAACAAGACCAAAATAGACGAGAGTCAAACTAGCCATTTAATATTAACAACATTGAGTTGAATGAATTGAGAACATAAATGAATAACTAAAGTCCCACGGTAAATGACGCGGTTTAATTGGAATGGACGTAATTAACTGGATAACAATTATATACATGAAGTTATATTTGTGTTAATAATGGAAACTTTATTATAACAGACATATTTGATTACTTTAAGCACTCATTAAATTATCAACTAGCTTCCGCCTACGATTACCCATGTCCCGAGGGAACTACTTCCCGCATATGGATAAAAGTAGCCTATACGTGTGATATTCTGATATATTGTCATATACTACATTGGTGCTAAGTTTCATAAAAATCCAATCATTAGTTATTGTGTGAGAGATTAACAAACATACATTCAGACTAATGATGGCTAAATAGGCTGAATACATATTAATGACCTACTTAACATCACGCACACAATTATAAAATTGACCCTAAAAATAACCACATCCTATCTTATCAACAAACGCATTTACGTCAAGATTGAACATCAAAACATTTGACAGACGCGACCGTTGAACATTCAAACTTAGAACACACACAACAACCTATTATTACAAGAATGATATTAAAAACTTACCGTATCACAGTCCGAAGCGAATTCCAATGAATTATTGAGTATATTATTAGCTATTAACACAGTTAAATTCTCTCTTGTTATCGTATTTATAGGCGTTGACATTGCATCGTCCATTTTTGAAACTGGTTTGATAAATTACGTTTTCGGATGCGCGTGCGCCGCTTCGAGGTCGGCGTAATACTAGTTGCCAGAGACAATATTACTCTTGCTTCTATGGGACCAGTGTTGCTAGTTAAGAATTTTAATAACTACTAAAAGTTTTTTTTTTTTCTTTTTATATTAAGGGCTTTTATTCTTTAGTAAAGTATAACTTTATGTTACTTATGTAACTAATGTGTTAGAAGCACATTGCCTCGACACTGCGATATAATTTTAAAGTCTGGCTTATTAACTAACCCATAAACAAAAAAAACGGAGAGGTTTAACATGTTACACGCCTAATTAATTTAACTTGAATTTGTAACACTCAAAATGAATTAAAACATAAAGTAAATAAAACAAGGTAAATTCCAATCAAAGTTATCAATTTATTTTCATGTCCTTAACACACAAAAATATATTGTGCAGTCACTATTCAACTAACAAACAACAAAAAAATATATGTACGAAAGAAGTGAGAACCTCTTCCTTTTTGGAAATCGGTTAAAAATTCACTTAAACAATAAGTTTGTAATGTAATCACTGTAAGTAAAGAGAAAGACTACTAAACTAACAAATAACAAAAAAATATACCAAAGACGTGAAAACCTATTCCTTTTTGGAAGTCGGTTAAAAATACACTCAAAAAATAAGTTTGTACTACAACTATTATAAGTAAAGAAAAAGTTTTTGGTTTTTAAAACTAAACGTATTTTAAAACTAGCGGACGGAGTAAGTTTGCCGAATGCGTGACTCATTCGAGCGTTGTCGCGCGTATACGCGCGTACTTTCGATATTAACTCGTCAAAACTCAGATTATTAAGCGCCGAATGTGCCACGTCGTCGGCTAAACTGACCACATGTAAGAAAAATACGCTAGTATGAAATACACACTTAGTTTCAATTCATACAAAGTTCTAATACACATCTGGGTAACATACGCACCATTGTTTTAGAAATCAGTGTTCATTGACTGATATCAAAGGCATAATGCAGAGGACTTGATCTGTCCCGACGAATGTTTGTCAACTTCACAGCTTGTACATTTGTACCGTTCATTTTATCTTTTATCGCTGATTCTGCAAAGTTAGGCATAATGTTCACATGCTCCTTTACTCTCGATTCGTTCACCAATATTCTGATTTTATTGGCATTTTTATTTGCATTTATAACATGATCGACAGCAATTGGAGGATTCTTGTCATTAACAAGTTCTGTCTTAGGCCCAATATTAATAACAGGTTCTTCTATATCATTTAAGAAAGGAAAAGAACGTGGCATATTCTTCCAAATCTCTAAATCATCTTTCAAATACTTCTTCTTAATATACATTGTGATGTTATCCACCGAGTTCGTACACTTAGTCTTTTCGGTAAAGTTTTGAAATTCTGCGAGCAAAACCTTTAGAGATTTCGAATAAGCTTTGCAATAATTTCTGATGATTTGACTGGCTTTGATGATATCTTTGGTAGTGGTGCCTTTTTGTATCTTCATGTCATGGAATCCTTCAAGATTGAAGACGCAGTTTTCGAGCTTCATTTCTTCGACTTTGATATCTTTGATTATCTTGGCGCTACTTGTCTTTTTGCTGTGGCAGTACAGCTTTGGGAAGAGCTCCATCAGATACTTGGAGGTCGGCGGGTAGCCGGACAGCAAGTTGAACTCGTGGAGACGACTGGTGGCTCGGTCCTCTGGTGATAGCGTACTTTCCTGGTATCAGACAATCAACATTTATATTATGAGTTTGACGGTAACATCAGTTACTAAAGAGGCTGACAGCACCCAAAACAAAATACGTACGAGAGAGAAGCCTGATGGCGGGACGTTCGTAACAAAGTATAAGTTAATAGCTTTAAAATGAGTAGAGAAATCAAAAATAAAAATCAAGTGAGTTCTGCATTTACATATGGATAAGTTAGTGTTAAGTATACATTTTATCAATGTACGTTAATAAGTAAAATAGATATTTTTGTTAGAAGATCATTTTAAGAGGAAGGTTTAAATATTTTTTTGTATCGAGAAAAGTTTTCGAGAACGTAGGTATTTTGAATTTAACATGGTTCTCAGAAATATGTTCAAGATTCATATATTTTTTTTTCGCAAAATTATAGACAATAATATGTGACGATTATGTCTCGATAATTTATTTATTTAGAGCATTTTTCTCAAGTTAATCTAAAAGAATCACTTCATAACACTCCAAGTTTAGTGACTGCTGCTGGCAAGAGATCAAATAAAGCAAAATGATCTTTATTCGATATTTCCTTACGATTTTGGCAATTTTCCCAAGAGTTTTGGCAGTTAAGCAGAAAACGGTAACACTCAGCAAAATATACCGTAGCAAAGGATTTAGGATTCGAGAAATCACACATTTTTCTGCAATTTCGCGTAAATCTCGAACTGATTTGGATGCATTTGACTATGCTGCCTTATAACCTTTTATTTTCAAAATCAACTGTTAACCAGCATCGCGCTATGAGAGTGAAGGAATAGTGAGTACACCTGTCTCTGCGCAAATGCTCGTGCACTATAATATGTCCTGCACAGCTGGCTGATCTCCTTACACGAAAACAGCCGCCATGGCCGACAATCAGCCAGGACACCTTTGTTATTTTTTTTTAATTGCTCTCTGAATTAATTTGCAAAAAATGAGTGTAGTTTGCCAGTGAAATTATTATAACTAAGAGCCACACTGTTGAATTAGGGAAACCTGTAATCATAGTGAAGATGTTATATAAATAAATATTACTAGCCAAGGAAGCTACTGACCATCGCCTCCAGCCTATGGTAGTAGTCACAGACTTGTCGGAACTGGTTCCTCTGGCCGCAGTGAAGCCACACAACAAGAGCCCGCCTCACCGTCACGCTGCTGTAAGCGGGAGAAGGCGGCTCGAGCAGAGAGTGAGGGCTTTCTGACATCACTGAGTAGTGGCCCAGCATTGTGCTGCAAAATTAGTGCTAAGGTTATTGCTGTAGGGTTCATTTTGGGTTGATACACGAATGAGACATCAACTATCATGTTGGTGTCTTTAAAACAGTTGGTTGGAAAAGCAAATATTGACTAGACTCCACAAAGGTCATCATGCCTGAACTGATAAATAGAAATCCCATGTTTAAGCTCCAATATATTTTACAGATAATAGGTAACTACAAAGCTGGTTATCATTGATAGCCATACTTGCAGACTAGCTAGTTATTATCTGCTTCTTATAAGATTAATATTGCCAATAAGATTAAAATATAAATAAATTCCTAGTACAAGTTTAATGTCTTTGACTTAACCTATTATTGGAATCGAACGCTTCAAAGACATCCCGGCAGTGAGATAATCGATGGTTCATTAAGTAAGTATATTAGTTTATATCAAATGATATATGATGTACCTACTAAACTATTTCAAGTCTACTCTGCTTATGTTCATGATGTTGTTTCACGATAAGCCTAAACATAAAACAACAAACGACCAACAATAAAAATAATTTGTAGCGAACGAAAATAGTTCAATTTGTAAGCAAATAAACAAAATGGAAGTTCTCTGCTAAATTATCGCAATCATCTATTGTAACTGTTTTCTTAAATATTTCAGGTACGGCTATAAAAATGTGCTGTTTTTTCTTTAACAAACATTCTTATTGCAAAGAGTTAAAGTTGGAAATCGTGTAACAAAGATATTTTGCGAATTTGAAGGGAAATATCCATAAATTTTGTTTATAACTTCCACAGAGTTATAACCTTGCTTATAATATTCTTGAGAACTAACTATTGTAAGAATTTCAACAGTAAAGAGATTAACTTCATGAGTTCGAACTAAACAATTGTATTGTTTATAAATACTACAGATGTGGGACCACCCTTATATTGTTGTCAGCTGTAAAATGTTACAGATTAAAGTGTTTTCAAGAAAGTTACAAAAAAACATAGCATCGTGGTTGCTAACCACGTAAGATTTCGTGTTCACTGTCACCCTATATGATAAAAAATAGATAATTCTACTGGTATTAATGGGTTAACAAAATTACACAAATACATTTCATAAAAATGAGGTAATATTCTGGTAAGTGTCTTTGATTGATCAATGATGATTAGAACACTAATATTTGATTGATAATGATTACAATATACATTGTTACAAAGAATCATAAAAAGTAAAAATATTTATTTTGAGTCAGGCAGGTATACCATGAACGAAAGAGGGTTATCGTGTAACATCAACTAATTCCACTGCGTAAATACTTACTCGAGCGTTTAAAAATATACAACAAAAAAAACTCCCTATCTATTTATTTGATAAGACGATACGATATGCAACTATATTTTCGTCTATAATAAACAATCATTTGACTCACTTCAAACAGTTCTAATTCTACACGACTTCCGACTTTAATTTAGACTGAAATTAATACAAAAAACAGCTTACTTACCAAACAGTTAAACACAATTCTTTTCACAACACTAAAAGCTTTAAATTCGACAGAAAATTGTAAAAAGATTGATTACTATAAAGTAATAATATATGAAAGAATCAATAAAGCAATATGTCGGCGGCCACGCGATATCGTGCGCTCTGTCATAAGAATAAGATTTTAGCAAATTAACCTGACTATTGTTAAAGTACCTACATTATAAAAATACCTACAGAAAGTTAGTTATTTGTGGGTGCCTTGAAAAAAAACTTTATCATGTCCAAAGCGAAATACCGGTTATTGTGATCCGTTTTACAAAACTCTTCACACTTATTTTTCTTTCGTCTTCATAATTATGTTACTTGATGTAATTTAAGCAAACATAGTATTGTAATGAATGCAAGTGTTTAATTAGTTTTTTGATAATGTCTGTACTAATTTATAAAGCTGAGGAGTTTATTTGTTTGTTTGAATGTGCTGATCTCAGGAACTGCTTATTTATCAAAGAGGGCTGTTTTTTATCTGCCATTTGCAGAGGCTTTAGCTTTGATTTAATAATGTGATATTCGGGATAGATATCGGGGTAACTGAGTTGAGAAGGTCAGATAGGCAGTCGCTTCTTGTAAAGCACTGGTACTCAGCTGAATCCGGTTAGACTGGAAGCCGACCCCAACATAGTTGGAAAAAAGGCTCGGGAGATGATGATGGGATAGATATGTACTTAATTGAAGTTTATCGTAAAGCATACCCATTTATTGTTTTAGGACTATGAAGTAGGCACAGTAGGCACTACATGAGTCATAACTTAGATGAAAGAATGAATCAAACTTTATGAGCATTTTATAACGGGTTGGGATAAAATAAAAGTTTAGAAATTGTCTTTTACTGATAAGTTGCTTTATTATCTTGTTTTTTCTTTATTGGTTTTTATTGTGTGTTATATTTTATATTGACTTACTTTACCCATACGAATTGTACTTTTTACTCGTTCAAATAATAACTTTTACAATAAAAGTCATAGGAAATAATTGCGATACCTTACAATATAAATTAGTTTTTAGCTTCACAATCATTCATTCATTTCCACTTTCGTTTTAAATCACAAACATAGAATTTCAAATACAAATTAATATATCAAATACAAGTTATAAAAAATACAGAAAATGTACAAATATTACTGCAATAAATTATTATCATTGCAGCATTTTTTTGTTTTTGTTTTGTAACTTTTTATATTTTTTTTATTTTGTTTTTACTTACAGCGAGGTAAGATTTCAAGTATATTATTTTTTTGTTTATTTTACTTACAGATTGTAAGATTTCGTATTTTATTTTCTACAATATTTATTGTATACTTTTTTCCTATTTAACTTAACTTAGTACATGCAATCATTACAAGCTTAATTACTACAGTATTTATGTCAAACATGTTTTATTGCTAATAGCGCCATCTATTAGTCGCTTCTGGAACTATCAACACTTAGCTTAACTTGAGCCTAAGTTCACCGACAACATAATCGTCCGTTTTTCTTAAAACAACTGTTTAGTTTGAAAATTGGACGTAAGAATTCACAGCAAACAATTATTTTAAGAAAACTGATGTCGGTGAACTGGGCCCAAGAAGGTTACGTGACATAATTATTTCACCATTTCGTCAAAGATTAATTTAAACATTTTACTAATACATCTTTTATATTAGTAAAATTACGTAATTAAACCTACCTTAGTGAGTAGACAGTGATTAGTTACCTACTAATTATTCAGGTACTAATTGACAATATTGCTTTTCCAGTAATATTGTATTTACCAATCTAATACCTATAATTTAAATTTACTGATGATTACGCTTACTAGAAAGTACTGCTTTACAGATTTGTTCAATTACATTTTGCACTTATCCATTTTTATATTATTTGAATAAATTAACTTAAGTTGACAACACTATTTAAATACCAGTGCAAAAATAAGGTTTTATGATGGCAATATTGGATATTCATTTAAATATTGAATGTACCCACTCAATTAGTGAAATACCTTCCACATCTTAAACAATAAACAAATAAGAATAAAAACATACACAAATAAAATCAGTTTACATATCTATCGTCGTTTTCCCTTAACCACTAATAAGACACAACCATTATTAACCGCATTTATGTTACATTGCATTATTTAAAGGCACTTGTACGGTGCAACCGCACATTCCGCACATCAGCATTTTACGCCACTTACATTTTAATTCATAATATATGTTCAGTTCGCGTTGAGCTACCAAGTTGGTCAAGCGTTCTCGTTACAGCCAACAAGGGCTGCGTCACTCATTTCATTCACTCATAGTCCATTAAGCTCATCTTTACCTTTAGTACGTTTCGGTTAATACAGTAGTGTTCAGTACTTAACAATCTTTTATTCCTTTCCACCATCATCTAAAGTATTGTAGGGTCCAGCAAGGGATCATACATATTTATGGTCCTTCGGTTGTGAACATTGCACGCTGCATAGTCCATATCGCGCGCGTGGACAGTGCAGCGGTTAGCTAACCAGTGACTCAAAACTTGTGTGAATTGTGTTGAGTGACTACAAAACTTTGGGACTAACAAGTGACCCAGGGTCATCAAGGACCCGCGAACTATAAGGAGTTCAGTGCAACAGACTCGAGACTAACAGGTGTCTCAAGAAGCGCTTCATCATCAAAATCTGAGGCTAACAGGTGTCTCAGCGGATCACCAAGGATTCGTAAGCAGTTATCAAAAACAGTCAAGTAAGATCTTTCCATTTATTTCTTACTATAATTAAATCCTCGTCATGGAGGCCTTACATGCAAATCAGGACGAACTTTACACAGCCATCCTAAAGTTGGCTACAAATATCAAAAAAGACTCAGCGGATCGTAAGACTGCTGACTATTTCAAGCGACGTTTAGATACTTTAAATCAATATTGGTCTGATTACCAGTACCATCACGAACGTCTTCTCATGGAAGAAAGTAAGACTCATCCCTATTTCATTGGCCGTAAATACGAAAAAACAAAAGAGCTATATATCTCGACTAAGGAACTTATCAATCAACAATATCAAGTTTTGTTGATGAAGATGAAAGAAACTCAACAAGGAGATTCTACACAGGAAGAACAGGGTCCTGCATGGTCTGAGCAAGAAGATCCGGTGGGACAACAATCGCCGCCTGTCGAGACATGCTCCAGAGGTTCATCTAGCAAGCTTGATGAACTATTGAAGAAACAAGCAAGCAACTTCAGGGCGCTGCAGCGCACTGTGGCAGGGATAAATTTGGATTTTATGTCCGAAAAGTGGGAGTTGAAAGATGCCTTGCGTATTCTACAGTCTCGATGGTCTATTATAGATTCCTTACATTGGGAACTAGACAGCGAATTAGAGGGTACGAATCAAGAATATGAGGTGTCTTATACGAAGCAAGAAACTATTTACAATGAATTAAAAAATGCAATTAATAGAAAACTAGAGTCAGTAGTTCACAAAGAGAATTGGACGCCAAAAATCGACATCCCGTTCTTCAGTGGCAATTATCAAAATTGGGTGTCTTTCAAGGACTTGTTTACTGAAGCTATCCACAGTAACATCTCCTTATCAAACGCCCACAAGATGCAGTTTCTTAAAAGCAAGGTGCGAGGAGAAGCTGAACGTTTGATACAGCATTTACAAATCAGTTCTGACAATTACAATGTCTGCTGGGAGATATTGAACAATAGGTACAACAACAAATGGTTGATTTTTACATCTCATCTAGATCTCGTACTGAATCTTCCAGTAGTTCAACAAGCAAATGTTTTTCAGATCAAGAAAATTCACGATACCACTCTAGAGTGTTTAAACTCAATAAGGAACCTAGGCGTTAACATAGACAGCTGGGATCCATTCATCGTGCGTATTTTATTGCTGAAATTGGATGCGGACACGCATGATCATTATTTGGAATCTCTGAAGAAACCCAGAGATCTACCAAAATTGACGGAGTTTCTAAGCTTCTTAGAGAGCAGATTCACCGCATTGGAATCTTCACGCAAGAAAAACGAAAATTCCAAACCATCAACAAGCAAGCAAAATAAAACATCGTCATCATTCTTCAAGAATAAATATTCAGCAAGTAAGACTTCGGTAAATAATATCGAATTAACATGTCCATTATGCAAAGAGTCACATGGAATATACTATTGTAATAAGTTTTAACTATGACGCCAAGTTCGAAGCGACAAGCTATAACACGATTACGTCTGTGCAAAATTGTCTTTATTCGCATGGGGATAAGGAATGTACGTCCGAAAACGGTGCCGCGAATGTAGCGGTAGACATAATACACTTTTACATGAAGCGTTCAACAATAAGTCTTCATGTAACACAATTACTGAGAATAAAACACCAGTGGTCCTTGCAACGCAAAATCAAGAATCTCAAGAAAATCACGTTGCGCAACAAGGCAATAACATGATCGAAACATTATTAGCAACCGCAATGATCAAAGTTCAAGCAAGTGACGGATCATACCACAAAATGCGTGCGCTAATAGATCAAGGCTCTCAAGCCTCTCTTATCACAGCGAGAGCGACACAACAGCTAGCTTTATCAAGAAAGTATTGCAAGGCCGTCATCTGCGGGATAGGAGAAAAGGAGAGCAGTAGCAAGGGCGTTACGAACATAACATGTTGTTCGCATTTCAATGACTTTACATTTAAAACAGATGTAGTAATCATGGACACGCTGATTAATCAGTTACCAAGATGTACATTTACCAAGCCAACATGGGCACATCTAGCTGGCGTGCAACTAGCCGATCCAGAATACAATGTCAGCCGTCCTATCGACATCTTATTGGGAGCCGATGTGTATTCCCATATCATTTTAGAGGGCATTATCAGGGTGGATCTATCATTACCGGTCGCGCAACAGACACGACTGGGATGGATCTTATGCGGAAACTTAAACACTTTTCATTGTAGCGTAGTCCTGAATCAAGTGGACGAAGTACAAAGATTTTGGGAGATTGAAGACATCTCGGAATCATCCAATTTATCTGCAGAAGATCTACAATGCATTGAGTATTACAAGAAAACCACAAGAAGGCATGATAATGGCATGTATGAAGTAAGATTGCCTTTTCAAGAAAACTTTGAGGTACAGTTGGGATTGTCTAAAAATAAAGCAATGGCGCAATTTCAACAGTTGGAAAGGAAATTTCACAATAATGAAGAATTAGCAAAACAATATAAATTATTTATTCAAGAATATAAAACGTTAGGACATATGATACCGGCGTCCGGTAACATGCAACCGGATTATTATTTACCGCACCATTGTGTATTGCGAAACGATTCCACTACGACAGCACTTCGCGTAGTTTTCAACGCTTCATCAAAACAACAACAGGAACTAGCTTAAATGACGTCATGTTAAAAGGCCCAAATCTACAGCAAGATCTCCAATCTTTACTATTAAGGTGGAGACAATATCGCGTTGCTTTTACGGCAGATATCGAAAAATGTTCCGTTTTATTTGGCTAAATGAACAGGATCAAAAATTCCAAAAATCATATGGAGGGATACTACTGACATGCGTCATCAGGTATACCAACTATGCACGGTTACATACGGCACCAAGGCCGCACCATTTTAGCTATGATGACTTTAAAACAACTGGCTGAAGATGAGAGACAAAATTTCGACAGTGTTGCAATCAAGGCCTTGGAGCAGTCATTCTACATGGATGACGTCCTTCATGGGTCGCATTCTGTCGAGTTAGCAGTAAAACTAAAGCAAGATTTAATCACATTGCTAAAATCAGGGGTTTAATTTAAGAAAGTGGTCGTCCAACGTATCAGTCTTACAAGACGATGCAATCAGTGCGAATAGAGAGCAAGAAAATTTCGATTTTAAGGAAATGGAGACATCAAAAACATTGGGATTACGTTGGAATTCAAAACAAGACTTATTTACATTTCAATCAAAAATGGAACCATCAAACAAAACACCAACTAAAAGATCCATGTTATCAGACATATCAAAGTTGTTTGACCCTCTTGGTTGGCTGTCACCGTTATCAACAAAGCTAAAACTACTATTTCAGCAAGTTTGGATGTCAAGTAGTCAATGGGATGACAAGTTACCCGATCAAATTAGCAAAGAATGGCTAAACATTAAAGATGACATGCACAAAATCAATCAATTCAAGTTGGAGCGTTGGCTGGGTACAGGAGAAAACAACACGCTAGAATTACATGGATTCTGCGATTCGTCTAATAAAGCCTACGCATGCGTTGTTTATTGCAAGACTGAAAACAACGGAGTAACAAAGATTTCTTTGGTGGCAGGAAAAGCAAGATTAGCTCCAGTAAACAAATCAATATCATTACCAAAATTAGAGTTGAGTGGTGCTTTATTATTGTCAAAATTGTTGGCTAAAATTAAACAATGCTTTATCAGTCATAATATCAAGATATATACTTGGACAGACTCAATGGTAGTCCTAGCCTGGTTACAAAAAGAGCCAGGACGTTGGAAGCCTTTGTCGCCAACAGGGTGCGACAAATATCAAGCATAATACCGATAGATTGCTGGCGTTACGTCAAGTCAGCAGAAAATCCAGCGGACTGTGCAAGCCGCGGATTGAGTATCGATCAATTGAAAAATCATTCGCTGTGGTGGGAAGGACCGTCGTGGCTCCGAAAATACGACCCTGACCATGAAACTGAGCAAGCAGTGTTTACCACAGACGAAGAAGCACGAAAAGCCAAGAAACTTATTAATCACATATCGCAGCAAGAAAGCGATAATATTTTGGATGAATTATTAGTAAGATATAGTACACTCGCTAAACTAACAAGAGTTTTAGCATGGATATTAAGATTTATCAAGCAAGCGAGATACAAGAAAAATCGCATGCAAACTTATTTAACATTACATGAATTAAAAAATGCTAAGCATAAAATAATATTACATGTACAGCAGAGAATTTGCTCAGGAAGTACATTATTTAAAAGAAAATAAGCCGCTATCAGCAAAAAACAAGTTATTGCAATTAAATCCATTCCTTGACAACGAGGGACTTCTCAGAGTCAAAGGAAGACTAAGCAAGGCCAATATCAATCCAGACATGATGCATCCGATTATCATAGCTCACGAAGGACATTTAACAAACTTAATTATAGATCAAGCACATGAACTTACCTTCCATGGAGGAGCACGGGTGACATCAGCATTCATTCGCAAGAATTATTGGATCATAGGCGGTAATCGAGCCGTCAAAAAACGTATACGTACCTGCGTTACCTGTCGTAAACACAATCCAAGCAAGATGACACAGTTGATGGGTGATTTACCTACGCAGAGATGTAACATTGCAAAGCCTTTTGAACATACAGGCGTCGATTTTACCGGACACGTGCTCATAAAGGCCAACAAGGGCCGAGGAATTAAGACTACAAAGGGCTACGTAGTGGTATTTGTCTGTATGGCAACCAAGCTTGTTCATCTAGATTTAGTCTCGGACCTCACATCATCAGCATTCCTAGCTGCATTGCGACGAATGGCTGGAAGAAAAGGCTCGCCGAAACACTTGTATAGCGACAATGGTACAAACTTTGTTGGTGCTAACAAAATTTTACAGGAAGAATTGGAACAAATACAAAAAACATTTGATCAAGATTTCATCAAAGAAATTACTAGCCTGGAGATTGAATGGCATTTTAACGCACCCTCATGGCCCACAGCAGGAGGGCTGTGGGAGGCTGCAGTTAAAAGTTTAAAATATCATTTAAGAAGAGTCGTTGGAGAGCAAAGCTCACTTTTGAAGAGTTCAGCACAGTTCTGGCCCAGTTAGAAGCAGTACTTAACTCAAGGCCATTGTGTCCTCTTACTGAAGACCCCAACGATCTAGATTTCCTCTCTCCGTCAAGCTTTATCAATCTAAATCAAGATATGACTATATTAGAAACAGAAACTGATATGCGGACAAGATGGCATTTAACTCAAAAATAGTACAAGATATTTGGAAACGTTGGCATGCAGAATATCTCACACAGCTGTCAGCAAGAAGCAAGTGGAGACATTCTCAACCAGACATTCAACTAAATGACATCGTCACAATTAACGATGCAAACTTACCTCCTGGGAAATGGGCAGTTGGTCGAGTCGTCCAGCTGCATCCCGGGCCGATGGCCACATCAGGGTGGTCACATTGAAAACAAAGAATGGGCTGATCAAGAGGCCTATTATCAAACTGTCTATTCTCCTGTGAACGATAGAATCAACAAACAAGAGTTGCGTTCCAAGGAAGTAAAGGATGGCAAGCCATATCAAATCAAAAGAGTAAACTACAGCTTTTTTCGCTGGTAATGTTACTCTTGTCTTTCATGAGCATTTTGACCACAGCATACGGTTCATACAATGTAACACAATTAAAAGACAATCAAGGTTTTATTTGGACAAAATTGCAAACATGCAACTAATCAGAGATGAATGGAAGATAGTCACATACTATGACATGAATTCACTTTGGCAAGGTACCGAAGCATGCAGTAAATACCTCGGCTACTTAGAACAGCTATGCAATAAGTTTAAAGAAACATCACATTGTGACGTAATTCAAGTTCAACTAAAGCATGAATTCTCAGAACTCGAGTACTATAACCACCTGCTGCTGAGTCAGCATACCGGCACGCGCCGCGCACGAGACCTGCGCCGCCGCAAGCGAGGCCTTATCAACGGTGTAGGGTATCTTGCAAACAATTTATTCGGTGTACTTGATGAGAGATTCGCAGAACAATATAAACAAGATATTCAATCCATACGTGACAATGAAGATCATTTTATCTCGCTGTTGAAACAACAAACAACGGTAATTGAAGCAGAATACAACATTTTGAAAAGAAACGGGCAAGCAATTAATAAGCAACACAAGATGCTTAATACATTATCAATCAAGCTAGATAGAATAGAAAACGTTTTATTGAACGAATCAGAGAGAAATCGAATCATGAACGATTTCAGTACGGGAGCAATCGCTACAAGCAATGTTCTCAGACAGCTAAAAACAATCCAAACAAGTTTATTAGATACCGTAACAGATGTTTACCACGGAAGACTCAATATTCATTTATTGTCACCAGAACAACTGAAGAACACGCTGAATACAATATCGAGTCATCTTTCAAAAGATCTTACGTTACCGATCAATAACTTACAAATCAACTTTAAAACATTTATCATTTATTGACAGTCAAAGCAAGAATGACTGAAGAGTTTTTAATCTTCGAATTGAAAGTACCTCTGGTGTCTAGAGATACATTTTCCATCATGAAAATTATCCCAATACCTCAATCTGTAGGTAATTCAAGGATGGCTACATTAACTCCGATTGCTGAACATGTTGCAATCAATTTAAAGAAGGACTCGTATTTACCAATGTCCATATCCGACGTTCAGGTATGTCTAAGTGACAATGTGGACAATTATCTATGTCATATAGAGAAGCCAATTTATCATCTCAAGAATAATGAAAAATTTTGTGAACTAGAACCAGACTCAAGCAAATGCAAGATCAGCATTACGACTTGTTCGAACCAATGGACAGCTCTTAGCAAAATAAACAATTACGCATTTTTCTGCTGTAGTCAGTGTGAAATAAGAGTTCTATGCGGCGATAATGTGTCGCCGGGGCAGATAATAAAAGCAGGCATATTGGGAGTCGAACACGACTGTCTAATTAAAACTGAAAGTTTTACCGTTTACTCACGCAATGAAGCTTTTAGCACTTTAAACATAAAACCATCGTTAAAGCTACCTGAGATAGAACCAATTAATCATATCATAAACGCAGGCATCTCGACACCACTGATACAAAACAATACACTACTCTCGAGTAACGAGGAGTTCGACGAAATCAAGAAACAACTCCGCATACTTAAAGCAAGTGAAAAGTTACCAAATCAACTTTCCTATCACGATATCCATCACTACACAGCATTTTATGTGATGATCGGAGTTGTGTTGGTGGTTGGAGCAGGCTTCATGGTACGGCGTCGGCTGCACAACAGGCGGACCGCTTCTCTCGAGGTGGCAAGGGCCGCATTGGCAAGTCTACAGGCAACGCAACACGTGACCCCGGCACGGGCAGAGGCTGGGGCCTCTCTGTCATCATCCACTGTGGAATATAGTGCTAGTGCGCGTAATCAGTGTGAAATTCCGTGTGTGTCAGATTACAGAGAAATTCCAAAGGTGCATAAGTTAGACAAGTGTACAGTGCCTATATCACGTAAAACGGAGTTCAAGTAGAGACTCTAAGCATTAAATAAGGACCAATTGGAATCACCTTGTTAATCATCAAGTATAAGGACCAATTGGCATCACCTTGTTACTCATCTTATCATGTTCATCTCATACTCATCTTCCCGCTCGGGAGCATGTACGGTGCAACCGCACATTCCGCACATCAGCATTTTACGCCACTTACATTTTAATTCATAATATATGTTCAGTTCGCGTTGAGCTACCAAGTTGGTCAAGCGTTCTCGTTACAGCCAACAAGGGCTGCGTCACTCATTTCATTCACTCATAGTCCATTAAGCTCATCTTTACCTTTAGTACGTTTCGGTTAATACAGTAGTGTTCAGTACTTAACAATCTTTTATTCCTTTCCACCATCATCTAAAGTATTGTAGGGTCCAGCAAGGGATCATACAGCACTCTTGTCAATCAACTCAATAAAAACAACGCAATGTACCTCGTAATCCATTTTTAACATCCACCATCAACATGCGAAGGCATTCTTAGAAATGTTTCGGTTCCCACTAAAATACTTGAAGAAGGCCTCCACAGAACTATTGGCGTCTCCTTCTCGCTCATTAAAGAGGATCCGTTCCCTGTCGGTCGTCTCTTTCAGCTTTTCGTCACTCCATATCGACTTGGGAAAAGGCGGCCATGAATAATTGACATGATCCAGCACTTTCCTCGGTACGGGGAAACTGACTCTTGAAGTTGATTGGGTTACGTTGGGTATGGAGGCCTTTATCCAGTTGTTGAGTGATTTGATGGATGCCTTGTGGGGGGAGGGTTTTGCGTGTTCATTGCTGGCTGTGTTCTGTGGCCAGCGGGGTTTGGGGAGCGTGTCGGCTGGTGGGGCAGCGTTGTAGTAGTACATGTCCTTGGAGCCGGGCTCGCTGTCGTCTGGCAGTGCGCTGTCGCTGCTGGTGACGGAGACGGTGGTGCTGCGAGATGTGGTGGAACAGCAGCACTTGAGGCGGTTGCAGGAGAGGCAGTCCTTGAACTTGTACTCTTCTAGGAGTTGGATGAGGTCGCGGCGGACGTCTTGGAGGTTTAGGTCCTGGGAAGTAAAATGTTTGTTTAAAATCTTCTATGATGAAAAAGTTGTAGTTAGTTTTGATCAGGGTGCTGTAAACGCTGTCATATTTTTATTGTCCTTTAAAACATAATTACATTGAACTATAAAATTTCTTCCGGGTCGTGTAACTATACACACATACACATATGCATACAGTTAATACCTGACCCTAAACAGTTATGACTGTTTAGTGACAATTTAGCAGTCCCGTGCGGGAATCGAACCCGCAACCGTTGAGATGAAATTCTACGTCGATCGTGTCGATAAAAGTTGAACAGAGGAATGAATTTTAACCTAGATATACATGTCATCTTGATATAAAACCTATATATTACAGAATACTAAATAACAGACCTATAAAGGAGTAGGTAACTAAATACAAAACATATTGTTTACATATACATACGTAGATGTTCAGGTATTCACTTCTTTCACAAACTCATTAGTTAGAGCGTCAGTGTAGGAATCAGCAAAAAGTTTGTATTGCGTGACTTTCGTTATCTAACTCGATTACACGTTTTTGTGAAAATACACCTACAGCTACACAAGGAATCACATTAAAATGCAATTCAGTACATATATCTAGAAATGAAATTATTAATAATACTTTTACATTTTCAAAAACATACTAGTCGGTCTAAGTAAATAATGTATCGTTTAGAATGAAAAAAATACGTGTAACTTACCATCTGAAACACCACGTCCTCGTAATAATAAGCTTGAGATTTCTTCATTTTCACCAAAAAACACAGAACACTAAATATCTTAGTTTATACACTGTAGAATTTTTTTACACTCCGAAATCAAAATTAAACATAAAATATAAGCAAAAAAATTATGACGAAAGCAAAATAAGTCAAAACTTTTTCGAAAATCCTCCCTCAGCTCCCGACTTCAAACTGCGGGTAACTGAGATCGATTTTAATTTTGGCATTGGTTTTATGCGCCTGCGCACCCTATAATGAGCCCCACTTCGGGGGTGTTCGGGGAAACCCGGGAATTCCCGACACCCTTAGAACAATAACATTGTTATTAGTAGGATTAGAACCTATTTGAAAATGGTTAATTACTCTATTGTTAATGGAGGTAATTAGTGGTACGTACTAAAAATATTTTTAAGTAACTCGATAATTATGGATTAGGTGTTCTTTTTATTTAATAACTGTGAGAAAACTTGTTTCGAAAATATTTTTATAAAAATATTTTGAAATACCCTATGTATTTCAAAATATTTTAGGTACATAGTTGTTTTAGGTACATAGTTGTATGTATTCTTGTTCGGATTATTTATTTTTCACAGTAGAGTATTTTTTTCTTCTTTCAAAATGATCAGTTTACATGTATTGATTTTAGCTTTCTATTTAAATAAGAACATAAAATATGAATTCAAAAGCTTGTTTTCATACATAACATTATTCCACCTAACCGACCCAATTTACATATTTGATCATTAATCATACAAACTCGTATTGAATATCATATGTATATTCATATGTATCATTGTAATTAATAACCAGAAGTGTTACAATACTAATTTGTGAACAATTATAATTTATTACCTGCGAGTGTCACTTATAATATCTAAACCAATATTCATGAATTAATCCTGCCTACTAATATAATAAAAATGTTAATATTTGTGGGTTTGGACATTTATAAATACACAAGTTTAACTGATACTTTTTACATTTCAAGAAGTAGTTTATCCCGGTCGCGAGTGAAACCGTGTACCTATACTAATGAGTGTTACATGAAAAGACTGAAGAAATCAATTTCATTATTTTTGCGTTCAGTAATGAATTCTAAATGTGCGGAAATATTAATATTTCGAACTATTCACCTACTCATACTATACATATGTATGTATAAACTGCAACTGTTCTAATTCTCTCGTCAAGATACACGCACAATTTCTGAAACAATTACTTAGTTATACCAGAATATTTGTCTCATAATATTATCACTCTAGTTATCATTGCGGCTATTTTCAAAGACAACAGCAGGTATTACAGGGAACCTACTTTACTCCAATTCTCAGTACAGTTACCAAAATCATAAACCATTTTGAACAAATCCCAGTTAGCAACTATGATAATCTTCAAAAAACAGAAAATATTTCGTCAAAACGAACACCTATAATCCTTTAAACTTTAAATACAACTAAAGAAAACTTAACTATTGTCTTGAGAGATAACATTTACTGAAGTTAGTGAGAAAGTCTCAGTTGTAAAGTAACGGGAGCGATCAAAGTCGCCGACTTAAAGTTGAGACAAAAGGTTCAGTTACCATTGCTTCGTGTGCACATGTTTTATTTAGCTATTGTTTTCATATTTCTGTGTTTCGGATGGCACGTTAAACTGTAGGTCCCGGCTGTCATTGAACATCCTTGGCAGTCGTTACGGGCAGTCAGAAGCCAGTGAAAGTAACACGCCAGTTGCCCGGGTAACTGTGTTGAGGAGGTCAGATAGGCAGTTGCTCAAAATAGTTGGGAAAAGGCTCGAGAAATGATGATGTTTTCATATTTAACTTGCACGTTAAAATACCAAGGAAAGAAAGTGTAAAATATATATTGTTTCAGTTGTTATATGTGCCAATCTAACCAATCGGAGACTTCTACTCTGATATGTTAAGGTTCTTCTATGTTCAACGCGGTATCCATTTGTCTGAGTTCAGATTATAGTGCTGTAACATTGTATTACTAATATTGTATCGATACATTGTTAGCAATAGTAGGTCAATTTTTTAAATGGCCATATAATTAGTGTTACAATGCTCAGACCTTTCATCTCAATTTTTTAAATGTTTCCTAATGATTTTGTTTTTCACTTACACATATTATTTTTTACATTTTATTGACTCCTATAACAATTTGATTAATACATTTTATTCTTTTTTTTACAGGTAAGATCGTGCAAAACCCTAACAAAATGATCAAAGTAACTTCATGTTCTTGTCTATTGTAGGTATGTATACTTAGTTGTTGGTATTTCCGTTTATGTCCAATACATCCGAATAATTATATTGAACCGTTATGCACACTGTTCTAGTATTGCTAATAAGATTCTAATATGACACAAAAACAAATAAGAACAACTATTTACTCCTCCAACATCCCACTAAAAAACAACCTACAAACCCATTGTTATTTAACGTCAAACAGCTCCCATTAAACCTTCCATTTAAGTGAAAAGCACATCAAGGATCGATAACTCATATAGCCGGCATTGTCTACCAACACTGCAAAGAATGCCATCTTAATATGCGGCGGCAAATATCGACGCCGGCACTTCACTATGCGCGGAATGTCAGTGACGGCGTAGGGACGTGACCGGATTATCGATACGGATATTGGACGGAATATTTTATAAATTGGTGAATTTTGAGGTGTCTGTTGGCTTTGTAAGTGGTTCTTGTTAATGGGTCGTAGGCCTTACTTTTTGTGTAAATGGGTAGGTATGTTTTGAAGTACTGAAAAGGAAATAAAATATTGTTTAATAAATTGTGTCAAAAAAAATGACTGTCAAAGCCAAATTAAAAATAAATATCAATGATGTAAAAAATATTACAATAGTTAATTAGTTTCCACACTATTAATAAAAAACCGCGAAAAAAATACGTGCAAGTTTTTAATTAACATGAACAACTTCTTTAAAAAACATATATTACATGCACGCAAGTTAGCAACTGTGAATAGATTAAGTTATTAAAGTTAATGTAAACTTGTAGTAAAGAGACCACATTTTTATTGAATTCTAGGTAGATATTCCTAGGCTGGAATGTGAAAGCCCTCATTAGTTGCAAATGACGTTTGAAGAGAGTAGTGCTTGACATGTTACTAGTG
Source organism: Helicoverpa armigera (assembly GCF_030705265.1). Taxonomy (NCBI): domain Eukaryota; kingdom Metazoa; phylum Arthropoda; class Insecta; order Lepidoptera; family Noctuidae; genus Helicoverpa; species Helicoverpa armigera. Next base: position 10,222,707 of record NC_087140.1, on the reverse strand, counting down.
ATGTTACGGTTCTTGTAATTATTTTTAGCTTTAGCCGCCAAAGCACAGATGACGGTCATTGTGAGGTCTAGTTTACATACTTATTAGAACACCAGAAACTACATAGTTCAAAGTTTAAAAATATTTTTAATGGAAGGACCAATAGAAACTTCCCGATGCTCTCTTAACATAAATTGTGCCTCCTACATATTACAACATGTGCTATATTTGGATCATGTATGTAAATTGTTGCAAAATATTCGTATTGATATTACATACCTTTCCTACACAAATTTTCATTTTCTTCTATTCCTGCGTAAAGGTATACAAATTCATAACAAAACCACTCAGAAACCCAGTAAAGAATTGATCATAGTTCACGCATTCACACCCTTTATTCGCGACCCCAGTTGATATTCTTACGATGTCCTGTTCCGGCATCCGTCCCGATCCGTTCCGATCCGTCACGGCGCCGCATTCCGGCACGTCACGATATGAGCCATAAAGTGCTTTGTAATAAACCCCTTTTTATATCTAATCATGTAATGGATTGCACGTCGATAATATTTGTAGGTGAAAGGTGGGGTTTTCAGGTGTTGGTTAGTGATAGTCAGAATTTATGATTATGAGAAAAAATACTGATTGTTTTTACATTATTATATTGTTGGTTGCATATGGTCGAAAAAATAACGTTTTCGACACTAAGGTTATTTGTATTCTTGATGAATCTAGTAATTTTTTGAATTAATTATTGGAATAAGGATAGTAGAATAACAAAGACATATTCAAAACTTACATTTTATTTAGGTCAGCCTGTCATAATTGTTGTAACACAATATCTACATTTTTCCGTTACAAATTGATGTAAAAATAACGCAAACGACAACATTTGTAATAATAGCACACAATATAATATTGCGAAAAATTCTATATCGATATCTAAAACATCGACGTCAGCGCATCACTAGCGCGTAACGAGGGGGCGGGGCTAGACGTGTCGTTGCCATGACAACCGGCGCGACTCACCCGCATTCCTGAAACATACGGGAGTAGGAATTCACGGCCGGCACGCGCGGTTTTTAAACCTGGTATTTTTGTAGTGCAAAGGCATTTGAATATGGATCGACATTTTCCCGATATTTAAACTTCTTATATTTTTTATCAGAGTTTTCAATTGTGTTTTTGTAGTAAATTAATTTTGTATCGACGGAGAAAGCTGAAACTTTGGTACACATCTTTGGTAGTATAAGTACAAGTAGTCAGAAGCCAGTGAGTCTAACAACCAGTCTTACCAAGGGGTATTGGGTTATCCGGGTTAATGAAGTCACATAGGCAGTCTCTCCTTATAAAATACTGATACTCAGCTGCATCCGGTTACACTGGAAGCTGACCCCAACATAGAATTGAAAAGGAAAAGGCTAGACAGATGATGATAAAGAGAAAGCTGAAGAAAGGTAAAAAATCTTCAGATGTCGGAAGAAAGTACTCACGTGACAGTACAAATTATTGTCCCGTATATTCGTGAATAAAGTCATATGGCGGTACAATCGCATATATTATTATTTGATCCCTACACAGCGTTTCGCAGTTATTTTATTTTCCGAACGCACTCACATACACATACTAAACTATCTCAGAATATATTGCTTTTCTCTTGGAGGTGTCACGATCAAGATAGTAAAGAAATGTAGATTCTTTTGCTCATTAGTGATGTGAAATAAAACCATTCCTATTACTTTTAATTATGCATAGCTATGTGTCAATAAAAAAATGACAAAAAGTTTTTATATTGTCTTTAATTTGATTGGATTGTGGCTATATTTTATCCCGGTGCGGGCAGTAGTTCCCACGGGATGTGCGTGAAACCTCGAGAAAACAGACAGTTATTAATACTAAAAAAAGGCTTTTTGTATTGAGATACATCTGTCAGAACGCGTCACAACAGCTAGTATATATCATATCCATCCATCCATCCCAGCCCCTAGGTTGTCCGTCTTCGGACGTAGGCCTCCTCCAAATCTTTCCATTTCTGCCTAGTAAGAAAATTTATCATATACTAAAAAAAATACCACAAAATAAAAACAACCTTTTCGTAAACCAACAATTACATCTGCGATATATCTTCCGCAAGTACTCCCAAAATCCCCCAAAAATAACTGCAGCACAATTGAAATGTAATACATAAAAACATGTCAACGCATTTACCAAGATATATCCGCCTTTGATCCGCGCCGATATAAACATTTATACGCGTTTATACGCATTTATACGCGAACAATCCTTAGGTCATAAAGAGGGATTATTTCGGATATCCGCGGAAATAACTCACGGTTTGCGATAAGGTCGGATACTAGGCGGATATGGCGGATACGCGGATATCGCGCCTCTGAATAGTCCAAAGAGATTTGTAAGGCGTTCCAATACTTGTTTGTATATTTAGATTTTCCTATGTATCTTTTACTTACTTTTTTACATTAGTTTCAATGAATAAAATAACCTTCTGTGGTATTCTGAATTGGTATTGAATAAAGATGAATAACAGGTTCTTCGCGAAGTAATAGAAAATATTATAATATCAGGTCAAACTCGCCAAGTCAACACCTTCCTAAAAATAATCAAGTAATCTTGTGAATCATTAGCCAACTAAAATAAATATAGAACAATTTATTCAAGTAACCAAAATATGGCGTAGCTCGTAGCTGCATCGCGTAGCAATACTACTACGCCGTAGCGGTCATAGCAATTTGTTTTTTTCTAAAACCAAAGTTGCGTGCAAGGTTTGAAGGTTAAAACAAATAAATGTATTATGTGTTAAACGATAGGCTATATATCTTTTACAAGCCGTTTACTTGTGGCTAAAAGTTAAACTTAATGGTCTGACGGCTGTTAAATAAATCTTGTGTCAAGTTACGCCTGTAACTTGTACACTGAATGAGTTAATAACTAAACTCGGTTTAAGTTAATTGGTTGCTTGTCGTGTGATGTATGACCTCGATTAACCGGCTAACACATGTCTTTAGTATGTGTTCTAGTCTTCTAGATTTCACTATACTAGTAGATGCATATTCACCAATCAAATGATACTTTTCTCCCATACTGAGAAACTAATGTTTGCAGATAATACATGTAGCCCTCGATGTTCTAAAAACTTTTTCGCACTACACACAGAGTATTGGATTTGTGGCTTTACTCTTTAAAACTACTGAACAGATTTCGATGAAACTTTACAGTGATATAGCTGACATATCATAATAACATAATGTAGGATACTTTTCATCCATTGGGGAACAGGTAGTTTTAAGACCTTTAGCACATTTATTTTCAAACTACTTTTTAATGGCCCACTGTAGCTCAGTAAGTGAAAGACAGCGCGCAGTGAGGCGCGCGCGGCTGTCGCGAGCGATACCGAGCGCCATGTTGTGACGTCACGTTTGTATGTGATACGGGATGTGTGAGGTTATTAAAAACTAGCATCCACCAGCAGTTTCATTAAGAGAACTGCTTACTACTTCTACTCGCAGATATACAAAAAAAAACCTATGTATTGATCCAAAGTATAAACTACATAGTAATGTCGCTGTAATGATCAAAATCCGTTTGGCCGTTTACACGTTTAATTGTAACAAAGAGTCCATACACCTTCAACAGCTTATCCATGTTTCTATACTTACAATTACTCGTTGAGTTTTAGGATTGTGATAACTATGTATTTCGAAATAACCCGGCCCTTACAGTGGCACTTTGACTTTTACTAGCTCTTTTTTGACCCTACTTGAGTAGGATAAACCATTTCACACCACTAAGAAAACACACCAAGACCATCTCAACACCAAAAACAACAGCAAAAAAAAACCTACCATCCATACCATGAGGTCAGTAACACACAGTGAGATAATTTGGCGTGTTTCCTGTTTGCGGACAAGAAGGCGCGCGCAATTTCCGGCGCGCTTTGTGCGGGCGTTGCGTTTGACGCGAGCGAAGTGGCTCCGCGGGTAATTGGACCTCTTGCGCGAGGGTCCCATTTTTGTGGCTGACTGAAGATGGGTTGTGGGTTAATTAGTTGGGTGGTATTGTTTTTGAATGTATGGTTGTTTTTCATATGTCATCACCTAAAACTAAGGTATGCAAAAGAACATCAAGTTTACCAATAAGTAATATTAATCAAGAATTGTTCGTTTTTTTTTACGTTTTACCCACTTCACCCATTATTGTTATTTTTGTTAGAGTGTGGCTTTATTTATTTACTAAGTTTATAAAAAGATAAAAATATAATGTCGTCTAAAGAAAATATTATTTAATTTAATTATTTACTAAAATAATATTAATATACCATCAATTTTTTTTCAATAAGGCTTTTCATCGAATTAAACATTCCTCTTATTTCTTCAAACTATCTCTTATAATAAATCTCCAAAACAAGTAATTGAACTGCAATAAACTTAACCGCTCCACACACCGCGCTCAGTAAAGTCGGCGAGATGAAAAGCCAGCGGCTCCATTGTAAAGTTTAGTTAGTAAATAAAAGGAGCCGCTCGCCCCTAATCCTGTTAGACGCTCTTTGATTACGTAAATCACTGTTCTTAAGGCGAGTACGGTTCCGCTAATTTCATTATTCTGCTGCCTTCTGTATTGTGCTGCGTTTGCACTGGCGAGTTACTGGAGCAAAGTTACTGGAGAAAAGTTGGCAACTGTTTTTAATATTTTAAGTGTGTCATTTACAGAATTGTTTTGTTGTTAACGTCAGAATTATTTTTCGAAATGCTAATAAGATTTCTTTTGTTATGACATAAGTTTTCATCTTGATAAAAGTGCATATGAGAACTTCAGATTTTAATTAGTGAAAGAGAAGATCAACATGCCACTTTTAAGTTGATTATAGTTTAAAGATTTTTTTTCATTCCATTGTTAATTAACAAACAGAAAAGATTCTGTGATCAAAAATTCACACTCGAGAAAAAGCTTCGATTAAATAGGATTTTTTTCATAATTTGTATCATGAGAGTCTCTAAAGAAATATATCCTAACGTTGTTGTAAGATAGTCTAAAGTTCGTTTTGATACTCAAATTATCAACAACATGACTCATTATAAAAACAATAAACATTTATCGAACAAACATCTATTTGATAGCTTCGACATTATTTCGTTCTCACTTTCCGTGTGCTTCATACAAAATATTACAATGGCTAATGACCAGTAATCTACCCATTATATATCCATTACGGAATACCAATTATTTGTTATAGTTCTGTATTACTGAAAACAATGATATAATGTTGTTTTTTTACTATACTGTTTTTTTTCTGGATATTTCTGTCATCAACATTTTGTGTATTAAGGCCCGAAATCAATTAATTTAATTAATGCACATTCCCCATTGGTAAATCACATTCACTGATGACAAAGATCCTCATATTGAAATGAAATTAAAATTGAAATAATTTAGCCATAACGACGAACCAAAAAGAAAATAATGTTCTGAAAGTACAATGATTCCGTGACCTTCTTAGCAAAACTTTATCTTAAAGATAATAAATAAACTTTTGAAGCACAATAAATTCGAAATGCAAACAAAACTGCAGGATTAACTGAAACTTTTCCAAGAAATGAATGAACTTCTTGAGTCTGAAACCAAGCCGAGCAGTGACTTCAACAAATCGGTTTAACAAGCCCCATTCAGTCGCACTTGCCACTCGCCTGCGCACTAACCCGATTGAACGCAGCACAATACTGCGAGCACATTTATTAGGGTTAATGAAAACGAACCAAAGCGCTCTCGACTGCTGTTTGATTTAGTTATAATAAAACATTTTGTACTGAGACAGCCGACTTGAATTCAATACCAGTTGGAATCGCTTCAAAAGATCCTATTGTTATATATCTTTCTATATTATCTTTATTACAAGGCCATTCAATGAAATGACTTTTATAATTCAAATTATAATTTTATTCAGTTTTGTATACCAAATCCAACCTACTGAGTATTTTTGTCATTTTCCTCACCAGTAAGAATAACAATCTTATTCAAACATACCCAGAACACAGCCTTATTACTACGAACACTTTATCTCCATAATCATGCCTCCTTTTTATACAGGTTATCTTAATAACCTACATTCCAACTTGAACGAGACACTGACATAATACGCCACTAAATAGTCCCTAATATTTCATCTTTTGTTTTGTTAACCAGATATATAATTTTTAACCGACTTCCCAAAAGGAGGACGTTGTCAATTAATTCTCATTATTTTATGGTTTGACATTACCCCATACAAGTAACACCGGATTCCTATTTCCAATAACCAAAAATAACACACAGACACAATATTGGCTTCACACATAGACAAAATCGCATATAACTCTAGTTTAGCAAGTAAACAGGTCTTACCCCCGCGCTGTGACGTCACGCGTCAGTCATGGGAACTGATTAATCGTGCAGTAATTAATCAGCTCGCGACGAGGGTAGCGCGGGCTGGGGCTATTTTATGAACACGTCACTGTGGTGTACTTGTAGGAATTGCTGGTAAATAAAGTGGGAATTGTAGTAAGAATTATTAAAGTTCTTACAAATAGTAGGTACTACAACTAATATTTTATGTACCACTACTGCTGCACCTACTATACTATATGTTTTACTCTCATTAAACTGTGTATGGTCCCGTAGATTGTAGAAAGTAAGAAGAATTTATTTGCATATAAAAAAGATGGTTCCAGTTTTTACTTTAAAATAGAAGTCAGATTAATTAAAGAGGATTGTTTTGTTACGATTTTGATACTTATCATCCTTAAAGGACGTTTTGTGGTTTTTAATTCGATAGGATATCAAGAATCATTCCTACGTATAGTCAGACGATTATCTCTCGTCATACCGATAAAAGAATGTGCTTTCTATCTTAACTACCATTCAGTTGCCTACATGAGCCACAACCCTTTCCCAGTACAAAATGTCTTTATCTTTCAAAAGTACCCCGTCTACAATAGACACATACTCCCACACTTAGGTCCCAATCACAGCTATATAACATCGCCGCTATATAATATAGCGTGGTATAGCGGCGATCATTTTTACAAGTCTACAATAGACACATACTTCCCACACTTAGGTCCCAATCACAGCTATATAACATCGCCGCTATATAATATAGCGTGGTATAGCGGCGATCATTTTTACAAGCGATGTCGCGGCCGAGGCGACAGGCACGCGCGCCCCTTTCACGATGCATTACGCTTAGCACTGCTGGGTTGTGGGCTGATTCATAAGGGATAGCGGGGCGAGTAGGAAGTGAAAATGGAACATGATGGTAAGGATGATGGGTAAAATTGGCCGGTATATCCAATGAAAACCATTCGCATATCAAATGATAGCTTATACCCTAAGCTTCATTTTTTGTTATGGGCAAAACCTTGTAAACCACCGGAGAAGGATGATATAACACCTGATAGCATAGAACAGCCCATGGACTTGAACCACTTTAGTGCGTATGAGAGGGATGTTTAAGTGCATTATTATTGACAATAATTGTCAGAACGAGTCACAGAAGGTGTCTGTGCCCATATTTTCCAAGTTTATTTAAAAAAAGAAGATTATTTAGCAGGTAGTATTTACAACGTATGGTGTACGTATTCCGCCGTTCTGGTGAATCTAACCAGCATAACCAATGAAAACCATTTGCATATCAAATGATAGCTTATACCCTAAGCTTTATTTTTTGTTATGGGCAAAACCTTGTAAACCACCGGAGAACGAAGATATGACACTTGATAGCATAGGACAGCCTATGGACTTCAACCACTTCATTTTGTATGGGAGCAATGTTTAAGTGCATTAGATTATTGTCCATATTTGTCAGGACATATCACACAAGGTGTCTGTGCCCATATTTTCCAAGCTTATATAAAAAAGAAGATTATTTAGCAGGAAGTATTTACAACATATTGTGTACGTATTCCGCCATTCCGGTGAGTCTAACCGGTATATCCAATAAAAACTATTCGCATATCAAATGATAGCTTATACCATAAGCTTCATTTTTTGTTATGGGTAAAACCTTGTAAACCACCGGAGAACGAAGATATAACACCTGATAGCATAGGACAGCCCATGGACTTGAACCACTTCAGTGCGTAGGGGAGGGATGTTTAAGTGCATTATTATTGTCAATAATTGTCAGAACGAGTCACAGAAGGTGTCTGTGCCCATATTTTCCAAGTTTATTGAAAAAAAAAAACGATTATTTAGCAGGTAGTATTTACAACGTATGGTGTACGTATTCCGCAATTCCGGTGCGTCTAACCGGTATATCCAATAAAAACCATTTGCACATCAAATGATAGCTTATGTCATAAGCTTCATTTTTTATTATAGGCAAAATATTGTCAACCACCGGAGAACGAAGAGATGACACTTGATAGCATAGGACAGCCCATGTACTTGAACCACTTCATTTTGTATGAGAGGGCTGTTAAGTGCATTATATTATTGTCAATATCAGTCAGGACGTGTCACAGAAGGTGCATGTGTCCATATTAAAAATATAACAGTTAGTATTTACAACGAAAGGTGTAACTATTCCGCTGTTCCAGTGAGTTTAACCGGCATAACCAATAATATCCATTATTGGTGGAACATTGTTAACCACTGGGGAAAAAAGATATTAGTCCTGTAAGCCTACGACTGCCTATGGAATTAAACTACTTTGGCACGTATGGTATATAAGAAAAACCTATCTTCTTATTATTAATAACGTAGCTTTTCCACCACTGAAAGATTTTTCAAATCAGTTCAGTCAAGTTCGTAGCCCATTTAATGCAAATACTTGTCGTGCACAGACATCATCTAATGGCCAGGAAAAATAATCCTGTGGAATTAGAGGTGTGCTGGCATTTGTAATATTGTAATAACATCCGTTAAATAGTGAGGAAATACTGTTTTCCCGTGCGAAGCTGGGGTGGGTCGCTACTTTTCTAATAATTCGACAACCCAGGGCCGACTATCCTGGTGCCGCAGAAAGAGGAAATGCTATCTCCAATAATGGAAATAATATACGGTGGTAGAAGTAAAAGTTTTTATGTTTTGTTTTCCTATTAAAACAATTGTGCCTAGTTAAGACCGTAGTTGATAGTTTACCCTAGGCTTACTTAAATAAGTGATAAGTTGACGAAAATACATCATACAATGAATTTTTCTACTATGGATATTATTTTAACAAAAACAAATGGTGCAAAAAGTGTAACTCTTTTGTGCCCGATTGTACTTATTTCCGGTCGATTCTTGACATGAACTGTTTTATTTCAGTAACTGTAGGGTATAAGCAATAATATAATATACGTTAGAACTTTATTGGTTATCAGGCCAGGGTTCATACAAAATTGCCCATCATCCTTTTGAAACAAATATTGCTTCAACTTATAAATCTACAGATATCTGAGGCAACTTTAGCCTTATTTACCTATATATTGCTTTATAATGTTTATTTAGACGTTATAATATAAAATAAGAAACGGTTATAATAAGTATAAAAATAAGTTCTAAAGTTAATTCTGCATTCTAAGTAAAGACACCAAAGTTTTCATATTTGTTATTGTTTTCTTGATTTTAAATCATTATCTAAAGAATAAATTATAGTTTTCTTTCCATATTCACCAACATCTTTATCGTTTACTTTTGCAAAAATATAATAACAGTTTTGTGAAAACCGCGTCTACTTTTCACTTGGGCCACACTCCAAGACATCTCTGGAGCACGACTAGTACAGCAATAAGTTAGAATTTTCCTAATAACAGCGGAGTGTAGGTGCGGCTGAAATGAGCGAACACCCGGATAATGGCGACTGAAATATGGCCGCCATGCCTTCTGCCCGGGAGTTTTTAGTTGCGCTTTATTTAGAGAATAGTGAGGTTTTAGTTTGGAATGTTCTTAATGTAAGAAAGAAAAGGGGTTTTGGCTTAGTTTATGAATATTTTTCTTACTTACTGTGTATTTGAATACCTCATTATTTTATTTACCACATAGTAGTTATGTGATTCATTCTAGAAAAAGTAACTGTTTTGTGAATGTAATATTTTAATCTCTATCGTAACTCAGAGACATTAAAAAAATCTAAACTTATTTACGTAAGAAGTTAAGAAGATCAAATTGAAAATAGGGAAGAAATACTATAGATGTAAAACAATCAAGAAATGCAGGACATCGACTACCAACCTGTTGCTTCTTCGCTCAGATCTGCAAACAGCTTTTTAAGATCACATACAGAACAACCGTGCATGAGAGAATTGCCTTACATTTTACATACGTGCAGAATATTCTCAACACTAAACACTTTGCAAGAAGGTAGATTTTTATACACTACATGTACATTTTACTAGGTGACACTAAACAAAAGATTTACCATACAAAATACCTCACGAAACTCATGTTTGTTAAGAACCTTTTCCTAGTAAAGAGAGTCCGACTAACCCGAATTAATGTACGTCTACCTACCTATAGAACAATTTCAGAAAGCGTTCTCTCATTTCTACATGGACACTCCATATGTATGAGACACTCGGCCGATTGTCGGCCGAATTAATATGTATGGACTTAACCCTTGGCTGCTGGCTGCTGAAATTGTAGCCTGTTTAGGGTTATAGGTACTCTTGTTAATTGTTCCCGAGGTTTTTATTTTAGTTTGATTGTTGGGACTGTTGTGAAATGGTTGGAGTTTCGGTTTGCATGGGTTGATTTGATGGTTGTATAACGTATGTTATCGCCTATGTGTCTGATAATTTCTGGCTTCTCAGGGTGTATTTAAACCAACCGAGGAAATGCTCATTCAATTCACCTACAAATTATCTTAGAAAGAACAAAGAAACGATACCAAGCGATGATGACTTATTCAGAATTTGATAAGAAAAGAATAAATATTGCTACGAAGGATGCTCTTGTAATAACTCTGGTCCTTTAGACCTAAATTTACTTTTATATCAAGTTTCATATTCTTAACTTTAACAAATTATTTCAAAACTTTCTCAATATTTTTTTTGCAAAAATAGGACGCGTCTTCATAGGTTCTTTTGTTTCCGTCTTTTGTTTCTACCTCGGAAAATTTTTAGCAGGCCATATAGGTCAAACATTTTTTCAGTTTTATTTATTATTTAACCACAACAAAAACAAGGTTGTATATACAATAATAGTGAGTTCAATGGTATTTGATTGGCTGAACTGATTCGTGCAATCAACACGAGTTTTGTATGCAGTCCACACGTGCGGGTAGTTCTAAACAATTGTCATGATTTGTTGGCGGTACACGTCGATAATAAATTAATTCTGCACACATGCATGCCTGACCGGAATTTTCATAATTGATTGGATTTTCTGGCGTTTGGTGTGACTGTGTGATTTTTGTGGGGTCACTGTTACGTAGTGTTTTGGTTTGTTTGGACCTAAATATGGGATCATTTCTGTCATTGAAACAGTAACTGTTCCGTAAAAGTAAATTAATTTGACAAACTAATCTTCAAATACAATGGTACTGTTGTTCGAAAAATATTACATATACTTAACTAATAATTTGTGTTTTCCCATGGTGTTCCCATATGCACGAGTAATTGATAACCCACTTCCCCCAATAACAACAAAAACCAAACACAAATATTCGTAAAACCAGTTCCATTATAACTCATAATTAAGGGCAAGTCATTAAGACGTATGTGCTGATCAATCTTGTGAGTGAGAGGCATTTTCTTAAGGGTAGCAACCCTTTATTAATCGAAGTACCCCCGCCCTGTGTGATGATCAATGGGGCTACAGGCCATTGTTGAGCGGACAATCGCCCTCTGATTGGTGGAATTGAATGTGGATTGCATTATTTTGAATAGAAGTCTGATAATTATGTTAGGTGCAAAAATGACGTATGGTAATATGGTTGGGGTTTATTGAATTGTGAATCGGAACAAACTGGTGGAAAATCATTCGCTTAGATGATCTACGAGTTTTTTTAGCCATAGTAAACTACGGTGTAGTAATGTCGTAAGCCGCATCTATCATACAGTGAGTTGCAAAATTGCTAATATTATTGCAGCTAGAATTCTCTTGAAGACTACACAACAAAAGGTAATTGAGCCGCTATAGCCAAAAAGTCTATAAGCCAAAATTGGTGCAGACAGAAACAAATTTTTATCATCATCAGCCTTTTTACTGTCCCAATGCTGCACAGGCCTGTACTCACACAGAGAAAGATTGAGCGTAAATCGCTTAATGCGGGTTGGTGATTTCAGACTCAGTTTTCGTAACCTCTCATAATCTTATCCCCTACATTTCCCTTAATATTATCCCACAATCTAGGTCTTACCCCCATACACCATAAGACACGCAAGTAATAACCCATCACGCTACGATCGTCATATGTTTGCAAGTCATCGCGGCATCGTTTGCAGCCTCGTTGGTCACTCCGCTCTTATGTTAATTGTTATATAGGGAGATCATTATTTATAAGGTTTAGCTTTAGAATTTTGGGGGATGGTAAAATAATTAAGTTGAAAGTTCTTATTGATTAGAAGTCATAATTTTGTATTACTTTCAGAATAGTGGCTTTAGAACCATACTTTCAGATGCACGATTTTTGCTTTTTGTCACGTTCATATAACATGTGTACCCAGCTTTAAAACTTTACCTACAAAATTAAATAAAGCATTTACAACCCAAACTTCACCTTCCTTCGAAATGTAAATGAATTAAAAAAATGTTTAGTTTAGCTTCACCTTTACTTCAACGTAAATTAATCACAAACAAATTGATAGCACCCATCACACGGTTCGACAGAGAACCGCCAAAAAAAATCGCGCAACCTCGTTTAAAAAATCTACCAATAAAAAGCTTGCACAAAAAGCGTGTGGGTAAAATATTCGGGTTATACATCAACCGGGACTCGAACCCGTCACGGTCCGGCCGGGTAGCCGTCAGTCCGGGCACTATGCTAATCGTGACGCACACCATTTGTTTCGAAAAGCCGGGGAAGTAAGAAATTGAATGATTTTGTTAACTAAATTATGTAGAAGGGGAAACATTCGCGGTGTTTGTGTGTGTGTGAGTAGGTGTTGAGTAAGAACATAGTAAGAAATCGTTGAGAGTTGTATAAAAAACGAAACATATCATTGGGTTTTGGTGACATGATTGATATTGCGACTACGCTATTATTTTCTGAAATTGGTCAATTTTCACCTCAAAGTAGATAATTTATGTTAAAAGATCAACAAACCTTTAGATATGTTTTCAAATTCGCAATGTTAAACTCACACAATTTGAAAAAATATTGTAAAAGCTGCTCATGATACCACTTTGTGAATACTTAAAATTGATATTACAAGAGTATCTAACTACAACAGTTAATTTTATATTTTTCTTTATTTCCCTATCTTTAAATAAAGCTTTTTAATACATCTCAAAGTACAATACAAGAACCATTCACACTTCGACCCAAGAATTCCACCCGGGTACAAAGTCCCGACTAAAATATGAAGTAGGCGAGTAGGACCGATATCCGCCAATATCCGCCGCTCAATAAATAATAATACTCGATTATCGAATGTCCGCTGTTTTAGCTTATTTCCTGTTCGCTGCGGATTATCGATATCAATTTGTTATTAGGATATTCTGAACTAGTGTTGGACTTGTTTTTAAGATATGGTGTTGTGTAAATTAATGCAGTTTATTTGCTTTTTAACATAGTTGTGTTTTTAACATTTTTTTATGTATTGTGTTTACAGAATATTACCTATATGATAGGTTAGTAGTTTAAATTTTAATAGCAGGAGGATTGTGGATATATTCACTAATTGACAATTTTGAAATCAAAGCCGTATTTAAGAGACATATTGACAATACATTACTCCTTTTTCTGACTGATTTATTAATACATGTATTTTCTTTAACCTTATTAAATAAAATGCAAAGTAAACCTACCTAATTTTTAGTTTCTTATTTTAGTTTAATTCCTAAACACACACCAATATATTATTTTGAATACGAAATCCATACGAGTAGACCCCACCGTCCCGCAGTCAGCGAGCGCTGTCAGTCGCACGGGCACAAAGCTTTGTCGGCGCTGTGTGACATGTCCACAGATAATACTATAGTCGTTAGAAATAACCGCCAGTATTGTAATGTTAGTAGATGTAATTATAATTTTATAGTTACGAATTTAAATATTATTATTTTTCTTTTTTTTCTTTATTTATTTAAGGGACATTTATAATCGCATTGCGTATGTCAGTCCCATCGTAACCTAATTACATATCAATCATATCTGGGCCATGAACATAAACAGACTCTTCGCATCATCACTATTTGGTTGTGACAAAATTTTATTTAATGCACCTACTTCAAGTCTGTTCACTTCCAAGACCCTAAACAAAGCATTTCTCTCAGACTCATACCGCACACAGTCCATCAATAAGTGGAATAAGTCCTCAATCACTCCACATTCCTCACAAATATTATTGTGTAAGTAATGTCTTGGTTTTATTTAAATGAAAAAGGCATGTTTTTAAAATGCACAAATATCTGAATTGCGAAACTCTATTTTTTTGGAAGAAAGTCAGTAATACTTCTCTTGAGGTCATCACGAAAAATATATCAGATACATACTTAACGATCAAAAGATAAAGTTGCGAATGTTGTAACTTTCTCAGAAGTTGTCATCTTTGTTGAAATTAAAAACTTGATAGATTCTTCGTCATCATCTTAAATTAATAAAAAGTGACAAGATCGCCAACCTTGGTTGGACCACCAACAACAGATTTGCTAACTAGAGATAGGAATTTGATATTTCCCGTATGGAGCTAACGTTTTTCTATATCTAGTAGGGAAATCAGCAGATAGAGAGGTAATTGAAATTTTCTCTCTGAGAAACTCAGATGAAATCTATTTTTCTTTCTCAAAACAAATCTCTCAAATTACAGTTAATCACAGTACAAATCCACTTCCTCGTCAGTAGATTGACGCGCGAACAGACAGACAGACAGACGGTACGTAAGCTAACGGCTCTCACTTAACTCTCACTTAGTGGGAGTTACACTTACACGCGCAATTAACTCGCATCGCCTTTCAAAGAACGCCGATTATCTTGTGGTTAGTCTTGGGGAAAAATTGATGGAAATTAGCAGGGATTTGGTTATGTTTGATGTATTTTTGGGTGGTTTCTGAATGACCACTTCTGCATTCACAACCATTCAAAAGGGATATGAAATTCTTTAGAACATAACGCTTTTATATTTAGAGAGGTTTTTAATTCTGTGCCAACACAGATAAGCTTTTCTTGTTTTTGAACTGTATACATCACAATCATTTCTCCAAATACAATCCTGTTAGAAACTAAAAACTGAGACTATCTTTGTTAGTTCAACTTAGTTTGGAATAAATTGCCAGAACTTTGTCAGTTTATTTTTTGTTATGAAAACTTTATTTTTAATTCTTTAGGCTAGATAGTTACCAGTACATACAATTACATCCTTATTTTTTTTTAACCCTAAACCACAACTTTATTTTTAATTCCCATTCATTAGACTAGTCAACCAACACAATTAGATCCTTATAAAAAAAACTCTAACCCCAACTCTACAGTGTCTCCACACCCACACATACACACAAACAGATACACAGAAAAGCTCCTAATTACAAAGCCAAACAAACCATCAACACTTACTGGAAAACCGTTTGCACTGTGTACACGGCCTCGAGGGTCAGCCAGGGGGGGTGAAGAGGAAGGAGGGGGCGGGGAGGGACGGGGGGGGGCGGAGAGGAATAAGAAAACGTATTTACCCCCGGACCACTTGCGTTCCGACGTAACTTTATACCTAAACGGTGGTAGGGCTGTGAGTAAGGGTTTGTGCGTGAATAGTTTTGGTTTCAAAAGTTATTTTGTAACTAAAGGAAGCGATTTGAATTTTGATCCTGAAAAGTAAGACAAGTCAGTCTTAGCTTATTTATAAACGCTAATTTATAAGCTTTGGTTCCCTAATTTTATGCTTATATGGTAAAAAACTAAAAACAGATTTATGTAAAAAGTAACTGGCAGTAAATATGTAATATGATGATTTCCAATGCTGTGTTCATTTAAATATTACTGTGGGTTTAATATAACCAACTTATAAGCTATGCTGCTAGCAATTGTAAGCCTCAACAATATTGCAAATCTTTACAAATATTATTAATTCAAAAAAACCGAAAGTCATGGAGTCGGAGATAGGCTACTTTATGTCTAGGTAAAAGTCAGTAGTCGACGAAAACTACTATAATTTATTTCAACCCCAAAAAATTTAAATGACACAAAAAACAAAATAATGCAAAAATCCTCATCCATATAAAACAAAACTATTTATTCACCTTTCTAACCAGAAACCGAGCAACAACCCGAAGCAACCCTGCACGTCCATCAAAGCCCGCGTTAAGTATATCAAATGAATTGTAAATGAAATCAGACGCGAGTGGCTATCGGCGGCGGTTTATCGCGCCTCAGGGGGGGACGTGTGATGATGGGAGGGGCACCAATGATTTTTAAGCTTGATTTTAATGCTTAACCTGAGAAAAGTGTGTGAAATCAATGAAAATTGCATACAACTAGCCGAATTCCCGCAGTTTCACGTCGCGTCTCGTGGGCACTACTGCGCGTACAAGGATAAAAGCCTATGTTACTCGGGAAGAGTGTAGCTTTCCAACAGTGAAAGAAAATTTCAAATCGGTTCAGTAATTTTGGAGCAAAAATGATTTCTCTTGTAATATTAGTATGAGCAAGTATATCAAATGAATTGTAAATAAAATCAGACGCGAGTGGCTATCGGCCTTTGAAAAGAGGATTTTAATAGTATCCAAATTATCAAATTATCGATCTCAGTGGCGTGCACTTGGAGGGGCCTATGTCCAGCAGTGGACTGCGATAGGCTGATGATGATGATGAAATTATCTAGTACAAAAAATGTTTCTAACTGGATCAATTACTGGTTTGTTTAAGATTTAACCAGTTAGACGTTATGTCTGAAATAACAAATCAAATCAAATCAAATGGTTTATTTGTGAAACACGGGTATGGTACAAAGATCTTAAAAAAAATATATACAATTGTTCATGCCGTGATCTGCCACATGGGGCATACAAATATGGTACTTACTGGCTAACTATAATTGTATAGATTTATCTAAATTACATAAGCATGTTACAAATTCTAAATATCCATGATAATAAGCACTAATTATTTTGATAGAAAATCACTAATACAATAATAACAGTTGGTTATCAAAAAGTTGGACAATTTAAGTTATATAACTTTAATACTATTGCTCTGCAATCGATATGGTTCAAGATATGTACCTTATAAACAATAACTAAATAATAGGTCCTCAACATGTCTTACAAAAATTATTCTTCTTTAAAATACAGTTAACAATTGAGCTACAAAAATCTGAACTTGCAACAAGACCTATAAAAATCAAAATTCTTTCACTGAAAAAAAAATCCTTAAAATAAAAGCCCTTTTACCTCAAGTTGGAATTACCGTTTTTAAAACTACCCGCATCTTATGAAACTTCAAAATGTAAGGAATTCAATAGAATAAACTGAATTCTTCAATGTAAAGGCAACGAAGTGCATTGCATTATTCTTTTGTTCAAGCGCTACGCTTTCGTAGCGTCTGCTACGAGGCTACGAGCGTAGCTACGTAGCACTTGCTACGATGGCGTAGCGTAGAGATTGCTGTATCTCTGTTGTTTTATTAATGAATAAATCAATTGGTTGGGATGTTAAATAGAGCTTCAACGATATATTGAAGTAACTTGAATGTATAGTACGCCTGGTATTTTTTTTGAAACTATAAGTACAAAATTTAAACAATTCAGATGTATTAATTATTTATTTTTCTTCTGTTACAGGTAAACGTTGTTGCCATCGAGTCTTAAGTCTCTTCAGATAAGTAAAACATTTTATTTATAGAAAGTCGTCCAATTGCAAGTATTTCAGCGACATCTCGCCGTAGTTTCACTCGGCACTACACTACATAAATCACTATGAAAAAGCCCGACGTTCTTAAAACTAGTCATATTCAGTATTACAATCACGCGCCCACAATCTTTTCCTTTGTCAAAAATCACTTACATCTCCACGCCTATGGGCATTACCACGAGTGCGAGGGAGATGGCTATAGTTCTGTTAGCTCCGCCGAAGGGACAATTTGCGCGTACAGTCCCGGTAAGAGGTTTCGACTTTTATTTTTACGGTAATGCATACTTTCTTTGGCGGGACTTATTGGGTGGGCTTGAGTGAAGTGGACTGGTTCGTTTTATGAAAAGCATAATTCTTGAATATTGCCCCTTTCAAGCTTTTACCCGAGTGCGGGAGGCGAGGATTAAAACAAGTTTATATGACTTTTTTATTATGATTATCGTTTTTGATTTTGTTTTAAAGTGCCTGTTTTGTTCGTGACAAGCTACAACTGTGGTGTTTTCACGTTAAATGGGTTGTTACTTTGCGAAGAACAAACATTTAACATTTGATGTTCTTCCTCTTTTGGAGATTATATTGGCATCCTGATGAAGTACTTCCTATGTTCGTTTAAGTTGTTTCCATGTAACGTAATTTTTTAAGTAAACTCATTATTATAACCCATCATCATCCTCCGAGCCTTTTCCCAAACTACGTTGGGGTCGGCTTCCAGTCTAACCGGATTCAGCTGAGTACCAGTGCTTTACAAGAAGCGACTGCCTATCTGACCTCCTCAACCCAGTTCCCGGGGCAACCCGATACCCCTTGGTTAGACTGGTGTCAGACTTACTGGCTTCTGACTACCCGTAACGACTGCCAATGATGTTCTATGACAGCCGGGACCTACAGTTTAACGTGCCATCCGAAACACAGTCATTGGTGTCTAAGATATACTTAGAAAGTACATACAAACCTAGAAAAGTTGCATTGGTACTTGCCTGCCTTGGAATCGAACCCGCGCCCTCATACTCGAGAGGTTGGTTCTTTGCGCACTAGGCCACCACGAATTATTACCACATTATTATAACCCAAATTCTAAAAATAATACTTTAAATAATTATTAGAAGATCAAAATTAATATCATATGTTCCAAAAATACAAGGGAATTTCGTAGTTTTCATTTTCTTTTCTTGAAATTTTACCCAGAATTAATTCTCAACCCATAAAATCTAACTCCATCTAAATTCCCGACCCAATTCTTCTGTTACTACATATAACAATAAATGTGAAGTATTTATAATACCCGGGATGTGACCGTTTCATATAATTTAATATAATATTCAAATGAAGTGCATGAGACGCCGCTCGGAGCTGAATCCTAATCACGGATTATGAAGTCTTCAGGAATCTGCTCAATGTCAATATTGTGGCTTTAGTGGTACTGAAGAGTTAGAGTTCTTTGAAAGTTTATTTAATATTTTGACCTATATATGTATATTACCAATTCTGAGTTTTATAGGAGAGAGCCTCACCTACCTATAAAATATATTGTTGTATTTTTTTTTGCACACTAAACTTGATTCCTACTGAATTTTGTTGTTCTAAAGTTTTTAATAGTTCTGTCATTCATAGTAATATAATCTCAGATCTAAAGTAAAACATTTCTGGGTTTCACATTCAATTACAACCAAAATCTACTGTATAGGGTGTGATGGTACACAGCTAGTTAATAGCTATAGATAAAAATATACTTTAGCTTTCACGCGTCTTTACAGTTCGCCTTATATCTTCGAAGGACATAACAATAGTACAATGTCCTAAGTAAACGTTCCGATACGGAAACGGTTAAAAATACGGAAGCGAACCGTGCCCGAGCCATGCCCGACCCGGACACGGCCGCGGAACGCGTATTTCAACCGGCCTCTGTCAAATGCAAGGTATAATACTAAATTACTTAATGCATCGACCTATAAAAGATTTAACACACGCACACACACAACAAGCCACGCCCCCTCGGCCGCGTACCCTTTGTTCTTACGCTCTCACACATGCGCAATCAGCGCCCACCACCTATGTGTGCGTTAAGGGGGGATGAAATACGCATCCAATTTTTCTTACTTACATTTTATTTATCGTCATTCCACCGTATTGGCGATTGAATTTTAGATTTTAACGATTATATTATGTTAAAAAAATACGTAACATTTTTTTCTCTTCACCAAAGATAAGCTTTGATTTCTTAAATTGGTGCTATCTACTCCCTTAGGGATAAAGCTTTCGCTCAAAAATATATAGAAAAAAACCTCAATAAAGATAATTACGATCATTATTAAAAGTACAATTTGACGGGAATCAATTTTACCATTTCCATTACGACGACAATGGCGGAACGATTTCCCTTGTGCGCCCTCTTAAGCGGTGCGCGTGTGTGAGTGAGGGACCTGTTAGTGCGCGGGTGTGTGCGTGCGGCCTCGCTTAAATAGCGGCGCGGCGCGGCGACGGCAGCATTCGCTCTCCGCCGCTCGCGTCGGAAAGACGTGTCTCCGTTCAAACATGTCATAGCTTCTTACGTACTTCTCCTTCTTCTTCTTATAACGATACGTATCATGTATTTTCTAATGTAGGCAAAAAACTTGGTGCTCAATATTACAAATTAAAAGTATTTTTTATATACGGACTTTATGGCGACTTGTTATTAGGTTGTAGGATATATATATAGTATTTTTGGTACGGAAAGTGTGATAGGAGCAGCAAGATGAACTTCATCGGTAAGTTTCATGAAATTATAACCTCACTTCCTTGCATTATTTTAATTTCAGTTCTTAAATTTAACAATTTTTAACTTTTTTAATTTTCTCCTTGCATTTTCTAAGTTTTAAATCTTTTTAAGTTGCCATTTTTTTAAACCTTCCTTCATACTTTTTCATTCTATTCATAACCTTTTTTATTAATATTTCTGCTTACCATTACATAATAATACGAAAGCTTTTTTCAGAGTTTTTCACGAATTCACGTCACGTTCGCAACCTTTTGCAAATAATATAACCTCGTAAAACATATAGCGGCCTACTTTATACCAAAATACTTTTTTCCTGAAAAAAAAAAACTTTCCTCTTTTACACATTTTGGTGTCAACGATCTTTGGATTAGCAAAAACTATTTTTAGGTCACACTCATTAACTTACTTTATATTTTTACTGCAGTAGTTTTCAATCAATAGGACTGTTGGTCTTCTGTATACCCTTAAACCATACATTCATTAAAGTATGTTCACTTGCTCCAACTTAACAGTTCAAATAGACCTATAAAAACTCTTTCGGGATATCAAGCTAGTTGCACCTTAAGTTAAACATCACAAAATACCTTTCGTTTTTATTTACTACCATTATCCTAACTATGGATTACAATAACGCGATCCATCCTTCTTTTACAATTGAACATTCAATTTTTACATTAGCTTTATATAAATTACGACGAATTTCAATCTCTAATCGAAAAATAACAGGTAGATAAGTTATTATAATCCACAGTTAGTACAGTAGAAGTTTAAAAAAACGAGGGGTATTTTGTTGAGGTTTTTTCCTGGATAATAGTTCATTGTAATCTGCAGTAATTCTAAATTCCTTAGTCCCCATAGTAGACCGGGCGATCCTGGGAGGCTCTCAGCATAAACGTTGACCGAGTTCTTTCAAGGCCACTGGCAGCGTGCCAACTAGGTTGCCAGCCCCCGAAATAGGTTGACAGACCTAACCTGAATATACTCTCTATATATATAAATAATTTACCGACTTACGGAATGTTGGGACTTGAATAGTTTAGTCAAGTGTCGGATGGCCGATATGTTGGAAGCCGTTCAGATTTTAGGGATAGTTTTAGTTTAAGTTTGGGGGTTGGTCTCTTTGCATTGAATTAGGAGTTAACAATAAACATATACAGAATTATAAATGTTTGAATTATATAAGGTACATCAATCACCATGCCTGATAATTTCTAGTGTTGCTTTTCTATACTAAGAATACAAAGAGATGTAGGAAGTAATCGTTGGAACCACTGGTAGGATTTACACAATTCTTTCACTGATAGCTAGCTACAATGTTCCTGAGTGCCATAGGCTGTATTTTTTCCCGGTGCGGGCAGTAGTTCCCACGGGTGAAACCGGAAAATGGCTAGTTCAACATATAGTTCAAACAGTCAAGAGACCTCTAAACCATTTCACACAAATTCGTACTTCACAAAACTACAAAACCATTAACGGAATAAATAAAAGCCAGCCTTCTAAACCAGTGTATTTGGAACGAGCACTAATGATTGGCCGAGTTTGTTCAGTCGGCTAAGCACGAGTGGTTCGCGAGGCTTTCACTCAAATGAAACTTCAGCGCTGTATGTGCTGAACTATTTACACAAATTTCCTCTCTAAACGAAATTACGCTTTAGTTCGTGAACGCGTTTTATTGTGAAATTGTTGGGATTTTGTACTGAGTAATGTTAATCTATTTGAATTGAGTTTTTAGAAAATGTATGCTATTACTCAAGTTATGTTTATTTATATGGTCATAATGTTACCTTTAACTTGTCATTAAAATACTAATAATAATTATAGCTTGTCATTAAAAATTAGGATAGAACTGGTGTCTTACTAAAATCCTCGAAACATTAAAATACTCAAGACTTATATAAAATCATAGTAAAATTCCCGCCCGCAGAGGTCTAATCACAGGCGTCGTTAACTCATAAAGCAATACAAAAGTTCATTTAAAAACTTCCTTCGTGTTGAACTTGTCAAACACTGAACTGAAACATCATCAAACGTTTCACATAAAAACGATTATGAAGGTTCTACGGAGTTGGATAAAAAAACTTTTCCGGCACGTAGCACTCGCTACATTCGTAGCAGCTACGGGCTAAGGGCTACGCACGTAGCCGTAGTCCCGTAGCCAAGAATTTTCACATTAGAATAAAAATGATTGCTCTTTTGGGTCACGTGTTTTATTGTAAGTAATATAAAATTGTGTGTATTCACGAATTGCACAACATTAGTGAATACATTCATACAGTTTATATGAAACACAATTTACATTTTATGTCGAAAAATTTACGATGTACAGAATTTTTAGTACTACTGATGTCAAG
This sequence comes from Helicoverpa armigera, assembly GCF_030705265.1. NCBI lineage: Eukaryota > Metazoa > Arthropoda > Insecta > Lepidoptera > Noctuidae > Helicoverpa > Helicoverpa armigera. Next base: position 10,199,649 of record NC_087140.1, on the reverse strand, counting down.
TTTGGTCAACATTTTATTTCAAATATTTATGATCTTAACCTCTTTCGATACTAAAAGGCTTACAGAAGAAATACCAGATATTACTACCCTTCAATAGGTACCTTAAAAGAACTTCAATTGATCGAATAAATCTCAACAGAATAATTAAAGTTTCCTCTCTGAAACATTTCCTCCTGACTACCCTCCATGCATTACCGTTTGATCGGTTATGGTAATATCGACCGCTTGGACATAAAGCCGATATTCCCCACTAAACTGAATTACCGTGCAGGGGCTAATCTAATGAGCAGGACGAGAGACTGGGGGGCTCAGGGTGGCTCAGGGTGGCTCAGGGTGGTTGGCTCACCGCCAGAGATAGTCAAGCTGCTTAATATTTTGTATAACTTGAACGTGCCTTGTATATTAAATGAAAGTTATTCTTTCGCGAAATAAAATTATTTTTTTTTCTTGGTTTAGTTGAAGTTTAGTTGCGGGTTTAACTTGTCTTGGTATTGCGGTTCTTAATTAAAAAAGCTGTAAGCTTGTTACTGTTATATGCAAGATGGTTGTATGAAAAAGATATGAAACTACGTGAATAAAAAATGAATATTTTTATTTGCTAGATTTTACCACGCAACTACATGAAAGATTTTTATCGTTGCTTCTAGAGCTCATCCAAACTCAAACTCAAAATCTTTATTCACTTTTTAAGGCAGTAATAAATTTCAAAAGTGAGGTAGATGGCCTGTAATTTTGACAAAAATACATTCATCTAGTCATCCTCATCTATCCAGCCTAAGTCAATAGCGTCAAGGACAAAAACCTCCTAATACACAATAAAAACGAAAGCACAAAAACCAACTCCCTACTATTTCAGGCTGAAAACTTTTCTTAGTGAAACACGTAAAAGTTTTTTATAAAGCCTACTAAACCCTCCGTGAGACGCTCTTCCACAAATCTTAGGAACTTTTTAACGACAGAGGAAAAAATACCACTCGCAAGTACCAGGCCATTATTGAACCATCTGTCTCCCTTACTTGTATACTGAGTGAAAGGGACAGAGATATACTTTAAGAGCTGCAGAATACCGACTAAACAGTCGGTCGACAGTTGACCCGGCAGGTTTTTTTTTGGAAAATTTTGTATTTTTACAAAGTTTTTAGTTGGTCTGAAACCGGCCAAATACCTGATCTGTTATTTACGCACATTAAGTTGTTCGGGTTACCGGGTTGAAGAGGTCATAAAGGTAGTCGCTTGTAAAGCACTGGTACTCAGCTGAATCCGGTTAGACTGGAAGCCGACCCCAACATAGTTGGGAAAAGGCTCGGGAGATGATGATGATGTTACGTGCGCACTCCCATGCATCTCCATACTTATGAAGCTTCCGATCAAACAGTCGGCCGACTAAAAAGTGTCCAGTGTGCGGCTCCTCTAAGCGAGTGGTGTGCTGACCAAACATACATCGTTATGCTTTTAGCCGGCCGCGGGATTATGTCTCCGTAATGTACTCGCTCTATGATAATGTCGGATTATTTTCTCGTAAAAGGCTGTATTTTTTTACTCACAAGGATTAGAGCACGTTATAATTTTTTATGTGAAGCTTTGAACGCAAATAACTGAACAAAAAGTGGGTTGAGTAAATATGCAGCGAAAATGGTTTTTGGTTTACATGTGGGCTCGAAAACCGATAGGTTTTGGAATAGAGAGGAAAATATTTTTCGTTGATTGAAAAGACTGGGCTTGACATAGGAATAGTAAAAAACAAAAAAAGCTGAAGCTCAATATTACGTACTTTAAAGCCTTGTAAAATATATTTCCGCATCTCTTCTCAAGCAATATAAAACATGCACGTATTGGCAATTAAAATCATTTATTGCGTGCGTTTGGCAATCTTCGTCAAGTGAGCGCAGTTGCCAGTGTTGCCAACTGGCACTAAAGTGACACTAAAGTGACACTTTAGTGCCGCTGCGATTGCTTCGACACTGTTAATTGATTTTCTAAGATTGTGTGGGTTTTATTAATATGGAGTTGTGCATGTGTAATTAGCAGTAAACTATTGATAAGATAGGATTTATTAGTAGGTATATGGTGCAATATAAGTTCTAATTACGGCAGAACACGGAATTGTTCAACCGTCTTCCAACATAAACGGACGCATAAGAATGTGTTGTTTATTGAAGCTATCCCGCATACTTGGAGAGAATATAAAGCCTACAGCATACCGCAATTTTGTTTTCTAACATTGAAATAATTCATTAAATTGGCCCCATAGATTCTGAGATTCAAACAATTCTTATCAACAACTTTTTATTCAACAGAAACAATGAAGATTTATCTATACAGTTGATGATTCACATAAATAGTACAAGTTATGCTACATTAGGTTATTACGATTTAAAGTGGCCTTAGACAATAAGTTGTACATGAAGACCCGGCTACTTTAGGCTATCAAAACATCACTAGTTAAAATAGTACGGTAGACCGCACATCAGTGGTAACTGTCATGCACCTTAACTCAATAGTAATAAGTACGATTTTCCTATAAAACTGTTACCACTGACCTGAAGTTGACTGTACAACAGTTATGCATGAAGTTTCTCATCGAGCCAAATTGGAGCTCTTCAAATAACGATCGGATTTCTTGAGTGTTCTAGTTCTGGCCGATACTACTATAAGATATTACTTAGATTGCTTCTAACATAAAGGTTTTACTGTTTCTACATAGCTGGGCTAGTATATTTAAATACTAATAATTTTATGTAGGAATCGCCTATCTCTGAAACTGATCCCGTCAAGGCATAGTAAAAGCCATTGAGTTTATAAATGAGCGTTTGTACAATAATCTGCCTCACTTAACAAGGATAATCATGAGATAAAAAAACACCAAAGCAACCACGCAAGCGCAGCCATGAGAAACACCTAGCAATCTATAAATCTCTACGCATCATAATTCAATACAACATGCTCATACCTTAAAAAGGAAAAACAATCATTAATCACTAAAGCAAATTCACTAAACATAAGTTATATTATCTTAGTACTCTCCGTGGTATAATGTAGAGACTACTCTACATTTCTACATCTAATATAGACTCTCTACATGTCTACATCTATACAATGGTTGTGCAAAATGTAAATGTTATTCTAGTAGTAATTGCGGCGGTTACCGAGCGAGATGAATCTCTAGATTTATAGTTATTGCGTATTATGTAGATAGGTGAACATGTGAGGTTAAATGTCAGTTGTTTGCCGGTTTACTAGTATTTAATATAAATGAACATATAATTAACAAAAACTGAACTGGTAAACTGTAGGTCCCGGCTGTCATTTGAACATCTTTGGCAGTCGTTACGGGTGGTCAGAAGCTAGTAAGTCTGACACCAGTCTAACCAAGGGGTATTGGGTTACCCGGGTAACTGGGTTGAGGTCGGATAAGCAGTAGCTCCTTGTAAAGCACAGGTACTCAGATTCTTATGGACTGGAAGCCGACTCCAACACAGGTGTGAGAATGATAGATGATGATGCTACACATTCTAAAATCTATTATAAATTGAGTCTGTTCAAAAAGAGCTGCATGATTTATTTTTATTTACTTTCATAAGTGCTTGTAAAGGCCTAAGTGAAATAAATGATTTATCTTTAACTTTTTGACTTAAAAAGTAAACGTTATAAAAGCTATCAGATTGCCATCAACAGACAATTTGTAATACATATACTTTAATATCTCAAAACCTTGCGATAAAATAACCCGAAGTTTTTTACAAACGAGCCGTCTGTCTAGTCAGTCGACTCAATAACTCACGTAAATTCACGAGGCTCACGTCGAACGGAACGTCATTCGATCGCAAAAAATATTGACAACCAACAATATACCTTCTATCTTCGCGTGTTTGCCTTAAATAAAACCTCTAACAAACAGAAATAAACTCTATGCCACCGCAATAAAACCTAACTTTAATTGGCAAGTAAATAATAAAAATACAGAACAAAATGAAATCTTATTTAATATAGCTGGCTTTGTACGGCGAACGTTCGCTTGTTTTTTATAACCGGTGGACCAAAAATCAATATTTGGGTCACGAGTAGGCCGAAATAGTTTTAAATTGTTGGGGCTTGTAGTACCTACAGGCGGATGCGGGCTGCATATCGCGTTTGCAATACGGCCTGTACAGTGGCCACTAGATTTATTGTTTTACTCGACGCTTTTTTTTAAATTGGTTTATGGCTAGAAGTAAACAAGCCGTTTTTACATCAAAATAAATCAAAATGGACCTACATATAATTTTCTTTCAACTTTTGCCAGTTTGAGGAACTCAATCAGATATTACAATACTATATTCCTATTTTATATGTATACAACAATTATTTCTCTCCACTTCACTATAAAAAACCGTGCCTCCTGCATACGAAACAGTCTTATAAAACAGTCACTTTGCCTATTTATCTGTCTATCATCATCATCTAACATCTCATGGGATTTGCCAATGAATAACATTCATTCATGAGAAAGCTTAAAGTACATAAATAAACATACACCAATGGTTATAAGAAGCACAAGAACAATAAGTATATAACTAGCCCCTTACCCTACCTTCCACAATATATTGGACGTGAACTCGCGTGCGTCGCTCAGACCTCAGGAACTAGGCGAGTATTAACATGCTAGTTGCGAACACTGCGCGGAAATAGCGCTGAATAAGTAATCACCTATTATTGTTATAGTGGGAAATATGGGAATAGGAATATTATAAATGGGAAAGGCAGTGAACTTAGTTACGTATTTTGTTTTTAATTGTGTTCATTAATTTTTCTCGTCAGTATTTATTTTTCATGTGTACAGATGAACATAAAAAATATTACAAATCAACACTTAATTTAAATTAGAACTTCGTAACTCATACTTCTACATACCCACTTCACCATTCTACATACACATACATACCCTCTACGTACTACTGATTTTCAAATTTTCTATAAGAATTTAGTATACCATATCGCTCGACAAATAGTTAAAATCAAATTATTATATGTAAAAAATTAACAAAACTGTATGTTGTTTATTTTCTATAACAAAGGCTCTTTCGTTTTACAACAAAGGCATTACAAAGCGTAGTGTCCAGTTGCCTAATCCATAACCTACAGTTGAGATTACAAGTCGATGCAGATAATAATCAGTATATCGCGCAAATGGCACGTCGTTATCTTAATTAATATCTTAATAAGCTATTATTAATGTCACAGCCTATATTATATGATGTTACGAATATTAATATTGATAATCCTAAAGCATGAAACATATATGTCTAAGTAGGTGGGACCAATTTATTTAAGGTATAACCTATCTAGCCTTTTCCCAACTATGTCAGAGCCAGATTTCTAACTAGTTGCAAGTAAGTATCAGTGTTTTACACTGTGCGGTTCCATGCCTCTTCCGATTCTTCAACCTACTTGGACCTCTTTAGTTGGACAACTCCTTTTCAAGACTGGTTGTCAGTTTGTCCAGCTCCCGACTAACAGTAACGACTGCCAAAGATGTTCAAATGACAGCTGGGAACCACCAATTTAATTTCCAAAACACAGACAAACTGTATGGTACTTAGCAACGAGCTCCCAACGAGCTGAAAATCGAAAAAAAATAATATGAGGTAATATATTTCAGCCAAAATGAAAAACCTTTACAAGCAAGTCTACACATGTAGTTCCCAACTAACTAGGTATATAGTGAAGACTGGCGCGTTGTCGAAAACTTTTAATTAAGTAAAAAGCCGTGTGTGCCCGCGGCGAGGGGCACAGGAGATACCGCGGGAATTTAACAACACAGATTCGTGTACTTTTAGTGAAGAAAATAAACTATTTCTTCAGTGTAGTGTAGTGTACGCTAGTTATTTTGTCCTCCGTGGTTTCACACATGTGAGCTCGCATAACTTTTGCAAGTTACACGAAGAATTTTTTGAAACTTTTTGATTTTTACTGCCATGTTAAGCTGTAATATACGTGGAAAACATCATTTACCTCTCTTTATCATTATAAAATCCTAACAAAACCAAACTTAGCCTCAACCTTTCCAAAAGAACTCGCCATCTACAAAACTATTTGCCAGTGACTGGCAGACAGTCCACATCTATTCTACCACGCTAGTACTATATCCTTGTTTGTTGTAAATTAAAAAACTACCCTTCCCCCCCCCTCCATCCTGCCCCTCCAGCTCGGTAGATTAATGAAGTGTGTTCCGTCTTCCTGTAAGAGGTTCACTGTGACAAACTAGTGTGGGAATTTTCTTAAGCGTGGCAAAGGTTTATTGAAAATATTAGGTATGGTCTTCTGTAAGAATAAGCTTTGTATATCTGTTATCAGACTTCAAATAGCCAGCAGCAGCCTATTTCAATATAAATATTATTCATGCACGATAATGAAAAAACATGCGAACGCATAAATCTGTTATTTTTAGGCAAAATTCGCAGCGTTTCAGTTCGCTATTACAAACTATCAATAAATAAAAGTCAAAAGCTGAAAAAGGGTAATCTTTCATATTATTTTTACATAGCCTGTAGCCTATAATAAATCAGCCTAAAATATCACAGATTTATACCAACGTTACAAAACAGACTATTTATGATACACTATTAGTACTAAAACAGGCAACTAAATATAGTCTCATTACTCGAAGCACGCGATTTCTAGTAACCTGATATCTGTTCCAATAATTCACTTGTAAACCGTTTAGCTTGATTGAACAATAATTACTTATTCTTAGAAAATAGTAACGTTTTCGAAGCCTTACAAACGGCAGAAGTATACATTGATATACGCTTAACCTCATTTTACATTGTCTACTTAACTAAGTTAAGTTTAAGTTACATAAGTTAAAGTTTCTCTGTCTTAAACTGCCTCTCGAAGTGCATTCGACAATAATAAACATAAGACTACATTGATGTCTACGGCAGATGTCTACGAAACTTGCCTGGCTACGACACTGCTACGACAATGCTACGACTGCTACGACAATACTACGCTGCTACGATAGACGTACTACAAGTAATTATCGAGATATTTTGCAGATGCAATGCAGTGCATTAAAAAAATGTATTCTTATACAGTAATAAAAGGCTATATGCTAATGTAAAAAAAAATTGAAATTGAACTGCTTTGTTCAGTTTAAAATTTTATTTTTAAACCATTTATTAAAAGCTTCAATTTCAAACCAAAACATTTACTATATTACACCGCACTGAAAAAGTAATCTCTTTTATGTTTATTCATACAAAAACAACCACCGAAAAAACTCATTTTTTTATGTGAAAAGTGTAATTTAAAACGTTGCAGAAATCCCCAATTTTAGAACAGCAATCGATACAAATATAAATTATTCTCGATATCTATTCGGAGAAGTAGGTTACAGTGTTGCCACGCTGAAATAATAGCTTGTTTGCGGGCATTATTTATGTTGGCAACCCTGATTGTATCGCGCGATGTATTAATATTGCTATCTAACTGTCTGTTGGTCCGTTTGTGTGCGGGAGAATATTACAATGTGTGCTTTGAGATATTGAAGGAGAATCATGATTTAAAGTTCTATAAAAGTGCTGTTTTGGGGTAAAAATATAGCAGTTTTGGTGAAGGAATACTACTTATGTTCACATGGCTTTTCTCCCGTTTTTTACTCATCAACTGGGTTCATAAACTATTAGAAATAATTTAATTCAATTAATGGAAAACTTCAACTGTAATGACTAACGCAGATTTAAATAAAATAAACACTGATTTGTATTAAAATAGTTGCATGGCGACATTAAAAAAATTGCAAGCTACATCATTGTAACGATAGAAAATATATTTTCTTTTATAAAGTAAGAAATGTTTGTTCAAAGAACAATCAAGGTCATTGCCCTGTCTAGGAAAAATATTTATGTTCAACAACTTAAACTTTTCTCAGTAAACAACGAACAAAACACGAAGCAATTAAACTATTCCAGAAAAAAGTAAAAACTTTACAAAAACACAAGATTAATTTCCTGTAAAAAGTAATTGGAAGAAGATTCCATACTTGGCATTGTTCGTGTAAACTTCTGAAGGTTTTTTTTAATTAACCGCAAGAAGTTCGTACAAAACGTTGTAAAGATGAAAGTTTTGGATTCCTTTGCCTTTAATTGGCGAGTTATCTGTTAGATGTGTCCCGGGGGAGTGGGGATGTGGGGGGAAAAGATTTACCTCTAAAGTAAAGGCATAATATTTTAAAGGATAATAAAATAAAAATATATTAAGTCTGCCAAATAAGACAGAACTCCAGTGTCTGATTGTCCTCCATGAACCATAATTAGGTACGTAATGTTTTCTATTTAACCATAGGGAAAAAAATTAAGCTTTTATATTTAAACTGTTATAATGTTTATTTTTCCGAAGAATTATATTTTTATACTAACCCACATTATTTCCTGCTGAGAGTAGAAAATCGACACGGTATATTATTCGTATTATGATATTTGCTGTGAATACATAATAATGTAACTTAATAATGAACATAGTTCAAAGACCAGCTAGTAAGTGTGAATGACCTGGTTGTATTTCCCCTCTGTTAAGTCATACTTTATACATACGAGTGTTTCTTAGTATTGGAATTATTTATAGCTCCATAGAACACTTGAAACAATGAAAACTATTTTGAAATGCTTGTAATGCCCAAGTAACACATATGGATTGGGAATATTTTAAGTCACACTTTAAATAGGCCGATGATAGTTTGAGCTATTGTCTGCAAAATGTTATCTAAAATGTTTTTTTCCTAGATTACATCTCTCTACTTCGAAGTAACAGAAATATCACATAGCAAAAGTAACAAAATCGATCGCCAGTAACATAAAATCTTACTAGCACATGTCAAGGCTACGACATTGCTACGCCGCAACACATTACTACGCCGTAGCGCTACGAATACTACGCCAATATTCAGCCTACACACTCGTACAAAATAACGCCTCCCTTGAAAGCCCATCCATCCATCCTCCGAGCCTTTCCCAGCTATGTTGGGGTCGGCTTCCAGTCTAACCGGATTCAGCTGAGTACCAGTGCTTTACAAGAAGCGACTGCCTATCTGACCCCCTCAACCCAGTTACCCGAGCAACCCAATACCCCTTGGTTAGACTGGTGTCTGACTTCCCGGCTTCTGACTACCCGTAACGACTGCCAAGGATGTTCAATGACAGCCGGGACCTACAGTTTAACGTGCCATCCCTTGAAAGCTCAAATCAAAGTAAATAATCCTTCAAGTTGGAAGAACTTATTAAACGTAACTTAACAGTAACTTGGAGAGTTAAGTTCAGTTAAGTTGGCCACAATTATGATAACGAGCTCTCTTTGTGTTACTTAACTGTGACTTTTAGCTTGAAATGGTGACTTTCTTGTTCTTTGTGTATTGTTTGAGTCTATTGAGTGGCGGAGATTAATCAAATGCGCGGAAATGGTGTGCGACTTATTGTAAATTGTGGCGGCTTTGGGAAATGTGGCATTGTATGAGTGTATTGTAGTAATTTGTAAAGAATTAAGGTTAGGTTGTTAGATCGGAAAATATTATTGAGGGAACTCTTTAATTGCTTCTTTTAATTTTTCTGATTGTTATAGTCTTAAAAACTTTATGAGCAGATTTGGACGATTTTCATATCAGAAGATATAGCAATATAGGTTAAAAAAAATTGATACTTGCTTCAGTTTTCAAAATCGCATCAAAACTTCAACATCAATCCCTATTAATCAAGAAAAACCAGTCTTTTATAACCAAAAAAATGTTTCATCATAAAACAGCTAAAACCTGAAACAGCAGTAAAAACTAAAAACTACAGTATTGTTTCCCTTGTGTTGTAGATTTAGTTCAACAAACTTGAGCCGGCGGCTATCGATCGCAGCTAATAATAGCCCCCGGCGCCGCCTGTCGCCGCCATTACTGGCTCTAAACTAGGCATGTGCTGTGTTTGTTGCTGTTTTTTTTAGAAGGATGGATAGTTGTAAATCAGTTGGGGTTGTTTAAAGTGTCATGAAGTTCAGAAGGTGTACATTTTTTGGTATATTATAATAAGACTCATAAACTTATTTTATCTACCAATTAGATTCAAAATCAAAATTTATATTAGTCAAATCAAAATCTATACTAAAAGGTAGGCTCGGAAAGTATGTACTGAACTGATTCGAATAAATCTTTAACTGTTAAGAAACTATCCCCGAGTAATAAAGGCAATATTTTATCTAGGTACGAGCAGTAGTGCCCGCGAGCCGTGAGTGAAACCCCGAAAGAAATACACGGATGACTAAAGAAAGCTAAAGAATTACCTTCAATAAGTAGGACGATAAGTTTTAATAATCAAAGTTAATTTAAATTAAAAAAAAAAAAAAACTCAAAAACACACCTTCCCCACCATTAAAAAAAACTCAAAAACAAAATGACAAAAGCCGGACACCACCCCCAAAACACACGTTATCATAATAAAATAAAGCCTTTTTGTACCTAAACCAAGCGATAAGTATTCTTCAAAACCTCCCGTGATTACTTTCCGCTATCCCGGTCACATTAGGGAGAGGGCTTAGTGACAACAGCGGAAAATTGCCAACCAAGAATTTATTTGATTTTGCGCAAGATAAGTGGGGATAGTTTATTTCGAAATTATTGGTGTCGTCTGATACTGGGTAATGGGATATTGAAAGATGGGTGGATCGTGTTGCGTGGTGTTTTTGGTGAAATGTTTTTAGTTAGGTTTTATACTGGTTTTTACGTATTTAAGGCTACATTTTCACGTTATCTTCAAATACAAAATATTTTTTAATCTATAACCCAAGTTGATACAATTTAAATTATATCAAAAGTGTCTCACTTTTGTTAAAGTTTTGGTCTTAGCATTCATTTGTTTATACGTGTTGGTTATTCTTATAAAGTCCTAGTCGCTACTCGCTCCGCTCAACACCCAATAACGACCTAACGTATCAACTTCGGGTCGTCCCATAGGCAAAGGAAAGGTATCACATTAGGCCCCATATCATATATTATTTACTACAGCACATATATTATGTACCACATAACACGAGAAACATTACATAAAACATGTTTATGAACAAAGACATATAATATATCCTTATATACATATATCTGTCCTGCTCGTTTTATTTGCATCTGAATGAGACGGAATTAATGCGGGTTATCTCGGGCAATTTTAATGGGTCTTGTATCTTTGTAATGGCTTACAATATGATCATATTAATGTCCGTCATTTTGTATGTTTGTTAAACAAAGGTTTTTCGCGTCAAAACGCTTATGTGGAATGTCTCATATATGTTGTACCTCTAGATTGGTTTTTTTAAATTTTAATTCGGGCTGAGTTTTGGACTAACCAGAGATAAAAAAGTTACCTGTTTTCCTTTTTTCTTATTTCGCTTATTTAATAGTTAACGTCCTACTTTAAAACATCTTTTTCACATTGAAAAGTGTAGGTACAAACTTAACCTTTATTGTTACATAATTTCGCACCGAAAGGAAGCTATATTTCATTGTGCATCCCGGGGGAGCATAAATATTAAGTTGCCGTAAAAAGTGTACCTTTTACGTTCCAGGAGCATATTATTTGTATCTTAAGCTGTAGCTATAAGAGGGTGTACATTTAAAATCGTTTAGGACTGGATGTAATAACAAAGTCCTCAATTTATCTGTAATGTTGAATTCATTTGCTAGCCTTTTTGTAAGAAAAAGCTATAAGGGCCTACGACTAACTTGTTTTAAAGACAGAATATATGTTCATTTTCTCGGGTTCGACTTCTTGGTCGGCCTTAAGTTGCTTTGTGGGTTTATAGAAACTTTCACAAAGCAAGCCAGAGTGTAGAAGTTGGTGATAATACACGTCTATGCAGATTTATGTGCGAATAATAAATAATCATGTCCTGTGCAGCTGGCCAATCACCTTCGAGAACAGCTGCCATGCCAACAATGGCACGCAATTTTTATTAATAAAAATATGACAAGAAATGGACTATCGCTAATATTCTAAGAAACTCTAATAAAAATACCAGGAAAACTCACACAAGAAGTGATCAAATATTCACTTATTTATCTCAACTTCATTTCGACTCAAGTCCCCCAAATCAGTCCCCTATTCCCCCAAATATGGCGATAATAACAACACGAGGCGTTCCGTTCCAATTAACTTTATGAGTTTGTTTACTAAGGCCATTACTATAATGACCTCGTTACCGATACTTGCTTTACGACTGTATTTGCTTGGCTAAGTGACATCACAGGTCTTGTTATTGCACTATATGTAGGTGTACAGACTTTGCATGAGAAGAAAGATGGGAAATAAAAAATTCTGATACCAAACTCTACTGTAAAAATTTGTAGGAACAATAACCATTTGTTAAGGGTATCATGGGTATGTTAGGGTAAGATGATGGAAAAGTTTCCCAAGATAAAACAAACAAAAATAACTTTTATGATTTTTCTTTTTTTAGAGAAGAAAGTCACATTAATCTAGTAGAAAATATAATACTCGGCAAATGTCCCACTTAGATTTTTTTCCTATGATCTTATTGCCATCGTCATAATCTAGTTTTCCCAATTATTAAGACAGAGTTACGAACATCATACACGAAATCGATTTTGAGCATCAAACGCGCCTACATCGGCAAACTACTGAAACACGATAATTCAGGATCAAATGTAAATCAACGAAGTTAACTAGCGACAAACCCGACGCGGTCTAGCCAGCCGAGCGTTCGGTCTAGAACCAATTCAATTATAAGTGGAAGCCATACAGTTCGAATCGCGAGCGTGTTACATAATTATCTTGTAAATTTTCATGTGGCTTGTGTACGCGTTTACTATCATTTTACTGTGTTCTATATGTAAAGAGTACTGCTGAATATCTATCAATATAAACTCTATTCATATTGAGATATTCGCCCACATAAAAATATATAAAGAAAAATTCATACCAATCCATTCACCTTATTCATACAAACCCGTCGAGCCCAAAAAATATTCATAACCTGAACAAAACCGCAACACAAACAACAAATTCATTATTATTTAAATCTAAAAATAACCTATTAATATTCACAGAACGTAAAGTTCAACGGATATTTAATTAAAAAAACGCCGTCGAAGAACCGCGCGAAGACGCCGCTCGGCGCCACTCGAAAATTATTGAATTTGAATTGTTGAATCGAACTCATTATTCTGTCAGAGACACGAAGCGATCAATTAAAGGCTCTATAGCACCATGTACGACCGCCTTTTTCTTAATGGGAATCATTTATTGGGGAGGCAAGAGCAAATTGAATTGTTGAGACGCCTCGCCAGAGGAATTCGTTTATGTTCGATATTGAATGCCAACTGACATTGTTCGCCGCGTCCCAGTATGGAAATGAGTGGAACTCTTTGGCCGTCGGAATGCTCAGGCGTGTGGGGGATATAAGATGAGCTCGCTCTATGATAACTGCCGATACGCAACCGATCATCTTAATATAGTGAAAAGAACCCGAGAAGTTTTTGTCGGCCTCTGTCCCTGTTACCACCCACACATACGAATTTTCAAAGAAATATTTAGTGTTGGAAGATCTGAATTTGGACCCAAGACGTGCATAATTTACCAGAAAAAAGATACGCCTGTCTAGATTATTTAAAGATTTATGTAAGATTTACCTGGACTGGACCCTACCTCAGCTTTGAGACTTTATCTATTAAAGAGAATTTAATACTTTAATATCATCCCTTTTATAATCTTATTAAATTACTTCGTACTTCTTGACGTACTATCTAAACGAAGAAGATAAAGTCTGTTATATTTAGAAATGGAAAATATATAGTAGTTGTAAAAGTTGTAGTTTATTTTTATCAGAAGGAGCGAACAGGTCTAAGCTTTCTAGAATTTCTGTAAGAAGCTTATGAAAAACCTATTTCATGTTACATTTTTATTTTATCTGCAGCCGTAAGGTTTTCACTAGTTTTAATATTTTGCTAAAGGATTTTTATTTTGTGGGAATACTTTTACGATCATCTCGGACCTCTTAGGCTATATGAATGAAAATGACAATATATTGGGATCTTTAATCAACTTTATGCAATATTCAAACAAAATGCAAATAAAACCAATAACCTAACAACACAATACCACACATTTATCATCGCATTCTAAACACGAACACAGACAATGAAAAAAAATATATGTGCCGCCATTTTTTTTCCACAGAATAGAAAATTGTGTGCGAACGGTTCGCGCCAACGCGTGCGCTAGACGCGCGAATTGTTCAGATTGACGTGAAATGGATTTTTGAATAGCAGCCATGTTAGATCGACCACTCGACCGGATGAAACCGGTTTGAGGCGGTTCAGACCGACCGTGAGCGGTTAGGTGCGGTGCAAATGTGTTTTCTAATTTCAATACGTTCATTTGTTGAGTGGGATGGTTTTTAAATTAGGTTTTTTCACTGTAAACGTGGTCTTAGGGAATGAGTTTAAAAGAGTATGGTATATAATCTGTATAGGTTAATACAATGTATAGGTTAAGCCACATATAAAGATTTTTGTTAAAAAACTTTAGGGTTGCCCAATTTTTGGCACCATTTTGTCACTAAGATTTTACTACAATTTATTTTCTCATTTTCACATTCAGTTCCTTCATTAAACACATTATGCAAACGTAACCAAAACCAAATATTTTATACCCAGCTTTTAAAGAACATTATTTTCATACCTGGCTTTTATCAGTCGTACCTACAATTGACGATAACGTTTTGTTTCGAACAAAGGCATTAAAAGTAAGCCCAGTACTTAATCTAGGGCGTCGGGACAAAAGGCTTCACTAATTTAAGCAGTCAGACCAGAGAGACCTATCTCAGTTTTATTTCACGGTACAAATGTCAGAATTATGTGATGAAGGGACATTATGTAGTAGAACTTGACGTATTTTAAGTTAGACATGCTATAATAATAGACTGGCACTAGATAAGTTTTATCTTTCAAAAAACGGTTCCAGCTACTATAACTCTAATTAATATGATCTAAAAGTTAAGGTCTCATTCAATGACGGGCTTGCATTCAATAAAATGTAGGGTTTCCAAAATAACTAATTTATAAACGATACGTCCATGTCATCAATTTCTTTCAAATGACAATTTCTGCTTTACCTTTCATCCTCATACATAATCTCGGAAACTCGATATAAATAAACAATCCATCGTACAATACCTTTTTGTTTACCCGATGTTTTTGCAGTATTGCATCGACCGTGATCACGGGTTAATTCAAAATAACAAGTTATTAAGACCTTCAGTGGTATCGTATTGTCTTTATCATAGCTAACTCCTCCCCTCTCATTGCTACAGGAGCAGTAGGCGGTGACGGAGATGACAGCGACGATAAGGAGAAGGAAGAAGAAGCGGAACGTGAACGGCAAGAAGCCATCCGCGAGGCCGAGGAGCGGCGCAAGGAGAAGCACCGCAAGATGGAGGAGGAGCGAGAGAAGATGCGCCAGGAGATCCGGGATAAGGTAAGGAGAGAAAGGAGGAATGGATGGTTGGAAATGCGATAGATAGCTTAGGGATGCCGGATGGTTGGAGAGGTAATAGATAGCTTAGGGATGCCGGATGGTTGGAGAGGCGATAGATAGCTTAGGGATCCCTTAAAGCAAAAGGAGGCAAGGATTGTAGGTGATAGACAGCTTGGGGAGGTCATTGGACGTTTTGAGGCTGTGATGATGACGATAGGTAGTGTAGAAAAAGATGAGGATTATAAAGAGCAATATCGATAAAGAGATGGTTGAAATACTTGGTAGTAGAAATGGGTTGCTAGCAGTTCTTTCAAAAGAGTTACGAAGCCATAAATTGGATTTGAAATTGATTGGTTTTGATAATCCCCTCACTCTATTCATAATTTTTGATAATTTCCCATGATTTTGAAATATTCTATGAAACAGATTAGGTTTAGTATTGAACAATGGCAGCCGTTTAAAGAATTCCGTTTCGGGCTGGTCCTAAGCTCTCCACAACAGGCCGTCCAACTAAACACAATGCAGGCAGACAGCGCCGGGGCACAAACGAGTCAACAATTAATTCAGACGGGAGGAAGTATGTCAAGCGCTCTTCAGACCCTTCCACACATGTCAGATAATTTGTTCGACGCGTCGAGGGCGCTTCACGCGCTCTAGTGTGGGATCACCTTTATATTTCTGTTTTTCGGTAATCGACCGGAATTATGTTTGGTTTTGAATTTGTTTTGGAGATGAATGGGTTATGTGTTTATAAATTCTGTGCAGTGGTTATAACTTGTTATGATCTTTAATGCTTATTTGTAAGTGAGAAAAAAGACAGTTAATTATGAAGGAAGCTCAGTATAGCCTCTCCTAAAATAACTCATTCAAAGAATAAAATAACTTCATTGTCAAAAGCACCAAAAATAAATGTTGTCCCACCTCTCAGTATGTCAAGGCTAATTTAACAATGGCAATGCCAAGTCCAAAACCCTAAAACCGTCCAACCCCGCCAAGTTCCGGGCTAATTAAAAAATCTCTTTAGGACTGCCTTTATAACGTTTAAATTGACCTAAAACAGACATAAATCGTGGTCGGAATAAAATCGCGTCTTCATTTACGAAACAAAAGATCTTTGGGGTGAGTTTCACTTATTTTTAATTAAAAAATCCTAATAATCTCGAGAGGCCACGGTATGCGGCCCGCGACATTTTTATGGGGTTCCCTGGTACCCCAGTGTGAGGACCATAATTGAAGATTCCGTTCGTCGCTTTATGAAGGCATTTGGGGTAAATAATAGGGGGATATCGGCTCGGAATTTAATATTGAATATCGTGGATTGTTCGCATTTTATGGAAGGGAATAGTGTGAAATACTTGGGGCTTACTAACTGCTTAGTTATTTAAGAGTAAAGTGGGGTTGATATTTTCAGCTGTGAATTAAACGATTCTGACTTTTAAGTTGTTTTTTTTTTAGTTTTATTTTAAACGATATGTGAAGATTTCCATAATTTAATACTTACATAAGTAAACAGAATTAACTTGATAATTTTTATTTTGACGGAACCCTGAATTATAATGAAGTGGGTCACGCTTAGCCGCGTTTTTGTTTTTGTCATATCAGTACCCAGCCGGGCGGAAGAGAAAGATAAAAATGTGAAGGATGAAAATGTGGTGTGGACATTTAAATAATTCGGTCAACTAATTAACTACACACCGGTTTAAAGAGACTTCATTTGCTAACAAAATGCCTATGCATATTGTGCACAATTTAACTACAATGTTTAGGAGTTAAGTAAAAAAAAGTAGGCATTGTAAATTAAATACTCTAAAAACTTGCTGAAAGTGCGTGAAACATTATTAATACTAAACAATATAATGTAAACACACAATGTTTGTTTGTTCACGAGATTAAAAGCGAACGCGATTGGTCCAGCCTTGAGCAAACACCCTGTATGGCAACGATGTACAAACAACACCATGTATATAACGGATTAACTTGAGAAGGTTGCGTTATTTTCCCTTTTTGATGGGAAATTCAATTTCCGCGGTATGGAGAAATATTTAAAATTCATTGGATATCAAGTACGCACGTTAAGAGGGGTGATATGCTTCCAAAAATAGTATTTCTTTAATGTAAAAAATACACTAAGTTAGATCGAAAAATTATAGTGTTAAGTTTGTCACGCCTTAATCCAACGATGGTTAATATTATAGCTAAAATTATAAATATACTAACTTTAACGGTATTTATATCTATCATAATAATCACAGATCTACATTTTTATACCTACATAATACAAGTAATAAATAACTCCTACCATTTTTTTTTCAATTTTTTTTTTCAATATTTATGAAACTCATATTAACGGATTCATCTCACAAAATAACTTATTAAACCCACATTGTTGTTTCAATATTAAT
The DNA here is from genome assembly GCF_030705265.1 of Helicoverpa armigera. NCBI lineage: Eukaryota > Metazoa > Arthropoda > Insecta > Lepidoptera > Noctuidae > Helicoverpa > Helicoverpa armigera. The sequence goes on along the minus strand of NC_087140.1, from coordinate 10,181,750 downwards.
AATAATTCAGTATAAAATAAAGAAAATTTCGAATACCGAGAGTGCTTCCTAAAAACATAATTTGGAAGCTTTTAGCGTTTCAGCAGTTTTGAATAAATGCTAAGCTTCGTGGCTTATACTTTGTGCTTAAAGTTAGCCGGAGAAGTATTTTATGATGTTGTGTTATGAAATATGAGGGAACTAAATAATATCTACAGCGTTCAGGTAAAATAGTGAGTAAAATATCGCTGGCTTATACTGAAATACTCGCTTGTTTTCTAAACTCTAAAATCTTTTGCAAAATGCAGTCGAGAACTTCATTTTTCAACACACCACAAATAAGATATTTAACTCATGCCAAAATGTGTAAACAGGAATTTCTTTTCGAAATGTCTCTCTTTCTAATTCAAAACGTTCATAAACTCTTTTTTATTTTTACGGAGTAGTTTTATTTCTAAAGAGTGATTTTTATTATGAATAAATAAAAATAAACTTTAAAGACATTTACCAAAGAGGAACAGTTTACAATATTTTCTTACAGATCAAGTTAACTGCAACATTAATTATGCTACTGAATTTACAAAAACCAACACATCTTCTTTGCTAACACAGCCTTATTCCTCGTTAAAATTATTAAGATATGCCCACTAACTTAAAGATATTCCAGTAAAACCAATAGTGTAAGAACAGATTCAATAGTACAAATGGAATGACAAACTGCTCGCAGCGCCTCCTGGCGTCATCTGCATAATTGATGCACCTAGCTGGGCTTGCACAAATATGCTGTATACTGCAGTTATATGTGGGCTAATATTTGTATGTCCGTGTTTACTGGGACTGAGAATAATGTTAATCTTAGGAGTAAAAGTTCATTTTGTATACGAAATTGTGATAAGAGGCATATATATATATATGATATAGTACGCAATTAATTTATTTCTCCTTTTTGCACAATGTACAACGGCGGCCTTAACGGCTAAGGCGTTCTCTATTTCATTTAATAAATTAAAGTCACCATTTTTAAACGCATAATTTAACATGTTACTAATAAACACGTGAACATTTTACGTAACTTAAAAATGAGGCGTACATTTCCAAGAAAATTGTTCCGTCAATCATTAGCGTGAACATGCTCACTTTCCCACAAAATTCAAACACGAAAATAATAAAAGGCCATAACGCAACTACCCCACTTAACCTCCTTGCATGCACTAGTATATTTCCCGCACTTTTTCCATAAAAATAAGTAGCACTAAACGCCCTAGTTCCCCTCCCCTCGTCGGTAAGTTTCGTCTAACCCGGGTAAAGACGAAGTGGCACTTCCCGCGTAATTTGCGCGCCGCCATTGTGAACAACTCGCGCAAAATTACTGGCAATTTACGCGCGTAAAAAGCCAGAAGCCGCGAGAAAAGTGATTCGAATTACGAACTAGATTGGCTCGCGATTATTGGCTGGTTTTTGTGACATACTTTTCAATCTTTTGCTCTGATTTTATAGGGTACGTAGTTTGAAAATATCAGACCACAGAGGTTGCAAAAAAGTTTCAGTCGATGTTTTTTTTAAGTGTGGGCAATAATCTAACGTATTTCACTGAGGTAACAAAACTGAAATCACGAATTGAAGTGAAGTTAGAATTATGAATGGATGCCATGGTCTATGACAATGGCGTAAACCCAATAAACTATAAAATATGTATATTGTGTGCATATAGAAAGTAAATGACATTTCATTTACGAGTTTCATTAAAAATTCCGCCTACGTTCGTATACTTACCGAAATCAACCCCACTTAGCGTTTTCGCTTACAAATTCTAATACAACTTTTTTATGTTACTCTGCAACACATAAAAAGTTATCTGAAGCCGAAAAAGACAAACTTGTTCCCAGGTAAACAAAGTCTAGATAATAAGCTATAAAAGACATGTTTTTTGAGTCTCATCTTCTTCCGAGCCTTTTCCCAACTATATTGGAATCGCCTTCCAGTCTACCCGGATGCGGCTGTGTACCAGTGTTTTACAAGGAGCGACTGCCTATCTGACCTCCTCAACTCAGTTACCTGGGCAACCCAATACCCCTTGGTTAGACTGATTGTCAGACTTCTGACTACCCATAACGACTGCCAAGATTGTTCAATGACTGCCGAGACCTACAGTTTAACGTGCCATCCGAAACACAGAATTTTTTGAATCTATAGGGGTGTAATTGGCGACACTTTAAAACTGTGCCGCGTACATTACCGGCTCCCGACTATTAGGCGAGCTATTACCACGCCGCCGCTCCAACGAAGTGTTCCTACGCTTTCCGTCACTAATAAAATTTGTACCCTAAATGGCTCCGTCAAAGGACCCTCAGTAATTTCAAGTTGGGTGACTGTGGGGTCTCAGGCATGGGCGATAGCGAGTAGCGTGTCGCTTGACGCTTATGAAGATTGAGGATAATAATTATGATTAAATACGATGTTTATTGAGTTGTTATAAGAAAATCCCAGCTTTTAGGAGGCCTTTGTTCAGCAGTGCAAGTCGACGATAGTATATTTCAAATGTTACTTATCACAAGTGGTTAATATTAGTCAATTTTTATAGACACATGAAAATTATAGACACATCAATACACAGCTACCACCTCAATAAATATTCATTCAAAAATCATTACCGTCTCTGTTATCTGGCAACGTGACACCGAATTGAGGAAAACGTTCAGAATAACGGTTATTCTCAGAGAGTGTCTGTAAGCAAGGGTTGTAACGCGATACATTTGTCTCTGGCCTCGTGGATGTCTCGGCAAATAGCCTTGATGCCGCTTCAAACGGATATCTTAAGGAAAACTGCCATGATATTTTCCGTTAGTAAAATCCTCGTATTTATTTAGATTTTTACTCATCAAAAATACTATTTTAACACTAGTTAAATCGGTTGCCATCATCAAAAAGATAGATAAATAGTTCTTTGATAAGAGATTGTTTCTGTCTTTAATATTTTCTTGTTTATTCATTTTTTGTCGACACCACACACCAAAGTATCGTCTAAAATAATATTCGTAATACAATTGGCGTCCATCAATTGACACAATTAAGTGCCCGCGCCACCTGACGAGCTCGCGACTAAACTTCATTCCTGATCTTATTACAACAGTTTCCCCCGACTTGGCGGAGTTGCCAACTCAAACTCAACTGCATAAGGACGAGTTTGAGAGTACCTTTGAAGTTTTGGGAGTGGAAAATGTCTACCTGACCACCTCTTTGAAGGAGTAGCCTAATAGAAGTGTAATTTAATATTTTGACTAACAAAAACTTTGAATGTTGAGTGGGGAAATGGATGCAAAGAACATTTTATTCAATAACCTCTATCCCTTTCTAATTAAATCGTATCTAACCCAGCAATAAAGGCATAAAAATCCCAAATTCCGTACTCCCCATCGACTTTTAATAGAAGCACTTATTCCTTAGAATTTCCTCTCACTATTAACATTACGTGCCCTCTCCCAGTGGGGCCCTGACCCTACAATTAAAACTTGCAGTTAGGAGAACTTTTACGCGAGTTGTCGCCAACTTCCAGCAAATGGCTGCGTGAACGTGACGTGACGAAGCCGGACTTTGATGAGGAACCCTTAATTAAGTGTAGCGACCTCTGTTCGGAGTATGAGCGCCTGGTACCTTGATCTGATTAATCAACTCGAGTTTTATTGATAATATTATCTTTTAGTTGCTTTTATTCGCTTCAAAGTTAAAAATTAAGCAGATTATTCTTTATTGTTTTGTATGTTAAAGATTAAGCTCTATTCAATAATGGAAGCCTGGTAGTTTTCCTTTGGAACTCGACGATTGGTCATAATTTCGTAAACTATTTTTGTTTCATTCGTGACAAAGAGGTATTACGCAACAATCGTAAACCTGTGATTAGTTAGTATAAAAATAAACCAATAAATGGAAACAAATTAAGTTCCACTAGTGGAATATTTCTACAAAGTTATTGTTGGCAGTACAAAATGGGTACACATTGAGTTAAGAATATTAGAGTTTGTGACAAAGAGTTTCAAGCTCATACGTCGTCTATAGTTTATGGTTCATTAACCTGAATGTACAACATCTGAGTGCGTCAGTTAGTACTAAATCGTCGTAAAACGTTAATTGTTATCGCGTGACTGGCAACACTGTGCTTGAGTGTTGCCAGCCTTTACGTAAATTATTTATTAATCGGTTACTGGCAAGCGGAGCCATAGACAAGCTAATCATTTTCATTATGATAGACGTTTGTGAATTATAGATTACACGGAATTATTGAAGTTTCATTGAAATATTGACGGGCTGTCGAATTAGGTATTGTTAATTGGACCATTAAATTGGTATTCAATTTACGTTGTTGGTGGTATGTTGAATTTACCATAATAATTTTCCCAAAGGTTTCCATATTTACTTGGTAGGGAACAAACAAAAGATTACTTTCATCAAAGTATTTTAAATCTTCAAAACTTAAACTTGATTTGCAATTTACCTATCTACATGATATTCAACTGTTTTTGTAGGACATCCACTCAATAACCTATAGATACCGCCTTTATTCAACATTCAATTGATATTGATATTAAGGTGCTCACCCATATCAATTTCCCAGTTACATAATCATAAAACCGACTAGGTCATTCTCTCTCCGAAGCAGGCCTTTATTATCAACTTGCGACCCGCTCCGGCTTCGCACAGGATAACAGTATTTCCCCACTATTTAATGTACGTTATTATACATATAAACCTTTCTCTTTAATCACTCTATCTATTAAAATAAACCGCATGAAAATCGGTTGCGTAGTTTTGAAAATTTAAGCGTACAAAGGGATATAGGGACATAAAAAGCGACTTTGTTTTATACTATGTAGTGATGTTACGGCTGATCGGCTGATCGGTTGTAGCCGCATCGCCCTCAGTCCCAGCTGACGATTACCGGTTTCCAATCAATTAGCTTTCAATTGCCTACTAATGAGCAGCTGATTGATTTCGGTATTTTATTTCGGAGGATTTTAGAACTGTGGAAGTGATGTGGTGGTGTGAAAGTCGAATTTTGTTTTGATGTTGGTTGAATATACCGACCGAAAACGTTCTTTTATTTTCATTCTGAAATGTCTGATATTTAAAGTATTAGAAGATATTATAAGAACTTTGTATAGTAATAAAAAAATGGGTTGTAAAAGATTCAAGAAACATACTTTATTTAAATAAATAAATAATAATAAAAAAAAACTTTATTTAAACATCTGAGACAAAAGAAGAAGAAACATAATTAATTTATGATAAGAATTAAACAACAATAAATCATGTTTTTCAGTAATTTTTTTTCAACATTACAGCTTGTACATGGTTTAAGAGCCTCACCCTGCAATAAATAACTAAATATAGGTACTATAATTTCCACATAATGTGTGAAATAGTTATTTTCTGATAAGACTCGGCAGCAGGCGCCGTAAGCCCGACTGGGTTTAAGTAGGGTGTGCAAAATAAAGTACAGCTAAGTGTCGCCGCGGACGCAGCCAATACTTCCGATACATTAGGCGCGCCGCACGACGTCGGGAGCGACAGCAAATACGATCCAAAATGGCGGGGAGACGGATTTTTTTGGGGGCATTGTCTTATATGCGTAAAGATATGTCTTTAATTTTTCTCCTAAAAATTCTATAGGTAATACTAGCTGGCCCAAAATAAGCCCAATCGGTACGGCTATTCTCGAGTTTTAGTGAGACTAACGAACAGCAATTCATTTTTCCACATAAGAAGATACTGAAAGAAATTTTTACATTTCAAAGTTATATAAAAGAAAACTACACTACAAACAGCTGTGTCGTATTCATTTATCAAGATCCAATGCATCGACATTACCGCAATAAACACGCGTCGCGTCAATAAAATTGTTTGAAACAGCCAATAAACGCTCGCAGACGCATCAAACTACATTCAAACTTTAATAAACGCCTTTACTTCAAATAAGGATATATAACGAAACTCTTCCCCCATAAAAACGAAGAAATCCCTGTTTATGCAAACCGTACTTGCGAACGTTTTACACGTCATTTTCCGAAGCCATGGGCCCCATAAACTCCCCATAGCAATTTTCCACCATAGCACACATACGTAAAAGTGTCAATATGAGAATAAACGATCTTATAGCGATTTCTTACGCACACATTGTCACGTTCACTGCGTATTTGTTCAGTACATATAGCAATATACTTATTATGTATGGGTATGTATGTGTGCGTGCAACCTCTTATTGCGTTTGTACACAAACAATGATGACGTAATTGGCACACATACATATGCAGCTTGTTAAAAGGTCGTGCAGAGATTATGCGTCATGCAATAGGGGTTGTAGGCGGGTATTTGTGTTAACTACGTTTATGCATTAACTACGTCTTTTAATAAGTATTTACCTATGTTTTCTTCTTTTTTCCGTAACAAAGGTAACTAAACCTAAACTCCCTAGAAAAGCCTTTCCCTCCTGCTATGTACTTATCCCTGTCATATACTACTAGACAGACAAAGTAGCTGTAGATAGTTGTTATCACGAATAGGTACCTAGTTCGTATTGTCTTATTTCACAATATTTTCCCATCATCAAAATGTACTAAATAACCCTGCCACCGCTTCCATTTACCCCACCAGCACGTAACCCTCAACTACTGAATAAAAACCTACCATAGCCAACACCGGTGGCTCCTCAATTTCTGTCCAGATGAGTTTCGTAACACACTTAGCCGTCCCGAGCGGCAATCTTGCGCAAATTGGAACGTTTAATGATAGTACCAGCCGATATTCTAAACTTTTATCACTATGGCTAAACATTTTGTGTTTAGTTTATGGTTATTTGTTAAAGCCTGTTTATCAAATTTGTAGTCTAAGCTTGACAGTCACTTATTGGCTATGGTTAATGCTAGAATTTAAACTGCTAGCTTTCTTTGCCATATGACTTTTTTTATAAGTGGTATCATTCGCGTCGTGTGTGCGTACGCGGATAAAAAGTAGTCTATTCTTAAATAAAAAAAAAATAATAGTTTTCAGGATTGTTCAGTTCGTGTTAGTATATTGTCAATATTAATTAAAATAAGCTTAAAGTGAAAATGATCATCTTGCACTATGTTCGCTCTAAGGAATATTAATGCTTTCGAAAAGGATTAATTACATTATTAATAGTTCGGTAAGATAATTTACATACAATGTCAATTTATTTAAAGCAACGAATATTGTGTAATATGCTTAGTTTGTGAGCTAATTAATGTATCCCTGAGGTACTTATTTAGTAAATAGCGACACGTATTGGGTGTCAATGTTAAAATAAAATACAAATTATTTAGACAACGTATTACAATAATTTTAATCTAAATAGCTTTTCACAATGTCACGTTATTTAACCAATCATAAGTGTACACATTATTTTACATTAGCTTTTAGAAAGTATCATAAGTTCAGTTTTGTATCAGTCCATACCAAACGTTAATTTTGTCATTTATATCGTAGTTTAAATCCAAAAAATTCACAATGATCGTCAGATCCAAATGGATGCAAAACTGAACTCCTCAATCCAGTCGACATGTCATATCTATACTATTATTACATCATTGCACTGTGAAAACGTCCAGTAGAAAGAAAGAAGTAAACAACAGAGCACAGAAAGCAGCAGAAGAAAGAAGACACGGCTCTTGGATGTTAAATTGACTCTAGTAGGGAGTCCGTATACTCGCGCGACTCCCTAATCGAGTCAGGTTGACTTCTTAGAGGCTATCCCTGCGACAGAAGACAGAAGAAAGAAGAGTTGCTATTTGTTTGTCATTTGTCACAATTTTCCTCATGACATTTTACAGGGCCAAAGAAAGCGACGGGTTTTGGGTGCCCATTCTACTCTTGTTGTGTACCTACATATGTGTGTGTGTAAATTTCTTTAGTGCTATCGTGTTTAGATATACATAATTATGTAGTTGTACATTTGTATTTGCCTCGAACATATTAATTCATTCTTTTCGTACTAATAATATCTATGTTTTAACCCTTTGAAAAAAGCCTTATATCTTAAGTTATTTTTTCCAGTTATTAAAAATACATTTTGATGAAATATTTTACTCAGTGAAATGACTATATTTCAGACTCATTCTAATTAATCAAATCCTGTCGCTCTCAACGCAGCGATTATTTTAAATTGCGCCATCCACATGATTAAGGAAAAAATTATATTTCGAACACTCTGTGATGTTGCCAGAGGTAAAATATAGGCTCACTTTGGTAATATTGATGCGATAAATTAGGAATGTAGGAATATATGATTATGTGCTTTTCTGTAATATGTGTTATTCGTATTCGTTGATTAGATATCTATGTTCACTGTATTTCCAAAACAAATTATGTGTGTCATCATAACACTCATCTATGTGTCTATATGTCTCTGTCTTCAATATGCGTTAATTTGCTCACAACTGTACGTATGTATGTTACTGGAATTATTTTACAAGAGAGGAAAGTTTCTGTCAATTGAAGACATTCCTAATCAGATCCATCGAGGTCTGCCAGTGAAAAATAAAATAAATTGGTGGTATATAAAGTCTGAGTAATATTAATCAATAAATATACCCAAAGCCTTCTTGTAAGATAGTTCCAATACATACTCCATCATACTTTCCTATAAAAACACGACATCAGAACATAAAGAAGCTTTTAAAATCACAATAAAAATCTAATTTAATACCGATATCCGCAAAGCCTCGCTCAATCTCCAGCTACCACTGAGACAGCCCTAATGAGATCTCTAGAGGGTTGCCAGTGGAAAAAATGCTTTTAAAATTAAAATAAATTCTACCCAAGGCAGTCCCGGCTGCATGTAATCAATTGAAGATTAAAGGGAAGAGGATTGCTCTGAGCCTTTGCGGTGTAATTTTCTATTTTATAATTAAGCTCCTTTGTGTCATCGATCTGAAGTGGCTTAGGCGTTCTGGACTGGATTACAATTAAAAAGAACTTGGAATTGAGATAAGAATTAACAAGTGTAGCTGAAGTTATTTTACGGTGTCCTACGTACTACAATTCGAGGCTACAACACGTGTTACCATATACAACCTACCATAAATGTAACACTCGTTTATCCAAATAATTTCTTCATCATTCTAACCCAAATTGTTCGACTTTTAAGCACGACTTTATAGACTTGTACCTTGATTTTTAAACAAAGAACCTAGCGTATTTATTTCAAACACTTTGTGATTCAATACCGCTGTAAAACTATATCTTTAACATTACAGAAAAAGCGACAAAAATCGGTAACAATAACACAAACAAGTTCTTTGATGACAAACAGATGAAAAATAAAAAGAAACCGCTCCCAATAACTCTCAATAAAATAAAAGCGACATTAGTCCCAGCCGTGGGAATAAATCGCGAGTTTACAGAAAAGAAGCCAATCTATTTGAGTGTGGCAACACAGACCGTTCAGAAATCGAATGCGCCGTACCTTTGGGAAATTAGGGCTGGCAACCCGAGCTTGTTCCGTTCAGAAACCGTCATAGCTTGTTACGACAGAATAATATATTAACTGGTAGTTTGATGGGATGCAGTAGGTACTCCTTTGAGCTGGACCAGCGTTTGGCAAAATTTCAGCTTCGATATTCGCTTGAGTGCCTGAGGGGGTTGTCTGTTGGACGCAAATTGAACGGTCTTTATTAATTACAGGTCAATTATTTGTTTCGTTGGTTTACAATATCCTGCAATACAGTTTTAGGAATCAGTACCAAGCTAAAAAGATTGTTATATCTTAGTCGTTTTAGAATAGTAGAAAAGTATCTAACCAGTATGTCTAAGCCTAGACTGCCTCTTTGAGTTACATAATGCACGGGATCTCGAGTTAGATTTCAGGATCGGGCCTATATCACTTTGTAAGTTTTAAGAAATCAAAAGCAACCAAAGCTGGTGGAAGTTGGTGATTGATACTTTGAAAAGCACATAAATGTTTCAATGATCTTACTGAGAATAGTCATTGTTGCGGACAATCGCCATCACATCCAAATATGTTAATCTTACGCAACAGATCACTATAATCCCATAAAAGCAACACATACTAACACTTTCCCCCTCTATTTCCAGTACAAAATCCCCAAGAAGGAGGAGGTGGTGGAACAGCAGCAAGCCGAGCCCGACAACCCGCTCATGAGGAAGAAGAAGACTCCCGAGGAACTGGCTGCTGAAGCGGAGCTTGAAGACCAGGACGAGTTCACCAGTAAGATATTATACCTAACTTTTTTATGTGGTTGCTCATTTGCATCAATATCTCTTGGTGCTTACAGAGAATCTATTAGATTAGAGTCTATCCTATCCCTATCTATTTAACTTTTTAACATTACACAAATGAAACTTATTTTAATGATATTACGTTGTTACCGCCTCACATTATCCACATAATACATAATTGAATCAACCTTTTCCTGCAGTGAGACACTGCTAGGCACAGACCTCATCTCCTGCAGAGAAAGAATGAGCGTATTTACGATTATATCAAGTATTGGCAATATAAGACACTCAGGTCTATTGAAGATATTTGCATCCACCTTTACTCAGCTGTTGTTATAGAACATATAGTTTAGAAAAAGTTTCACGCTTACTTGAGAGGCTGGTACTTAAACCACATGATATGCCAGTCATATCAAAATTTTAGATGTCGCTCAACCGGAATTTTTCTGATTTCAGAACTGAAAAACACCATCGAAACGCAAGTGAATGAACTAAAGTCGCAGATCGAGAGCAAGTGCGTGATGCAGTGAGCGCCTCTCGACTAATGTAAACTATCTGAATACATGATGTAGCTGAGCTAAGGTCATTGTTACGACGATGTTTCACAACCCCTGTATACACCCCACCATCCCCACACGACCCCCGAATAGCGAATAATAAACAACCAAAAACAATAACAATTTCGTTCGGACGTATCAACCAATCATTCGCGCTCAACATTTTTGTAGGAGAGATTCGAATTCTAAATTTTTTCGGAACGTAGTTGGCTAGTGGCGCGTTGGTGCTTGATAATAAGCAATAATATTTTTATACATTCATAAAAAATGTTGGAAGGCAGCCCTCGATACAACTGTGAAGCGCGTTTCTGAACGTATGGTCAAAAAGTCATTAACTACCGAGCGGCACACGAAGCACTCGTGAAACAATCCGTTTTATATGTTCAAGCTTGTGATATATTGTTATTTAAGTGTAAAGTTGAAATAATATAAATACAACTAGAACGAAACGGTGTAATCTATTTAAAAATGGAAGAAAATTATTATAAGGAATTGTAGCACGCGTGTAGACTCGACAATCGACAATTCGACTATTCATCGCCTTCTCTTCTCTATTTGGCACTTACATTGAAATAACAATGTATTCGGTCCTCCGATATTTGTTTCATCCAAATTCCAGGCTTGCGGCGCTCTGTCGCGTCTGCGATCGCTTCAGCCCTTCGACTTTTGCCTCGAAATCTTTTGCATGCGTGCTTATGCAGTGTTAATCTATGTGTCAATGTAATTTTGTTTAGGTGTACATACCTGTAATCGACCTAGCCTTAATATCCACATCGAATATAATAGGTAATTGTTATGGCGGCTCCGAGTCCCGCCGCGACCGCTGTCGTTGTCCAATACTTTCTTGCATGTTTAATATAAGAGTCAATGTTCATTTAGTGTTTAATGTGTAAAATGTTGTAGATAAACAAGTGATTCGCGTTGTGTTACCGTTGCGCCGACGAGCGTTGTTCTAATCTAATGTTTTATCGATGTTTTACGCTTAGGTATTAAAGTTAAATAACACATTGTGGTGTGAGCAAATTATTCGAGCGATTACGCCATCCTGGACTGGGTAGGGATGAGCAAGGTTTGGTATCGACAGAGCGATCTGACGAGGCATCGAGGCAGTACTTACGCGGGACGTTGACACATACGAGGCGAGGCAGGGATGCGGGGAGAGCGAGCAGGCGTGTCGTGCTAATTGTTCGAACAATGTTGTCCACATAGTTATAAAGCTGCAAATGCAAAAGATTTGTTATCGTCAAAAGCTGTGATATATGAATATAATAAACTAAAGCGCGCAATGCGACGACCGCTCGCGCTCTTAGCTTCTTCAATCTTTCAATCTTCAATGTTCGACACGAAACTATCATTCTACCTTCTAGTAGATCGTACCTATTCGGATTACAATCTCTTCAATCAGCACATCATGTATTTTATATATTTTAGTTGTATCTTCTTCACACGCGATGCTTTTTGCTATTATAGTCTATTATAGTAAGTTCTTGAAGTAGATATCTTATGTATAGATCTCATGTGATAGCTGAAGTGGTACATTATACATGTTTGACGTTACGTAACAGTTGTGAATGTAATACACCCGTGCACTGTGTCCGTTTATGATAATTGTATGACTTACACAAACATAGGTATCTGTATAGGTTAATTTATTACTTTAAAGTTGTATATATTATACAGTTATTTAAGTACAACAGGAATAAGGACACTGACACCAAGCTGAATAGTTGACATCGATACCGCATCGCTGACGAGTCGAGCAGTCGACAGTTAGTCGATGTATCGAGTTGAACAAATCGCATCGCGTGTTAACACTAAGATTATTTTAGATATTTCACTTACACATGTATTGTAACTGCTTGCTTACTTTACGTTATACTGACATCCTGTCAATTACACCTACCTTCTCTTCACACATATACTATTCAATATACAAACATGTAAATAAAAAGTAATAATTTCAGATTGTTTATTGAGAATGCTACTATTTTTCTGAAGTATAAGAATCGACTATTTTTCGCACTGTACTGCACTCGATATATTTTCATAGCTTGTTTCATAGTTACCTGATTTGGAGCACGCATTGCTGTACTGTAAGATGGGCATCACTATCAGGCCCCCTCCGGCCACGTCACTAATATAAGTCATTAAATATAACTTTAAATTTCACAATGTATGTGTGGTTAGTCTAGGTATTAATGATATAAACATAGTTCTACCGTATGTGCATGGCAAATCTAGCTAAATGGTTGTATGTAGACATTCAATACAATAATAGTTGTTAAGTCTATTGGACCTGTCTGATGACCAAATTTCGATCGAATCTATCTTTCCTTACATTCCTCTTGTGTGTTAGAATACTAATCTATAACCTTTGTCTATATCTTCAATCTATCGTAGTTTAGTCTGCGTTCTACGTTGTTGACTCTCAAGTAGTAATAGTTTAGATAAAAACGTTATTTTGGTATAGAACGATCTGTATTCGGGAGTGTGGACTTACTGTCACTAATTTAAAATTAACGGAACTTGCATTCTCTGCGCTGTCAGTGAGCTGTCACCGTGACATTTTAAAACGTCACTGTCAGAAGTTGAGTACATGATTGGTTGTCAGCGGGCTGTCGGCGCGGAGTGGTGCGAGTTCGAAGTTGGAATAAGTTGTGAAGTTTGTTGCATGGCGTGTTGGCGAGTGTGCTGAGCTCTTGGCGTGTTGGTGTCGTTCTCTCCTAAGTCTTGTTTCGAGCTGTTTGTTAACATAATGTTTAGACGCTTCTATTAATGTGTATATTTAAGCTTTCGATGTTCAGTGTATAGTTCATAGTATAATGTTGCTTCACTGCGCCATTTCTTAAGGAATTTGGGTGATATCAAATGGTTGTTGAATTCTCTCGTAGAGCCGAACGACTCTCTAAGGACTTGTTTTGTTTTGTAAAAGTATGAATAACAAAATTAATGTAACACATCGATCTCTTCGCCCTTCTTGTCTTTCATAGTGTAATTAACTGTTCACACAACAATATATATTTCTTTTTATAATATTATAGTGAATTTATAAAGAGGTTTATACAAGGTAGATGTGTAGTTTAGACATAAAGAGGATAAATGTAAAATCAAAATTTTTGAAAAGAATATTATGATAATTTCCGTGAAAGCCCGTAGTGTTAATTTTAAGGAATCCAAGATGTCGCGACCAATTTTTTATATTTTTTGCCACGAGGAAGATAATTGATGAAACAGTTGGATATTTTCAATCTTATGACTCTCATACTCAGGGTAATATACTATTTATAGTTATTTGTTCATAGTTTGATTTAGATCGTTTAGGTATGAAACGTATGACTTTTTGGCCTACGAAGGCTTTACTAAACCTTTCTTCTAAAGTTTTCCCTCTATATGTAACCCTTTGACCCAAACGGTAGAACGTCTTCATATTTCACTGTTGTTCTTAAATCCTTAGAGGAGTTATGAAATGGTAGACTAAATTACATTTTACGACATAACTTGTTAAACTTATTAAATAAACTAGCCTATTGATAGTTGCACTAGGTATAATGTTAGGGGCACGACAGATGGTGCATTTGTTCTGACACGACACGTCGAGACAAACCGAAGGAGTTTACACCTGAGAGGCGCGAGATAAGACTAATACAGTACAAATGCATCACTACAGAAACTGCGGAGACAGGAGTGTCGGGAGACTTATCATCTGAACTCATAGATATGTTAGAACGTTGTTATCACACAAGAGAAAGAGTTAATAATCAAGAGATTTGTTGTTTTGTTGAAATAAATAGTTCAGATGATAGCCCTGCCGACACATTTCAAAAACTGTTCGTTACATCCAAAGACAACAGAACGAAATGAGGTCGGTGATTACAATCTAGCATAGACAATTAGAGACAACGACACTGTAACACACACTCAAGAGCTTTTACACTAAACGCCAGTATTCAGTTCACGTTACTTTGAGTCTCGGGCGGCGCAGCAGCTACAAAGAACTGATCTAAAGTGCCACAGACAATCAATATTGCGCTAACAATTTGTTTTACTCTGCGCTGTCGGTGAAACGTTTCGATGTGATTCTATATAGTTTTAAAAACATATGTTATCACGCTGGGGGCTTGTCAGCCGTTGTGATGACGGCGCCTCCAGTCGTTTATTGTTTGTATATTATAGTTATTGGCCAACAACACACTAGTTCGTTAGCTTTTAATATTAGTGACATTATAGTGTTAAAATTGCAAGTTTACAGAATGTATAAAATTCCAAGGAAAACCATTAAGTACTCATATATGAACGGGGTTCATATGTATGTTGTCTTGTTATATTAAAGAAGAAAAGGTTAGTAGTTTATCCACAATTAAATTTAAACTTAGGGATTATGGATGAATAACGAAAAAGGTTATTGTTGAAAAATGTTTTTAGGTAATTAAAAAAACGGATTGAGCTTCTGTAACACCTTGTTGTTAACAATAAGTTAGGTTTATTTGCAGTAAGGCAGCGATACACGGCCCATTCAAATATCCTATACGGATACCTATGAACTGCTTCGATAGGTACTTTGAACAATGTTAATATCAGCCGTTTACATTCATAAGATCAATAAAGTACAAATAAAGCACTATACCCTTGCTTTAATCGAGGCGTGCCATTCACAATATCGCCCGAGCCGAGTCACAATTGGGACGTTGAATAGGCCGTGTAAGCTGCAGCTATCTTCTGGCTGTATACAAACTGCCGTAATAAACTCTATTCTTATATAAATAAGGTTAGTTTTCCTTTCACGACTGTATCACTGTAGGACATAGAACGCTTTTTCGCTACCACTTCGTTCGCCAGTACTGTTGCGGAGCATTGTTACATTTATTTACAAGGACCCGATTAGTTATTGTATAAAAGTTTAGAGGTAGCCATTTTCATATGTACGTTGAGTTAAATGTGAAAATGGTTTATCTAACATGTTGTTAAATAATAAATAAACTACATTGTACCACTATTTGGTTGTTTTATTTTATATCCTGACAATAAAAATATACGTTCCTACATATGAATTGATTGTTCTTCCAGAATCTAGTCTCGTAGTATTTGCTACGACATCGTAACAGACTTCGCCGTAGCAACTGGCAAGTTAGTTATAGGAGTAAAAGATCCTGCCAAGCCAAGAGAAAATACTCTTAAAGCACTAAACTATAGCCACTTATTGGCGAACCCAACCACTCAAAATCTTTATCAACCATATTAAATAAAACTTGTATCAAGGAAAAATAATATTCATTTATTGTTTCATTTTCGTTACAAAAATATAAAATACTTAATAATTAGCTACAACTAACATAATTTACTTAAATAAATTCTAGAGACCAGTTTCACTTCTTCAAGGAAAAAAATCAAGTGTTGAAACTGATCACAATTTAAACTAATCTATTCACTGTATGTTCATTAATTCAACAAGTTAATAGCATCCCATACTTTATTCAGATTTTTGTTCAAATCTTCTAACACATGTAACATACTCTTCATGGTAGACTTTATGACCCCATGGTTAGAATCTTTGACCTTTATAGTAGCACTATCGTCTGACAATTCTGTCTTCAGAACGATTCCTTCGGTAGAATCTGTGTCACCTTCAATTTTCTCTTCTGAAAGATTCTCAAATTCTTTGTGTAGTCTCTTCAGAATCTTCCATAGTTTTGCTCTGTTTTCAGGATCAAGGTCTATATCGTTTTCTGCTGATATTTCTTCGACATCCTTGTCTACACTTCTTCTCCTTCTTACAATTGCTTCTGGAACATTCGTATCTTCTCTGGATATTTTTTTCACTTCTTGATTTATTTTAGTATCTTTGTTCCGTGTTTCCAAAGTTCTTTTGGATAGAACGTCCTTAGTAGGTTTGCTTTTTCTGTTCACTCTTTCTAAAAAGTCATCTTCTTCAGAAATCTTTTTCATTTGTATTGGTCTTTTATGAGTTCTGCTAAAGATTTGGTTATCCCTTAAGGGTTTCAAATACCTTAACTTGGAGTTTTTCGAATGCCTCTTACTCACTCTGTTTAAGTTCAGGATTCCCCTTGGTCGAAGACTTTTCAGATCACTAACCCTTTGTCTCGCTTTTTCTAACAAATCATCGATGAGCTGTCTGGGGTCTAAATCAGGATCCAGTAATCTTTCAGCTCTTTGCCTTAGCCCTCTAAGCTTAGCTTTACCAAACTTTTCTACATGATCATACCGCTTAGACCTGTTCTTAACTATATTCCTTTTAAAACCGTTCTGTATTTTAAATAAATCTCGATTCAAATCATGAATTCTGCTCGTTAAAGCAAGGTTATCTGTAACATGAGAATCATTATCTTGGAAATCATAAGAGAGATCAGCCACATGTGCATAGTCATCAAAATCCTCATTGAGGGATCGTTTAGCTTTATGACTTTCATAAGGGATGGTCTTTGCTTCAATCAAAGTCTTGTTTCCACTGTCAGTGTTGTAACAGGCTTCCACATTGGTCCTGGCGAGGACCCAGAATCCGAAGGAGTTGGCTGGCAAGTTGATCACTAAAGTCCTGTATGGCTGAACTCGTTTGACGACTGGTTTCAAATAACCCTCGTAGAACATAGGACGTCCATTTACCGCTATGTTTCTGTAAATGAAAACAGGTTTAACATTAATCTAAAAGCATGAATTGTTTTATATGTTCTGCCTTATACAATGTGTCCCGGGGATAAGTGACCGCCCGAATTTTTTTGAATATTTGTACAAAATTAAGGATAATTTCCTTTATATTTGGGACTTACCGCCTTTGGTTTTTTTTTAATGATTTTTAGAAAATTCTGTGACGTGCTGCAGTTTTTTTAAGATATTTCCTAAGTTTTTACATCTTTTTAAATTCTTTTTTCTTTATTGACTAGCCGACATCATAGTTTATCAATTAAAATTATCAAACATAACAAAAATGTAATAAAACATTTATTAGAAAAAAAAGAAAATAAAAATTCAAAGAAAATAACCCCTTTTTTTCAGTTTTTTCAAAATAAGTCCAATAAATGCCCCCTTAATATCACTTTCTTTTAATTTATTAATAAACTACATGATATTTCCTACAATAGCTCACAACAATGTTTGCTGCTATTTCAAACAAATGCAAAAATACAGTCAGTTGAAATTTGAAAAAAAAGAGCAAAGCCTGTTATTAAGAGGCCTGACAATAAAAATTTTTTAATGATTTTTTTCAAAAATATAAAAGAAATTATCCTTAATTTTGTACAAATATTCAAAAAATTTCGGGCGGTCACTTATCCCCGGGACACATTGTATATTTACTATATTATATTTTTGTAATTTCCATTTCATAAGAAATTAATAAACAAATCCTACACCCACGGTAAGAAACTAGTCTTACCCGTTATGATCTTTCCCCAATATAAACTGCATGATATCACCCCCCTCTTCCCTCTTCGCCAGTTTGAGCGAGAACCTAGCGGGCTCCTCATCCATGTTCACTGCAAACAGCGTGACAGCACCAGGTATCTGCTTATGACGCAGCGATGTACAGTGCGCAAAGAGAACGGCCTGTTCTGGCTCCATTTGCACGTCCAGGACTCGCTCGCCCACCAAGTTTTTGAATAGGAGTGCCATGTAAAAACTCTGGGAAATGAAAGACAAAAGCTTAGAAATAGACTTGTATGTAATAACAATGATATTGTGAAAGTCCAGTGAAACTCCAAAGAAGTCAAGATTTTTGCTAGCAGTTGTTTTTTTGTTAAAATCTAGCTACTTGGTTTATTAAGTGACTCACCAGCGTTGGTTCATACATCTCATCCTCCTGCAATTCCCTATAATGTACCGCAAAACCATTCTTCGCCGAGTAGCCGAGACTGGCCAGCCAATCAGCGGCTCGCTCCAACTCGTTGTACTTCTTGTGATTGGTCTCCGTCAGCCAGAGGGGGGTGGGGCTTCGGGCGAGAATTCGCAGGAGCTTCATCCGATCATACTCTGTCATGCGTTCCAGTTCTTGCGATGAAGAGTTACTGCAAGAATATAAGGAGACATCCCGTAACTTTAGGTAGTAGGTAAATACAGTTTTATAAACTAATAAACAAATATGATGTTACTGGAATATACAGACTCTTTAAAAGACCATTAACCATACAGCATATTGCTTCTATCCACCAAAAAATATGTAACTTACCCATTCAGCAGCAAAGCATCCATCATGAAACTGGACAACGTGACATATTCCCTGAAGTCGCTCTTGGAGTCTGTCTGGAGGCACTTGGTGACGTCACCGGCCACCACCTTCCACTCCGCAGTGCGACCCTGGGGGAAGGTGCCGATGATCACGCGAAGAGTTTCCAGGTCGTTCAGGTACTCTTCTATGGACTGGTTTCTGCACTCTGAGAATGGAAAATGGTTTATGCAGTCTGGATTGAGATTGTGTGTTGAGATATTCAATAGTTATTTGTTATACAAGAGTGCAAAGTTTCTTTTTAACCGCGGGCTCAATTTTGATGACCGAGCAATCGAAGGATTCTAAAATTGAAACACGAGCGTAGCGAGTGTTTCAATAATTAGAATCTTGAGCGATAGCGAGGGAATCAAAAGAGCACAAAGTGAAAAATCTTTGCACTCGAGTGCAACACGTAACTTTTCATCCCACCTCATCGAGGAAATGCAAAAAAAAACAAAATGGCGCGCACATATGAGTATCAAATTAAATAGAAGTACGTATTAAAGTTCATATATTTGAAAACTCACTTTAAAAATGAAACGACGTTAAAAATCTGTGTAAAAACAATAATAAAAAATACTTAATTAATTGAATAATTATTTTAAGCAGTATTTTATTTGTTTAATGTGTATTTGTTTGAAAAGTCTTATCAAGATTGTCACAAATGGAGTATTGCACACGATGTTCTAAATTCAAATCACTTTGCCGCTCTAGAGGATAACAACGACTTTTGCGCTCAGATATCAAAGGGTAAAACTACTCTTTCCGAGATGGTGGGATGAAAAATATTTTTTTCGTGATACAAGTTATGCATACCGGCTACAGAATGTCATATTGTACTTATCATGTCGCAATTGATTATTGCTTGCTTTAACAAAATAATGCATTACTTTGCAGAATAGTACAGTATTATCGATTAAATAGCTATAACGTTAACGATTTTTTAATCAGAGTAAAAATTCATGAACTTTTCTCTATGACACACATAATTTTCGATACCAAATATGTACATACCATAACCAAGCTCCCAAAACATATCCCCAACATTGACCTTCTCGGCCACCGTCAATATATTCAACGCGGTATTAGGATCCCACAACCCTGAGGCTGTTCGTTCCTCATTATTCAAAGCGAAGACCAGGTCGAAGCCAGCCGACTTGGCCCACTGCACGAACAAGTTCCACTGGCGATGGGACACAGCTAAATTCCTCTTAGTTCTCTTATGGAAGTCAAGAGGAATCTTCTTTGGGGAGTCAGATTCTAAGGCTATGATGTCGAAGTTTTCTTTGTCTTCGGAGTATTCCACGTCGTTGATGGAGATGGTGGTGTTGAGGAAGGTCAGGTGCGCGGTGGAGGGACCAGCTATGCGGAGATAGGCTGGTGTGAGGGCAGCGGCCATGCAACTGCATTCTTTGCTGGAAGGAGTGTGTTACAATTAGTAAATGGACATGAGAAAAGGAAGATGCAAACAATTACGATAATTTACACATGTTCGATTAATTTACAATTTATCTAAGTACGATATGAACTTGTTATGTCATCATATACCAAAATAAAATTAACCAACTTACCTGCTATACTTGTCATTGCTCGAAAACAGAAACTTAGGGTCTACCGTAAAACTCAGAAACCTGCTATCAATAAGATTCACATGTTGTTCAGTACTTATCGTAACGCTGTACGTATTGGCACGGCTTTGAGTTAAAAACCTCAGCAGAAGAAATAATAACAATTGTATTGAAGTACCCATCGCATCGGCTTTGGGAAATAAAATGTCGAGCTCTCCGATGTTGCTTATATCGACGATGAAACAGGAAGAGTATGTGCTGCAGCTAAAGTTTGAATGCCAGCCATTTATGTAATTGACAGACTTAAAATTACGCCTCGATCAAAACGTTGAATTGTACTTGAAATTGAAATATAAGAAAAGGTAAATCTTTATTACAAACACAAATAGTTATTAGTTTACCTTCGTTTAAGACCTCATTTAATTAGGATATAAGAATCGCAGATCTGCTTCTGAGACTTACTCACCGTGTAAGTGTGGTCACTCAGAACAGATTTAACCTTATGTATTTAATTTATAACCGAGAAATCACTCCTCACAAATAAACGAATCTAGTTCTAGATATCTAAGTATATCAACGTACTAACTATAAGATTTCATAAACTGCTACTATCTGTCCTCACTTATGGAACATTATAAGAAACCTGAATTCTTACTACGGCCAGCAACATGAAAATGCTGACTGCCGTAGTATGTAAGCGAATTTGAGCGCGTGCATTTTAAGTATTATAACATAATTTAAATAAGTATGTGTTTATGTTGTACACACATTATGACACGTACAGGATTGCAGCCATGAATCACTTCGCAAAATGCATTTTTGCGCATTTATACACCGATAGATTATCTGATAGCTCATTGTTATACTAGGGTTTAGAGATGCAGATTTGTTTAGTACTTACTTTAGTCCTGGAACATAAAGACCTTCAGAAAGAATTTGTAGAATTTTCAGCCAGTAAAGTCTGACACAAATAACGGCCCTCCGGCCGTGATTATTCATATCGTCTGATAAACTGATCTTCACCTTATAACGACATCATCATCTTCATCAACAGTCTTTTTATCGACCTCTTGCTGGACACAGGCAGGCCTCCTCTCTAACAGTGAAAGATTAAGCGATAACCACCAATTACTCAATGCGGGTTGGCGATATCAGACTTCATAGTCCAGGTTTCCTCGAGATGTTTTCCTTCATCATCATCCATCATCAGACAATGGTGTCTAAGAATGTCCAAGATATACTTAGAAAGTACCTACATACAAATTGAGAAAAGTTCCGAATCTCTTTCTTAATTTAGGTATTATAAAGTAAGGAGGTACCTATAGGATTATAAGCACCTAGCGAGATAGTGACATACATTACAATAAGTAGGTACCTAAATAATAAACGTCATTCTAGTGGCGGTTCTGATTACAGATTTATTTATATAGCGTTTCTTTCTTTTTGCCTACCCCTTCAGGATGGCGAGAGGTAAACATAAACATATCTTTTACAAGTGTGATGCTGATAAGAATTGTCTATCGCATTGTTTTTATCGTGAAATAACTGTGATTGTTAAAAATATAATTAAAGTCCGGTTTAGATATATATCTCTTGCCCACAGCGGAAGATCCGCTATGATATAAATCATCGAGTAGGTATGAAATAATCTCCTGTGGTTCAATAGCTGCGACTGCTAATACCTTCTCATTATATAAACAAAATACAGTCGCCCAGTCATACCTAATCGATAAAATGAGCGCGTGCGGATCTGTAATTAAAATAATGTTCCGCTGTTAAGCGCTATTTAATTAATAACTTCTTTCAGATAAATATTAAACACTAAGTTGGTATAGGTTAGGCCTTCCCAAACTTATTAAACCATCCTAACAGCTTACTGTGTGAGGTGACTCTACAATTACGGTTACCTACACTAAATCCTAATGCCTAACCCTAAAAGAAATCAGGCGTGAAATAATAATACGGTTATGTAAAGCAGTTATCATAAATGCGTCATTATGACGTATTAAATCAGACGAAAACAGCTTATTGGTACGGATTAAGAACTAAATCAATATGCAGTAGATTCTATCAAAAGATAAAGATATGGCTGATGTTACGAGGAAGACTCAGTACAAAATGATAGCGTTACATTGTATTACATACTATATCTAGGTAGTAGTATCCAAGTAATCAGTAATATAATTTGTCACTGCATATCGCTATACCTAAATTGAAAGTAAGATAAATCGCAACAAAATAATTTTACGAAAAGGAGAACATAATGCAAGGATTAAAAACTGTGTGACCATCGCCTCTCTGAAAAAAGTAATGCATTTGACATTTCTTTTGACGTCACGGCACAAATGTCAAAAGTTTGTCAAGTGCTCACGCGATGACTTATGTCATTAGTCATCCGATATGTATCTGTATTTATCTAGAAATACTTTAGCGAAATACAAAGTTATCGTTGCAAACAGCTAATATTACTGATAATCACTTTCACGTAACGCGTGATAGCAAGCGTCGGCCGCACGCGCGATGAGAACAAGAGGAAAAATTTAGTGTGGAGTTGTATTTCAATGTTTACCTCAGCGAGTGTTTATATTAGTTAAAATGGATAATAGCAGTGATAAGAAAGACGATACGAGTGCTCAGAAGAAAGAAGTGCTGTCGAGCTTACAGAAAATATGTTTAGTTTGTGGAGATAAGGCATTAGGTTATAACTTTAACGCGATCTCGTGCGAGAGTTGTAAGGCGTTCTTTAGGAGAAACGCCTTAGCGAGCAAAGAGTTCAAGTGTCCGTTTACGAACAACTGCGTGATCACTGTGGTGACCAGACGGTTTTGTCAGAAATGTCGACTAGAAAAGTGTCTGTCCATAGGCATGGTGAAAGAGTTCATCATGTCGGAAGAGGACAAAGCGGAAAAGAGACGGAAGATAGAAGAAAACAGGGCAAGGAAACGTCAACGTGATCCTGACGACGCCGTCACTAGCTCCAAGAATGTCAAACGAGACGAGGAAGGTGACACCGGGGTGATTCCTCTGCAGGACACAGTTATACAGTATGACACTTTGAGTACAACTTGTAGTCCGAGTAGCACAGTGCAGTCTCCGTTGTCCAATGACCTTGATGCCTCGTTACAATCTCCTCAATACAACTATACCCCCTCAGCCCCTGTCACACCTGGTACCGAACAGCCATATCCTATGAAGATATACCCCATAGATGAGAAGTCGGTGATCAACAGAGCAATATATGAACAAAGAATGATGGACTCCTACATTTATGAGAACGTTGACAGCAATATGTATGGGGAAACTAAACAGAATAGTATAAGGTTTGTATGATGTTATTATATTAATACAAGAATTTGTAATTTTTTATGTGGAGACCTTGAGAGAGTCAAATTATCACATTTGAGAATTAGAAGACTATCAAAATAAGACAAAATGGTTATTTCCTGTTTATAAATGCTATAATCATATTCAGTTTTTGCATGATAAGAATTTTACCATTCTACACAACTCAATTATTTGGAAATAATTCTGTACAATGGGGTTTTACTGCAAAACTGAATCAAGTTGGAATACAACCATATTCCATAGTTTTTTCATGAAAAAGTATTTCATTCATTAAACGTAATTTATGTTAATTTGTTCAAGGAAAAAAGTTATTAAAAAGGGTAAAAGTTATTTTCCCCATTTAAGTCTACGTCACTTAAATGGGGAAAATATTTACTATAACTGTATAGGATTAGCGGCTTGCAAAATATGTACTATTTGTCATCATAGCCTACAAAACTTACTGTAGTTTGTAGTAGTAAAGGGAGAACAAAGTCCAAAAGATTCATCCAGACACAATAATGTTGAGGGATCTAATCACTTTACAATGCTTGATCTATTAAACTAATTTGTTTGGGAATCTCCATTGTTTGCAAGTTCAAATAGAATCTAATAAGAAGCAAATAAGAAATTAGCATTAGTGTTAATTAACTATATTTACAGTGGTTAGTTGTTATTATTATTTGCATAATTAGTTGATACCGAAACCACAAATATGTCTGAAAAACTGAATCTTAAAAGCCAATCTAGGAGTTGGGTGTTGGCAACTGGTCCAAAGTTTTTAACTTTTAACACTACCATACTTTATATTGTTTTCTATGTACTTGTTATGTTAGATTTTTTTATTTTCTGAAAACTCAATGTTCAATATGGATATTGATTCCCACTCAATGTCATTGCACCTTAATATAGAAGGCCTATAATGATTGTAATTGACAGATCACTGTTGACAAATAGCGAGAAGACAGCGTACAGAGAGACGAGGCCTCAGCACGTGTGCGAGGAGATCCCGTCTACGAGCACCAACCCTGATGTCAACAAGGCCAGGGATATACTACAGGATGTTGAGAGGTAAGTAGTATTTAAGTAGTTTTAACTTCAACCAAGTGGCTGGTATGTCTCAATATGTCACAGGCAAGCCACAGGTTGAAGTAAAAATAAATAGTCTATAACTAAGTATCTGGTTATCATTCAGGGCTATGTACTTATAAAAAAATCAATTAATTTAAATGATCTCTTTTATTACCATTTATTAGGTACCAATAATCCTCTATAAAGTTATCAGTATTCCTGTTCCTCTCGCACAATAGTCAAATTGCAATAGTAAGACAAAAGCAGAAGCATATCTGCCAAATTATGTCTGAATTAACTTCTATCTATCTCAGCTTAATCTTCTATTATCTTCAATTTTCGTAGCATCAGCATGGCCCAGCTATATCTTAGCACTAAGCGATTCCGTCGGCTTTCACTCATAAAGTGACTTGCTAGCTTCCTCATCATACATACATCATACATTTTGATCCATACTTACTATTCTTATTTATTTATTTTACTCAGGCATTTAAGGCCCATAGAAAATACTATACATAAATATTATATAACACTGTATTATGTACATATATACTAATGCATATCTAAATAATATAACATACCGTGGGAAAACGAATAGTTTTACATTAAACAACTTGAAACTAATGCACACGAAGTGTCGGCGTCATGTTACGCTGTCCTCGGAACCTCGTCCTAGCTTTCCTATGAACCTCCGATAGACGACACCTTTGGGACAAAACTCTTTCTTGAGGAAGGTCTCGAAGTGATGAGTTGATAATACGATTGTTGACATGTTGATTGTTGACAATACGAACTTCAAGTAACGGCTGATATAATAAAGCGTTTATTTGTTTCTTGATCCCGCTTATCTCAGGTACCTACTACTAGACCGATTTAAAAAATTCTTGCGATATAAGTATGACTATTTAGAGTCGATAGAGATAGGTAGAGATGTATTGAGTAGGTAAGGGTTTAGGCTACTTTATCCGTGTGGGCTGAGTAGCTGCTACGGGACACGGGGGACGGTGGTAGAAGCTAGTAGCACCATAATTAAATCTAGCAGATATGTCTGTCCAACTTACAACCCCGTCGCTTATGGACAAAACATCAAAATCTTTCTCAGCCCTTTTGCTATGAGCGTTAGGAACTGACCTACAACTATTATCGTATTTTTTTTTTAATAGTTGAGATATTTCAGATATTGTAATTTCAAATGTACCTACAGATTACATAAGATAGACAACTTACAAACGTATGTAGGTACCTACACAGTTCTTACATATCGTTTTTGCACAATTCGTGTTTTTGGTAACTATGCGACAATATAGCGGAAATATCAAAGTCCTAACTACAATATTATGAAATGTTTTATTGTACGCTATGTTTTCATTCACGGTGGTGGCACTTAACTGATTAAGGCGTTTTGGCATAGCTATCGTGAGTAATGGATATGACCCTGGACACTGGTAGCAACAGACCAATGTTTCTAGGTGTGAATTTGTTCCCTAAAGACACGGTTCACGACCTGTGTACAATATCTTCTAAACTACCTACTATCATAAAGAATGCAGACTTTTCTGCTGTATGCATTGTTCCCAAATTTTATTTGGGTTCGGCTCAATACTCGTATGTCTTTCGATTACATTCCTCTCTGTCACTCTTCATACTGACACCATTAAAAAGCTACAATATCCCTTATCAACATAGGCTATATTTTATCCATGTTCAAGAGTAATTTCCTGGTATATGTACATGCGAAAATATCTAGCTAAAAATAAATTCCATTTGATAGTATCTGTCAATCACAAAATATCATAACGTAGCCTAAATATAGATGATATTTTGGCTAACAGTCACCGTTAGCTTATCTGTGGTTAGTAACTATAGACCTTGTGAACTGATAACGCACCTGGCCATGTGAGTCACAGGACATGTGTGAGTGGTTTGCCGAAACTGTCCTAAATTCGATGACTGTACATTGTTATTGTAGGTAGATACTGAATTCTTTAGCAATAATCTGTTAGGAATGCCGATTTTTAGGTGTTAATATGTAAGTAGTTTATAATCTGTCTGGATAGTCGGTCCTTGAATATTTTCTGGTAATGTATTTTGCCTTGAAATGTTAATGAAGTAGTTGCTGTTAAAAAAAAAGATT
The DNA here is from genome assembly GCF_030705265.1 of Helicoverpa armigera. NCBI lineage: Eukaryota > Metazoa > Arthropoda > Insecta > Lepidoptera > Noctuidae > Helicoverpa > Helicoverpa armigera. Next base: position 10,154,654 of record NC_087140.1, on the reverse strand, counting down.
ATCTATCAGACGACAACTTACTACCTACCCATAGGGTTCCCAAGGAGTCTCGCTAGTTATTTCCATCCATCCATCACACCCCTAGGTTGTCCGTCTTCGGACGTAGGCCTCCTCCAAATCTTTCCATTTCTGCCTACTTCTTGCCATTCTCATCCAAGTTAGTCGCTAGTTATTTACCGGGTAGTAATTGTAGACGGTGTATGTCAAAAATAGTTATCCTTAAAATAGGATCTAGGATCTCCCCCACTGATCCTATACTTGGACCTCAACGTATCTCAAAATTGAGTTCTTCATGTCTTATCAAAAGTGGGGAATTTTGCGGATTTTCTTGTTTACTTACGCCTCAAAAGTGTTGTCACGTTGTTGACTGTACCCAATTAATTTCCGATCAATAATATTAATCTTAGCATCATTCCTGATAGTTCTTAAGTACGCAATTACGTTATAATCACGGCCAACATGACATTGCTTATTTGGAGCGTGCCAAAGTCAGTGCAAAATGATAAAGATAAACTAATAATCAATATTAATCTTATTATCTTATCACGCGGGGTAGTAACAGCGATCTATCGGATAGAGTAAATTGCTGCACCTCAAATATTTCGCTTAGATCTGACACAATATAACTGACCACACCTATTGAACAGATAAGCAAAGAATACTCTACTGTATTTAACACATGCCCTATATTTTAGTTCTATTTCGTCATAATTTTGCAATGTATTTGTTTTGACGTCTATGTGTTAGCAAACTATTCTAAGTACTTATAGGCTATCAAAATTCTGTTTTGGTATCACTTTAATATACTTAAACGCACTATCTACACTATCTAGATTACAAACGATGTAAGCCGGACGTACATAATGAACTAAAAAACAAATTAAGACTTACCTATAAATCACTAGCTTCCGCTCGCGGCTTCGCCCGCGTGGTGTGTTAAAAAGAAGTACTTAGCTTATGTGTTAATCCAGGGTATCACCTATCTACATATCAAATCGGTCCACCCGTTTTCGCGTGAATGAATAACAAACATACATCCATACATTCTCACAGACTTACATTTATATCGTTAGTAGGATTAGTGGGTTTATTTACTATCATATTTGTAATAAGTATGTTGGTTGCCGTTGAAACAAAAAACTAAAGTTGTTGCTCTGTAAAGAGAAATTTAATTTTAAGAACATCAGAAAATCACAATCACAAACACAACTTAGTCTTACATGAAACAAAATATAAATGTTATTACTAACCTGTAAAGAGAAACAACATTAAAAGCTATTGCTTCAGATATTCACTCTTTAACAATGGTATTAATTGATATTATTTGAATTATTTCTAATGAACCTCGCTAAGGCTGCAATTATAAAAAATCTCCATATTGAACATAGAGGAAAAAGTGCTGTCACCACAGATAATACTTTAAAATATGTCTAGCCGCAATATGCGCGGGAAATTCAAATTAAATGAAGTGTGAAAGGGCTTCATTTACATCTCCCCTCCCCCAGGTATACAAAACTCCCCTGATACTGGTATCAGTTTTGTAATATGAAACAAGTTTGATTCTAACTTTTTGTATCCTGTATCAATTTTATAAATTGAGTTAGATATTTTTTCTAATATTTTATAAGGTCCAATTTTTAATTCGTCTAGTTTTTTTCTATTTAATCGGTTACCATTTTCCACGTAAACAAAGTCTCCTACATTAAATTGCTTATTTATTCTGTTTTTATCAAATTGTTGTTTATTATAATTGTGTGAATTTATAGTTCTTTTCAAAGCTATCTTTCTATCTCTTAATAATTCATTCTGTGTTTTATGTTCTTTCAACTCATCTGGTAAAATATCTATAGCTCTACCTTCCATTAAATAAGTTGGGGAAAATCCTGTCACTGAGTGTTCGGTTTCATTATATCTCTGAGTGCATTTATGAGCGATAGTCGTCCAAGATGTTTTATCATTTTTTTCATTAATTGTACATCTTATTTTGTTAACTAATGTTTGATTCAACCGTTCATTAATTCCATTTGAGAAAGGTGCATTCACTGCAGTGAAAATAATAGGTATGTTTTCTTTCCTTAAAAAGCTTTTAAATTCTTTAGAATTTATACCCGGATATTGGTCTGATAAAACCATTCCAATTTTATTTTCAGGAATAACCTTTCTTATGAGTTTAATAAAATCATCTGCGTTTTGGGTTTTTGATGTCAATATGTAGGCATATCTGGTGAAATGGTCTACCAGAAGGTGTAGATATGTTTTAGTAGAGCGGGAGCCACCAAACCCACCGATGGTATCTATAGAGACAATTTCAAATGGATAAGTAGCAGGTCCCAAATGAGACATCAAGCCGTATTTGAATTTAGTTCTAGATTTGTTTTTTATGCATATTTCACAATGTTCACATATTTTCTTTACATTTAATGTTAAATTCTTTGCTACAAAGAATGGTTTGATTTTATTTTCTGTTTGTTTTACTCCTATATGGCAGTAAGTATCATGTACATTTTTTATTAATTTTTTACTGAATTCCTCAGTAAGTATAATTTTGTTTTTCTTTCCTATCCTTTTAAAGTATATTTTATTTCTTAATATTAGTTTATTTTTATACTGTTTTATTTCTTCATTTTTCTCTTGATCGTTTTGAATGTCTTCTAGTTTAATCAAATTAACAACTTTTAAAATTTCTTCCTGATTTACATGTGGTTCTAAAACTGGATTTCTACTTAGACTATCTGCTTCTAAATTGTCCTTTCCTGGTGAATATATTACTTCAAAATTAAATTGTGATAAGTAGTACGTGAGTTCTCCTAGCTCCTCATCTGTTCTAGCCTTAATATTCAGTTTTTCTAGGGGTTTATGGTCTGAAAACACTTTAAACTTTTTTCCTATGAGCCAATGTTGCCAGTATTTTATGGCCTCTTTTATTGCTAAGCATTCTAAATAAATAGCTTTTTTTCTTTTCTGACTGTCATTTAATTTTCTTGAAAAATATGCACATGGCCTTTCTTCTCCATCTGCCTGTGGTTGTTTCAAAATAGCTCCCAAACCCTGTATACTAGCGTCTGTAATACATATCTATACAGACTCTGTATAGATATGTATAGGAAGATTAGGATCGAATATCTCTAAAATAGGGTTTGAACACAGTAGTTTTTTTATTGTATCAAAAGATTCTTGACATTCTCCTGTCCATATAAATTTTTGGTCTTTTCTTAACAAATTATGTAGAGGATCTAATATGATTGATATGTTTTGTATATATTTTCCATAGAAGTTTATTTTTCCTAGAAACTGTCTAACATTTTTCTTTGTTTTTGGAACGGGAAATTCTTTTATGGCTATTAAATTATCCTTTAGTGGAGTAATGGTATTATTTTGTATAATGTGGCCTAGGTATTTTACAGAGTCCTGTGCAAACCTACATTTAGAAAATTTCAATCTGAAACCTTCTTTTGATATAGCCTCCAATAGCAAAGATAAGTGGTTAATGTGCTCTGTGAATGTCTGGGAAAAAACTAAAATGTCATCTATGAAGTTAACTGTAAAATTGGATAGTTTGTGTTTTCTAATAATGCTACTTAGTATTCTTTGAAATATTGCAGGTGATGTTTTCAAACCGAATGGTAGACAAGTCCACTGAAAATGATTTTCTTGAGTAACAAAGGCTGTTTTTTTCCTATCTTCCACTTTTAAAGGTATAGACCAGAATGCGGAATTTATGTCCAACGTTGAAAAGAATTTACAATTTCTTGTTTTTATCATTAAGTCCTCTATAAGTGGAAATGGTTGAGACTGAGGAACCACTATTTTATTCAAATCACGGAAGTCTATGCATAGTCTACATCTTTTTCCTTCTTCTTTTTTATAGGCTAAAGTTACAGGAGCTGCAAAAGGGCTATAAGATTCTTCAATTAGTTTATTTTGTAATAATTTTGAAACTTGCTCTTCTATTTCTTTTTTATCCTCATAACTGCATCTATACGGTCTTTTGCTACAATATGTATCTACAGATAAATCAATATGTGCCTCATAGCCTTTCACTAAGCCTACATCATATTTATCTTTTGCAAATAGTGAGCTATATTTGCTTATTAATTCATTTATTTCTTGTTGTTGCTGACCATCCAAATGATTCACAGTAATGTTGAAGTTTGTAACTTCAATGTGTTCGTTAAAGTTAACTTTACACTTATCGCTCATATAGAAACCATCTTTCACTGTTACTTCCTTAACATTATTTTCATCAATTACATAGTGTTTGTTATCAGTTATGTCACCTGTAAAGTCAGGAATATTGACATTCTTTTTTAATTCTTTTTGTTGTTTTTGTGTGATTTCTAAGTTTTCATTTTGAATTAGTTGAAAAGATTTTATGCAATCCAATCCAATTAAAAAATTATAGTCAAAATTTTGTTCATCTATGACAAATATATTCATTTCTTTTTCTATTTCAAAAATCTTTATTTTTAACGTTACTATTCCCATAGACTTTTTTACACCATTAATCGTTTTTAAATTTGCTAGATTATTGTTATTGTTGTTTGGGTTGTTTTTTAATGATAATAATTTTGAATTAATTATGCTTACATTTGATCCTGAATCATAAATGCCGAACGTTTCTATGGAATCATTTATTATTAACTTGGTTTTGATTAATGGTGGGATAATTAGTTTTTTGGATCTACTTGATTTAAACTCATTTCTAATTCAGAATTATTAACACTTCTAAATGGCTGTTTTTTAGACCGATCATCATCTTTATCTTTATTTTTAAACCAACATACAGACTCTGAATGATACCGAGTACCTTTCTTTTCTTTTTCACAGATTCTACATGGCCTATCTTTTAAATTTTTCTCTTTTGTCTTGCTTTCCCAATCTATTACTTTTTTCTCCGCTGTCTTTTTATCCAATAAATGTTCTAGTCCCCGGATACTACTAAATAAGTCCTCAGTATCTTTCAATGTATTTCTGTCAATCTCATTTGCTATGAAATTAGGTAACCCAATTACAATTAAATCAATTAAAGTATGTTTATCAAGAAGTTTATTTACCTCCAACAAAAGCCGTTCTTTCTTTAAAGCATATTCAAGTAATGTACCCTGCCTATATTTAAATAAAAAAGCATACCTTATTGGTGACCAGCCTTTGTCCACATATGTTTCACAAAATTTGTTTTTCCAATAACACCACTCTGAATTAATAGTGTATTTTATAAGCATAGAACTATACCAATCTTGACAAGAATCCTCTATAAATAACCGAAACACTTGTATCTTTTCAATGTCATCATTTATATCTACCTATACGTTTACATTCAGCTTCAAAGATATCCATCCACTGTGTCACACTTGTTGTTTTTTTTGTGAATTTTTCTATTACCATCTTTTCAGATAACTTCTTTAAATTGGACTGCTTGGATTCTTTCTTAGATTCCGCGAAACTTTCTAAGATTTTTGTGAGAGTTTCTGTAGACATTTCATTCGTTGAAACCTGTTGTGTTTTGGATGTACTTTCCTCCAGTAAATATCCTTTGAACTGCATATTTCCATCTTCATCCGTATACGTATCACGCAATTCCGATGTTAATGAAATCCAAACTCGTCTTTCTTCGTGTCTTTTTTGCAGTGTAGCCTTTACTTTTTGAAAAGTTTGAGTTTTAACTAACTCAGTATGCAGTTTTACCGGTTGCAAATGTTCCGGGATCAAAAACACGTGTCCATCGGCGTCCATAATTGAGGTTATGCAAAGCACATTTGTTTTCGGATCTTCAGCCGATTTTACAACAAATTTAAATTTAAGCTTTTCCATGCTTTACAACAGCTATAAATAATGTTGTTTTGTAATAAGTATGTTGGTTGCCGTTGAAACAAAAAACTAAAGTTGTTGCTCTGTAAAGAGAAATTTAATTTTAAGAACATCAGAAAATCACAATCACAAACACAACTTAGTCTTACATGAAACAAAATATAAATGTTATTACTAACCTGTAAAGAGAAACAACATTAAAAGCTATTGCTTCAGATATTCACTCTTTAACAATGGTATTAATTGATATTATTTGAATTATTTCTAATGAACCTCGCTAAGGCTGCAATTATAAAAAATCTCCATATTGAACATAGAGGAAAAAGTGCTGTCACCACAGATAATACTTTAAAATATGTCTAGCCGCAATATGCGCGGGAAATTCAAATTAAATGAAGTGTGAAAGGGCTTCATTTACATATTTATATATAAAATGAGTAACTTTTTCCTGTCTGTAGCGGTTTCACACCAAAGCTACTGATACCGCACCTATGCTTATGTTTTCTATACGCATCTAGAGTCTGGGAAAGGACATTAGCTACTTTTTTGCGGAAAGTAGTTCCCCTGGGACGCGTTGTGGAAACGTGTGGAGTAGCTAAAGCAAAAAACGTCTAAGCCTAACATAGTTTAATTTGGGGATGTATTTCGTTTGCAGGATAGAACCGAACTCGATGGAGTCGATCCTGTGCGAGGCCATCAAGCTGGAGTTCGAGGCCTACACCTCCGTCAACCCCTGCAGTGGCTCCTCTAGAGAACTCAATGAGGTGAGGACCTACCTTCATTTAACCGAATGCAGCTGAGTACCAGTGTTTTACTCGGGCAACACATTACAAATTGGCAAGATCGCTTGTCATACTTTCTAGGTGCTGACTACTCGTAACGAGTGCCAAATATGTTTAAGGTTTTTTTTCTAAGTATGTACCTGAACTCGTTTGGTGGAACAACCAAACAAATCTTACGCCTCAAGTTAAGAGTCTTTAAAAAGTGCCCTCCGTCGAAAATGATTGTCCCTTATCCTTCAGTAGCTTTTTTTATCAATAAAATTCTGTATTTCTATTTTTTTATTTATAGATCATTTCTTAACATAACTCTTCCTGTGTAAAAAAAGATGTAATTTATCATTTTCTATCTAATATTATAGGTGGAACGTGCCAAATTAAACGAGCTAATAGTAGCGAATAAAGCGCTGAACGCTCCCATAGACGATGACGTCACGCAACTGGTGGGCGACACCGCTTCCACAGCCGGGTTCAAGGTAACACATATATCAATATTGCTGTTTTTATACTAAATATATAGAATTTGCTAAAGAAAACTGGATAGTAACAAGATGAGAATCCTAAATTGTGATGAATATGTGGCTGGTAATGATAGACAAACATGTCCAATATAAAAAAAAAATCGGCATTGATATGGCGAATAAATAATTAGAACATTTGATGTATGGGTAATTTGAGAATTATTTTCCGTTCTATTTGCTAAGTGCCAAAGACATAATATATGTAGAGGATGCACCTCTCCCAGGGATTAATCTATATATTTTGAAATTAAATTCCATGTTCCTCAGTTCAGCAATTTTAATATACCAAACACATCTTAATGTGTCAACTTTTTGCAGGAGGGTGACGGCAAACACGATCCCCGGTTAATAACGATAGTGAACCTTACTGCTATTGCAATAAGGCGGTTTATCAAAATGGCAAAGAAAATCAACGCGTTCAAGAATATGTGTGAAGAAGATCAGGTGAGTACAGTATCATATTATTATGTACATATATCTATACTAATACAATAGGCTGAAGAGTTTGTTTGCTTGAACTCGCTAATCTTAGGAACTACTAGACTGGCTTAAAAATCTCTCGTGTTAGACAGCTCATTTATCAAACAAAAATATAAGTTACTTTTTATATGGTTGCATATAGTAGCTTCCATGGAACGCGGGTAAAACAGGCGGCGGAAGCTAGTTATCATATACATTGCCTACTTTTATTTCTAGGTCACAATAATATTAAATGTCAAAGTTAACCTTAGTCTACCTCAACAACGCGTCACATAATTTTATTTTACGCCGAAAACCTTGATTCTTAATTAATAGACCTACATATTTATATCCGCTTGATATTTATAAATAAGCAAGTCTGCAAAGTTATTATATAAAATAGCCAACATACAAAAATAACTCAAATTCTTTGCTGTTATGGAAGTTTTACACTCAATGGTCCGGGGCGAGAGGGAATGGGATGCCGTCGCCTCCTTCTGCGAAGCGGTCATGCTCGAGAAGGAGGAGGCGGAACGCCAGAGAGTTCGCACCTCTCATCCCGGCCGCCGCGCTGGACCAGGTAGACACCACGGGCGCCGGGTGTCGCGAGATGACTCCCGGCCACCGTAGGCGTGGGTCTGTGGGCGGTGAGTTCGGGTGGCTCATCGTCCCTCTGTCTTCCTAGACGACAGACCCGTGTCGACGGCGCGCGTTGTTCCACGCGCTCCTCAAAGAGACGTCAGCAACCCCAGCGGGGCCCAGCAGGGCCAAGGCCTGCCGGGGCTGCGGGTTGTTCGAAAGAGATACCGCGGCCCTGGTACATAAAAGGCCTATGACGGAACACGACGATTTTAGTCAGTAAGAGTCTGACACTCCCTCACCGCTGCTAACCCACAGCGGGAGGGGTCATTTGATGATTTTACGTCGATAAAAAAAAGGTCCCATTTTATTTTCCTTTTTCTAAAAAAGGCGCCACTGAAAATCCTGCCTTTTTACATTTTTTATTTATTTATTCCTAAAAAGCGTATTGCTTGAACACCAGATATAACCGTTATATGCATTCACTATTCAAATATCGTTTCCGTATAATTTTTAAGGTTATAATATCATTATTAAAATAATATCCCATTTGTCTTAGGTGGCGCTTCTCAAAGGCGGCTGCATAGAGATGATGGTGCTCAGAAGTACCATGACTTATGACGGACAGAGAAACCAGTGGAAGGTGAGTTCATCTTATTGTCTTATGGAATATTTTTTATTTTTGACAATCTCTGTGGCTTCAAAATTTCTTAAGAAAAAATGCGAATCTTCGGGGGACGAGGAACGTTACTGGCTTCACGCCATCATACTTCTTCTTTCGAACACGCTCATTTTTTTCTTTAACCCAAATCAATTTGACAGATGTCTCAAGGAACCCAAACTCCTCGCTAATTCACTAGTAACTTATCGTTTTGGTCACGCTTGCTGGCCTAAAAAAGGCGCCTGATCTATCTTTCTTAAATAAATAAATAAATCGTTTATTAACTTTGTACATAATTTTACAGTGATTTGCTTAATTCTGATATCATCTCCGCTCATCTTTTCGTCTTTAGTGGTACAAGTAAAACCTATTTAACCTAAAAATACTAATTTCTCTTCCAGCTACCTCACAGCCAAGAACAATTCGGTTCGATCCGCACGGACGTCCTGAAGCTAGCGAAAGGCAACATCTACCGCTCACACGAAGCTTTCATCGTGACGTTTGAACCAAAATGGCGGACAGACGAGCATGTCATACTCATCATGTCGGCTATACTGCTGTTCTCACCAGATCGGCCTAAAGTCGTGCATCCTGATGTTATTAAACTTGAACAGGTTTGTACACTGTTAATTTACTTATTTAATAGTTAATGTATGGTAGGTGAGACAAAGAAAGGACAACCAACTACAAACACAGCTTATTTCTTGAGCAATCTTTTCCAATAGCCCTGCTCTGAGAGAGTAATACTTCCGATGTATTTAAGCCTTAGAAATTTTAGGAAATAAATTGTTAACTGCGCACTAATCTGGTAATATAAGGAGCGTATAAAATTCAATAGCAGCGTTTTTAACAGCTGAAAAAGCCCAGCGCTTTAAAGGGCTATCCATACTAATATTATAAATAGGAAAACTTTGTTTGTTTGTTTGTTTGTTTGGTTGTAATGAATAGGCTCAAAAACTACTGGACCGTTTTTTAAAATTCTTTCACCATTCGAAAGCTACATTATCCACGAGTAACATAGGCTATATTTTATCCCGGTACGGGCAGTAGTTACCACGGGACGCGGGTAAAACCGCGGGAAAACGGCTAGTCTTATATAAATTAAGTTTATGTATGTACTTTTACTTGGAAAAACAACTGGTTGAACGAACTCCTGAAATAAATTATATGCAACGTTACAACATAATTATAATTTTTCTGTCTTTTGCGCATTTGTCAATATAAAATCTCCTCCTTTTACAGAATTCCTACTACTACCTACTCCGGCGTTACCTCGAAAGCGTGTACCCAGGCTGCGAAGCCAAATCCACCTTCCTCAAACTCATCCAGAAGATTCTAGAACTTCGCAAGCTAGCTGAAGAGGTGACCGGAGTCTACCTCGACGTGAACCCCATTGAACCCTTGCTCATGGAGATCTTTGACCTTAAGCACCATGCCGCATGAGACACAGGGTAACACAACGTATTTATTTAGCACCTTCTGCCACGGATTAGTTATTAATGGAGTGTTTACTGTGTGTATTTATTTTTAATATTTAAATAAATAAATCTGCTCATTATGAGATTAACATTCCATTGTTTACTAATCCGTGTTTTTGTTTGTCTGTCACTTCGGCCTAAATAGCTGTACCTATACGGGATATTTATATTTGTTAATAAGTCCAAACAGTCCGTTGGGATTACTTTTTATATTCCATTTGATAAGTATTTTAAAATCGTTATTCTTGTACTGAGTACAAAGTTAGTTGCAACATATCATGATGAATTAAATGCCAAATTAGTTACATTTGTGATAAACTAACAAATTCTAAGGCTAGGCTACATGTCCGATCTCTCGCAATGTTTACAAGTGTATATAGTATGTACGTCTGTGTAGTCAACGCCCATTGTCTAACTTTAAGTACAATATAAGTGTGTGTTAGTCGTTTTTCACCTGTAGAGAATTATTAGGAAAGCTTGGGGATCATTTTACTGAATATAAAACAAACTATTCGAGTCGCAATGTGTGGAAATTGTTATTGGCAAGAAAGCACTGTAGCAATAATTAGCATAAAATTAACGTATTCAATTCGATGGTACCTTTAGAAAAAATTATATAATATACGCGGTCGAATTGAGAACCTCCTTCTTTTTGGGAAGTTGGTTAAAAATATACGAAAAAGTCCAATATTGCTCTAAACATACTTGTAATTTGTTTGTTTTATGAAAATAGATTTTAATTGCAGTAATCATTTTAAAGTGAAGTGAAGCTCAATTCTTATCCAAGTAAATATCAATATAGTCTTGTGGGCCTAGCATACTATGTACTGCATAAATATAGTATGTATTGCCAACTAGTTTCCTGTAACCGTTTCACCCTTCCTGAGTGACCTACTATCTGGATAAAAAGTAGCCTATATGTAATTCTGATAAAAGAGCTACTGCATCAAAATCAGTTCATCCGTTCTAGCTATGAGTGCTAGGCCCAAACATTCTAAAACTGCACTTGTGTGATATCCACGATCTCTCTATCTCATAGAATCAGTTGCCATACTATGAAAATACTATATTTTACTCCTTTATTTATTTTATAGAATCCTTTGTTTTAAATAGATTATTATCATTGAATAATCAGCCTAGCCAAATTGTTAGTGGCTAAAATATTTTATTTGGTACGACTGTTGACTTCCGGTACTCGGTTTTAGACTCAGAAGACCTTATTATAGGGTTTATTTTACCTTTTATATCCAAGGCTCTTGACGTAAAGTCGAAACAAGAGTTGCACATTTGTATAGCAATTTGGCGTGAAATCCAAACAAAAATGAACAGTATACTACACAAATTCGTTAAAATTTCAAATTATATATTTATTTTGTTTTAAACTGTAAATATTTTAACTTTAACGTATGTTTATTGTTAATTAAGAGATGTTTATTTTTATATTACCGTTTAGATCAGGATATTGTAAGTGCAATAATGTATTTTATAAGAACGAAATATATTATAGTTTGTTAATATTATGTATTTTATTCATAGAAGTTAAGACAGTAAATAAAACCACTATTAATATTTAATTAATTTATTCAAACACTAATGATTCGCGCCAAATATCTTGTCCACTCTGAATATAGTAACACATTAGTATTAAATACGTCACAACTTCAACCCGCAACTAAATTCAAGACAGTCAAGATATTTGTCAAACTAACGGCTATGTGCAAGAACATAGCAACATAAAAAACATTGAACAAAACAGAACATAATTTCTTAAACAAAATAAAAGGAAACGAAATAATAACAACCTATCATAAAAGGATAATTTAACTACAATAAGCTTGTGACCTTAAATACCACACAATTATTATAACATCAAATGCACACGAAGACTAGTGCTTCATTAATTAAGAAAAACACAGCAAAACTTCCCTAGTGGGTAAAAACACACACATACATACATAAAAGTCATATCAACGAAACTTCAAGCTGTGCAGAGTTACAAGGTACTAAGTTAAAATCTACATTTTCCCATCTTCAATCCCTAAAGCCAACTTCATTTCTAAAGAGTAATTCTGTTCTACTCTATTGAACTGGGCTTCATCACCATCCTTGGTACCTTCCTCGACAGCCGGTATGTCATCAACACAGTCTTCAAATACATCATCAGTGGACACGTCATTAATCATTTCATCACCAAGCACCGATTCGTAAATCTTCGAATCATCTAGTTCTCCATCGTTGTCTACAAATTCATTTGCGTCATTGTCAACAGTTTTATCAAGGTCTTCATAGTTAGAAAATGAGGCATCTCCCGAACCAGACGCAATATCACTACTCATGACTTGTAGAACTCTGGCTTTGCCATCCTTGGCGTCTTTATTGCGTGGCGTACTTTCACGAACATTAGCGCTCTGAGTCTTATCATTTCCATCGACACTCCTATCGTTAACCTCTGTAGTATCACTCAAAGTAGTATCGTTACCAATTCCTGAATCATCTTCAACGATAGCTGCCATTTTGTTCACATTCTCATCTGTGAGTGTATCTTCTAAGGACAAAGAGGTGTTGTGGCTTGGAATGAGGGTAGCTTCGTTATCATCGTTGCCGTCATGAACTGATTCTGGCGGGCTACTGGGAACGAATGGTACGTACTCGCCAGCTCTCCACCTTTGTTCTGCGACGTCCATATGAGCTTCCAGAATGCGGGATACTTCTGGCAGCTGAAATTTTTGAATTAGTCAGGCAAGTACAAACATTTTAAAGATAGTGCAAATCACACTTACTGTGTACTCATTCTCCAACTGATCAGAAATGTGTTCAATGATAGCATTGGTCCTATTGTCGATGTTTCCAGCATGACTGGTCATGACATCATACTGTCGGTACAACTCTCGTTCTTCGTACTGAAGCGTGCGATCCAGTATCTCGGATGCAACGTTCTGATCGATACGAGCATTTTCTACCATGTTTGACACATTTACCCCTGGAAAAATACCCAAAAATACATCCCAGTTCTAGCATATACCATTAAATTAATAAAAGACAGTTAGTGGTACCTTGTGAAGGGAATCTCTTATCTTCATAAGAGTTAATAGTGCTGATAATAGACTTCTTCGCTTCTTTTCGATCAATGTTGATCATGGTGTCGTACGATGACGGCAAAGTTCTACTGCCACTTGGATATGCTGAGGTTGCACCTACAAATAAATCATTTCAACAAAATGCTTCTAGGGATATTACCTATTGGATTTATTGTTACGTTTTATTTCTATTCGTTATATTCTACATCCCAAAGAAAACTACTTGTATGATTCTTTTGTTTTCGTACCTGTATCTTCAGATGCACTAGGAGTGGCCTCATCTGCAGGAACTCCTGAAGCAGAAGCTTCGCATTCTTGATTCCCATGTCGTTTCCCAATAGATTTTCTATCTTGTTTCTGACTCCCACTTTTTTCAGCCCCCTTTTTCTTATCGACAGTTTTCTTTTCAGTACTCGTTTTATCTTTCGCGCTTTGTTTTCCTTTATCTTTAGAAGCAGTAGTACCTTTAGTGGTATCTTTTTGACTTTTTTTGGTGTTGGTTGCAGTGGATGGCCTGTTGCTGGGCTTCTTGGTTAATGTAAAAGGTATTTCTTCCTTTGATCCTTCATCACTCGTATCGGATGAGAGGTTTATCGAAACTGTTTCACCTGATGATGCTGAAATAATTCGGATTAAAATTAGTATTAAATTCAATCAGAATTGGAATTCTAGGCAAAGTTTCGGGCTTTAAAACAAAGTTTTCCGAACACTTAAAAGTTATTGTGGTGATTTTTATCTAGCACAGCTTATTTCTAGCTGGTTAAAATACAAGAAATTAAACGAATAAATGGAGGATTACGTGGTGATTCGATATCTTCCTCTCCGATCTCATACTGCACGTCAGTGACGGGTGTTTGATCCACGTATTCGAGCAGCACAGCGCCGGGAACATGTGTCAGCTTCACTTTAGCTTCGTCTAAAATATAACCATCATCATCATCATCATTTATTTACACCATCTCTCTTTCTGTGTTTGCGTTCGGTGATTTCTATTTCCAATTTGTCATAATATTCTATATCTAATTTAACTCACCTGGTTTTTCTCCAGCCGTCAACTGACTCAAAGCAACGCGATCGAAAGCATTGTCATTGCGGTACGTGGTATACATAGTTTTCTCTTTTACCAAGTGTGCTGGCAAGCTCTCATTTTCTTTGTAGTATGCATCCATCATTTTCTTGTCGTATAATTTCTAGAAACATTTAAACACGTGAACATCCCTTACGTGTTATTAATCAACTTCATTAACTACAGGCATATTAAGCTACTACAATTTGACAAATCTCTATAACAGATTTTCAACTTTATTTTCTAAAGTATTAAGATTCAATATTGGCTGGAGTATCTTTATGTGCTGTCGTCTGTACTTCTATCAGCTAACTTACCATAGGATCAACAGCCGGTTCTCCTCTATCTATCCTGGCCTGTCGCTCAACCTGTTCTCGTTCTAGTTCAGCAAATATCTCAAGGTCATCAGCACTCGGCTCCAGATCTAAGTCTTCATCGTCATATTCCTCTTTATTCATACGATGCATGTAGTTTATGAGAGCTACACCTTCACCCTCTGCTTGTGCTGTAATGTTAATCAAATTACATAATCTTCGTAAAGGCCCTTTTCAAAATGATTATTCTGACAGTAGGGTAAATGTTTGACAAAACAGTGAAATGAAATCGTTTATTTTGCAAGTTGGACATTACATCACTTTTACACGTCATTTTAAGAACGCTGGGGTCGAGCGAACTGATCTGTCTGACTGTCGATATATGAACTGACTGATCCCTGAGAAGAACCGCCGAAACAAACCCAAGGGTCATAAAAGTAAATTAAACTTACCGCTCGGTCTTCTCTCTCCCTGTGCTTGACTGGTAGAAGCTTTGTTTGTCTCCTGAGACTTGCTCTTGTCATCTTGCTTTTGAACGCTTTCCTTATTTTCTTCAGGTTTACGCGGTGAATCTTTTGAAACAGCTTTTTTATCGAGTGGAATTTCTTTGATTGGAATCTTCTTATTTGTACTAGGCTTTTCGGCATTCGTTTTTCTATCCTGATCTATTATAGTATTGGCTTTATTTATCACGTCTGTATTTAGTTCTTGATTAACTTCTGCTTTTCCTTGCTCATAATTTTCTTTGCCATTATTGCTATTAGCTTTTTCTATAATTTGATTAACTGGTTTTGTGACATCTTCAATGATTGCGTTTTTGTCACTTGCATCAGTTTCTTTTTTGTCTCCATCTTTATTTTCGCATGAGTCTATAATTTCGATCAAAGGTTTCTTCTCAGCTACAGCTGCAGATTTTTCTTCGTCTTGATCAATTTCAGTTATTTTTATATTGCCTTTGCGGTTTTTAGAATCTGAAATTAATGAAAAATAATACATATTTACTTTATTTACCTACTAAGAAAAGTTAGAAAGCAACTTACCTTCCAAAATTTTGGTGACTCCCTTTCTTCCAGTGTGCGGTTGCTGATTGAATAGCAAATTGTTGATTGCTTGGAAATCGGAAACAATATCCCTGTCGACAAACCACTTATCAGAATCCTTTAACCTTCATTTATTTACTCTTTGATTGAAATAAAAACTTACGCTCTTTCATTCTTCGGCTTGACATTTCCATATCCGTACCAGTAGTCATCAGGAAGAGGTGGTGGGGGTTCAGCATTGATCTCCTGAACCAAACGCTTGCTGCGGTCGATTTGCGACCACTCTATATTCCCTGTCTCCGCACCTAGTTACATAAAATCTCATTAGAATTTGAACTTTGTGTTGTTGTCTGTAAACTTCATGTTCGTCTGGCAAGTTCTAAACACTAATGGAATTTACCGTCTTCCTTTTTGTCGCTATCGTCACTACTATCTTCACTCGTAGAGTCATCTTCTTCTTCAGATCCAGATAGCATATCCACAGCGACACCGTCCTTGACCTTGACCTCGACTGGTCCAAACTTCTGTTCCAGAATTGAAGGACCTTCATCTTCTGGCAGATCAGGTTCTTTTGGATCAGTTGTACTATCCGGTTTGACTTCTTGGGGAGTTTCTTCGTCCTAGAACAGGTTTGAATTTCTTATTCGTACATCTCATATTTGTAGAACTAAGCATACCCATAAAATGTGCTTGTTCTACATACTATAGCTAGTGAATTCCTGCTGGTTAAAAATTTATGATTGACAAGTCTGTCGAATCTTTATTAATTTTACCTTAACTTCTTTCTTATCTTGCTCTTCCTTTTCCCTGGCTTCTCTTATAGCTTTCTTTTCATCTCGCATTTTTATTAGGTATCTAACACTCTGCATTACTTTCTCTTGATCCTTAGCGATCCAGCTGAAAATGTTTAACGTGTTCACAGATTCATTGACTATCCTAAATTATGTCATAGTAAAGAATAATGCGATATTCTCTAATGACTAAACTTTACCGTCTCCTCTCAGCAATCTCCTCTTGCACGCCGCCTCGTTGCCAAGCTTCAGCGCATGCGCGATCCCTGGGGAAGACCGGCCTGTTGTCCAGGTTGAGGAGCTCCTTCAGCCGAAGAGTCAGAGTCTTGCGGTATGCAGGAATGTTGCGAACCACAGGATTACCGGTTAAACACAGGACTGTGAAATAAATACGTAAATAAGCACGTGAATTTACTTATGCATTTTCCTGCACAGCAAATGAATCTTACGCTGTCAAATTATCATACCTTTCAATATTATCATGTCAGCAAGAACATCAACTATCAGTGGATCTTCCAAGCGATTGTATGACAGATCCAGCACTGATAGATTCCTGCAATACTTAAGATGCAACAGGTCCTCTGAAACAGCATAAAAAACCATTGAAATCACACAAGAATAAGGAACCGGCAAGTAAATGTGTGTCTTGTTAAATTTTGGACTTAACCAAAGCCATTGACTATGTTCACGAGAAGTTGATTGCTTACCTACACCACTCAACATATTATGAGCAATGCTCAAAGTATGTAAATCAGGAACAACGTCAAGATTTTCTATTTTTCCAACAAAATTGTGGTCAATATTCAGGGTGTCCAGCTTAGGACAGCCGTCCAAGTTTTCAATCTTCCTCAAAACGTTATTGTGCAGATACAAACACTTCAGCTCGGATAGCGTATCCAGTCCTTCAATTCTCTGTATACCATTGTTCTCCAAAAATATGCATTTTAAGCCCGTATATTCTTCTAAATTTTCGATTTTGGAGAAGCCCTGTAATGTAAATTAGGTGTGAATTTTAAGAAAGCAGGGGTTAATGAGTCTTATTATTTGCCGCATGATCTCTACTACGTATTTTACCTTAAAATGCAAATACAGAATATCGTTGAGATATGGCGTGCAATACAGTTTATGCTGCCGGCAATGATTCTTGATGAACTCCTTCGTCATGCGAGGCGTCTTGTTCATTTCTTCGAGCTCTTTCTCCACCTTTCGCTGGAACTCTCTCTGTCGCAATCTCTCTTTCTCAGCGTCTTCACGCTTCTGCTTTCGTTCTGCTTGCTTCTTGGCTTCTTCGTCAGTTTGTACTTCTACAAAAAGTATCATACGTAAAAAGAGACTTATCATACTATTCGCAAAATATGAGCAAACTTAACAACTAAGACAGTTTGATAGTTATTTACCATCAGGTTTTCCATCGGTAATAAGCGGCACTTCTTTTCTATCTTCAGACTCCGCTTCTACTGCCTCGATGTGATCTCCTTGAGCCCTCGTATCTATCTCTTCAGAAGGTAATTCGCGTATCTTTCCAGAACTATCCGATAGTGACTTCTTCCGCATCTCTTCCCTCCTCAGCATATTATTGGCTAATCTCAAGACTTCCTTATTATCTTTCATGTTGTCTTTTATATCATGAAGTAGATTGCTTATCCTCTTGCTCCGTTCAGCTTCCTGTTTCTGCGATTCAGCAATTTTTTTGTTTTTCTCATCAAGGTAAGAAAAGTCAACATCCCAGAGTTCTTTTCGTGAACTCACAACATTTTCTTCAGTCTGGTTTGCGTTGGTATCGGCAGCAGACTTATCTTCAACCTCAGACTTCTGAGGCTTACTTTCCGCGGGAGTTTTGCTCTCATCCTGTTTTTGAGTTTTCAATTCTTGTTCCATCCTTTTCTTCATGGGATGCAGAATTTCTTGAGATTTTAGTAAAATTTCATCAACTTCTTTAATGAACGTTCTACATTCAGAGTTTCGCTTTTCATATCTAGCTTTGCTTTCGTTAATTCTATGTTCGTGATGTTTTAATTCAGAGTTCAGTTTGTTTATTGCATCATGAATGCTATCCATTTGTGGGTCAGAAATAATTTCCGGAGGGTTGTCTTCTTCTCGATCGACCAAAAGAGGAGGAGACTCATCCTCTTTTGGTCGATCAATTTTCATCTCATTCTTAAGTATTTCTCCCTCTTCTTTTATTTTTTCATAAGCTATATTTGACTTTCTTGAATTTTCCAATGCTTCATTAACATCGTTTAACAATTCGTTCATACTGTTCAACTTATTTGTTATATCCTCACGTATAAGAGTGCTTAGATTTTCAGCACCTTCAACGATATTTCTGGCTAAACTTTTCATCTCTTTAAATTCCATTTCATTATTTTCAGGCTTTCCTTCATTGCTCGACTCAAATATATTTTCCAAGTTATTTTGTAATGTTTGTTCCATCTCGGCGGTAAACTTTTGTGGTTGTGACTCATTTTCATTTGTAAGCTCTGATGATATTTCTCTGATGTCTATCTTATTTCTTTCTTCAGTGTTTTTCGATCCCTCGTTAAATGTGGGCGTTGGTGTAAGTGAATTATTTAACACAGAGTTTATTTCACGTAGCGCCTTCTCAGTATCTTTGAGCTTGGCTTCAAAATTCTTTGGAAATACATCTTCCACCTCAATGTTTTCCTCATCTGTTTGTTTTTGTTTTACTTGTTTTCTTTTACACTTGCCACTGAGATCTGGGGTGACAGGATTGTCTTTTAACGGAATATTCATAGCTTCATTAATAGCATATTTTTCTTTTACTTCAGCAAACTGAGAGCGCCTCCTTTGTCCTTTTATCAGCTGTGTAGACGAATCTTTTAACACCTGGTTTTCCACTATTTCTATCGGTTGTTTTAGTTTAGCACCTTGTGATGATTCTGCTTCATCATAGTTGTCGGCCATCTTTCCCAGCATATCCTTAGTTTCTTGAAATCGTGTTTCATAAGACTTGGTGGTGTACTGACTGACAACTTTTTCTATCGCATCATATTCTTTTTCATCACTGTCAGACTCAACACGTTCGCTTTTCTCTGAAACTGATTCATCACTTTTTCTTGCACATTTCTTCTTGTAGTCAGAGACAGATGTCATTAATGAGAGCATATGTTTGTAATTTAATTTGTTAATTGCCTCTTTGTCGCCTTTTGCAGCATCTAACTCTTTTCTCATGGCATGGTAATCCGCTACGTTTATTTCGTCCAGAGGAATGGCTATCTGTTTATTGAAACTATCGTTCTGGGCCATAATCTGAATTTGGCGCGCTTTTTCCGCTATTATAGGGTTGTCTTTGAACATCTCCTTTATGTCTTCTTCGGTTAAGGGCTTGTTATGGTCATCTATTTTGGTGAAAGGTTGCCCTGCCATTACTTCTTGCTCAGTTTTAACTTCACCAGGGCAAGATGCCGCTATGTAGGGTCTGTTCGAACCCACAATTAGCGGCTTCAGCTCATTTTCAATAGCTTTTTCAATCATCTCTTTAGGTAGCTTAGCATCGTGGAAAAAAATACGTAATTCTTCTCGTTTCTTTTCTATAAACTTCGGATCTGTTTGAGCATCGGGTGCTTCCATTTCGCCGAACTTATATCGTTCTGGTTTTACCAATTACTGTGTTATTTTGCCTGTTGAATAATAAATTAAAACTCATTTGGTTTATTTGACACAAATCAAATAAAATCTGGCGTAGTTACGCATAGCCATGACAACAAGATTATTTTGTTTAGTCAATAATATTTAAATAAGGAATACACAATCCCAATAAGACAATATTCGTAAAAAAAACAATATAATGAATGATGAAAGGCACTTTAAGTAAATAAACATTATTTTCCACAGTTATACACAAAATGAAATTATTTTTAAAAGTCTGGTAAACTAATAAATATTTTAAAAACTACTATTTCTTTTTTATTTTTTCCGCCGGTTTTTAGTGTCAATGTCAAACTGTCAAACTGCAGTCAGCTGTCGGCTGTCAAATTAGTTTTCTCCTGATTTCATGTTCGGGCTTCGTTTTCAAAACAAATATCTGCGAATTACTCAATATATTTGTAATAATAATTGAGCTCGCGAATCCCATTATCATGAACTATTAAACTGTAAATTGGCTACAAGTTGCAAGATGACCGACGAAAGGAACTTTCGTTCGTCGTACTACGAAAAAGTCGGATGCCGGGGAGTCGAGGAAAAGAAATCGCTTGAAATATTGATGAAAGAGAAACCTTGGGATAAAGTTAAGCTGAAACAGTTTTGTTTGAGGTTCACAGTGCCTGCTGCGTACAGAAATTTGGTATGGAAAGTCTTATTAGGTGAGTTTTATATTAGGTACATACAATTTATGTGACACATAATTTCTGCGAGAGCTGAAACAAATTACTTCTTAATCATAGCTGTTAATTGTATTTTATTATAGAAACAGTAACAACCAGAGGCACCCTACATATATATTTTGCTATCCTAATAGCATAGAATTTTTCTATCATCTATTTTTTAAATAAGAAGTCAAAATACAAACTAAAACCCAAATACCCTATTCAAAATCTTCCAGACATCCTGCCAGTATACCCTGACTCCCACCAATACGTAATGGAACAGCGTACGGAGCAGTACCAGGACCTGCTGTATGCTGTTGAGATGCTCGAGCTGGTGGACATGGACGCTCCTCGCAGTGAAGTCTTGTTCGAGATGTGGCTGCTGGAAAATGAAGAGAGAAAGCCTCCGATGTTCCCGGAGACAAACTTTTCTGTGAGTTGTGTAACATGAACTGAATGTAGTAATAATGAAAACATCTACTTCAAATTGAGTTCAAATAATCTACCATAACATATATTCCATACATATATTAAATAAAAGATTTTAAAAAAAGTTGTTACTAGTATAAATGTTTTGCTGTTATCTACGTTATGTTGCAGTATTTTTACAATCAATATTGTAATGTTATTTAGTTCGCCTGATAATGTTATAATTAGTAGATTACCTAAAGGCTGTTGGCCTGAATTGAGGTCAGGGCTCAATCAGGCAGCATAAAAAATCCTTTAATAAAAAAAATGATTTTAAAATTAATTCTTATATGGTGTCATTGAACCGTCTATACTTTTCTTCAGTCTGCAGACACATTCCTGCCGATAGTGAAGACTCTTCTAGAACTTTATGATGATGAGGTGGATGTGTACTGGCTGGCAAAAACTCTGACTGAAGTAGTGAGGAGCATGCAGAGGGAACTGCCCAAGCTGAAGGAAGCCTTCATGACCATGCTGGAGAAGGAAGATGGGGAACTGTTTAAGTATGATTCATTCTAAACTTTATTATAAGAATTTTACAGTTTTTTTTTTCTTATGTATGATCTTATAAATGATCTGCAACTTGAGATGGAGTGGAGTGCTGATTGAAATGTAAAATAAAAGTCAAAAACATTTGAATAAGCAACATTAATAAATTATTATTATTTTATTATTTCCAGTCACCTGGTCGACATAAATGCTTTAGAAGTGTTACCACTCACAAAATGGTTCAACTGTTGCTTTGCTGGGGTTTTGGATGACACTTCTCTTACCAAGTAAGTATGTGTATACTAGTAACTTATACTAGTTTACAGCTGTGGTTAAACTGGCATCCCAGCCATTTTTATTTTAAAATACATTGATATAAGAAAAATAGGCACATAATTCATTTCTCTGCATCATTCTTGGAGGTAACTGGGAACACCCTGTGTATTGCAGTTGAGGATCTATTTATAAATTCCTAAACTAATTGTTTCTATTTTTTTCTCAGAATATGGGACAAGATATGCAGTGGGGCACCAAAGATACTGTCTTTTGCGGCCGTTATGCTGGTCGTAACGTTACGCAGAAATATACTACGCTCCAAGAATGCTGAAGAAGTTATTAAATGTGTATCACAGGTAATATAACGAATAACGGTAATATAAATTTTCCTCCTTTATGAATATAACCAATGGCATGTTCAAGTGTTATGTCAGGGGACAAGTCTAACAAACAAATCAACCACAGTTATCATAAATGATAAAAGAAGTAAGCAAGCTCAGCCAAATTTATCGAGTTTACTTTGGCAAAACTACTAGTTTTCCCAAAACCCTTGCTTTTAGCCAAAACCATTGAAAATATTTTTATCTTTTTCTAGATACCAGAACAATGTGAAGAAGTAGTAGCTAACAAGGCGATTGAACTGTGGCAGTACTACGGAGCACAGCCACAGAGTGACACCCTAGCCAAGAAATGATGTATGACCTTCTAATGGGGTGACCTCATTAGAAGGAAAATGGACTGTCTACGAGTGTATATGTCTATGGCAGCTTAGCTTCTCAAGTTGTGGACACGCAGTGGCTTTTGTTGGAATTTAATTATAAAATTGTTGATTTTTTATATTATATTTATAGGATTCTAATATAACTTCAATATTTATAGGAGATATACATAATTTATGAACGTAGTTTCAAAAGCTGTTAAATGGATCTTGTAGTTTTGAAAAGTACATGAATTTTGGCTTGTGACTGTGTGGTGCCAGAGAGATCTTCGGTGTTGTATTAAAGGAGACCCTTTCCATAGAGGCCATTATTTTAGGCCTTAGTAAAATAAGATAGTATTTCCTACCTTCTTCATAATAACGACTTATTACTATCTTGTATGTATGTATTACCTTTGTAATAATTGGCTATGTGAACTGTAAATAAAATCTTTTATGCCTGAATAATTTCATTTTATTCAACTTCAATAGTGCTAAAGATGCTTTTCAGTTGTGATCTTTTAGTTTTAGTATAATTCCGTTCCGTTTTACGCAACATATAACACTTTTCTACTAATTTAATTTCTAAATCTGGCAACATTTCCTCACTCGCCATTTTGCAAGAATGTCAGCCAAATCATCAGAGCGAGTTTTTAGTTAATTTATATGTTAACGCACGTTAAATTACAGTGATTTTGTGTTTTGAATATCGTTTTTATTGATAAACAGCAAATATGGACCGTTTTATAAGCATGTGGAAGGTGCGGGAGTTGGCGGACAAAGTGTAAGTCTTACGAACGTTTTCGTTAATTTTTATGTAAATTACAGCAATCTGTTTGACTAATATGGATATTTACTAGATTTTTTGTGAACCTTGATAATAAATTTGCATAGATCTTGATGTATTTGTTGGAAACTATTAGCTCAGAGGTCCTAGCATACCTGTGATCTTACTCAAATTATTGAATGAAGATAGGGAGTGTATTGACGAAATGTACTGAAAATAAACGTTATCAGCATTTTGCCTAATGTATGAGGTAGATTAGAGGCCGGTTTCACCGTTGTAGTGTTTTTCGGCGGCAAAAAACAAGTGTTCAAATGTCATTTGCACAAAGCTGATGAACAAACATGATTTTATCTTGTTAGGGATGTGCACAAGATGATTACCAGTCAATCTACAAGTTTGCAAGCTTACTTTGGTAATGAACTGGTTCTACAAGTTGGACATGCCTCCAATTAGATTAAGATATTTTTAAAGAATTGTGGTTCTGTTATTTTTATAGTCATTCTCAGTGTAGGTGCTAAATTCTATCTTTTGAACTAAACAAGTTTCACAGTGGAGATTTTAACTTGACAAATGCAGCTGGTAAAAGCTGTGGCACTAATCAAAATTTTATTTTTTAAGTACACTAAATAACTTTCCACTAAATAAGTCTCGTTAAATAAAAGGGTTGAGCATAGCACTATGCATTTTTTTTGCAAAATTTTAAACATAGAACAAGAAGAAACATCACATGTGTCTATGATAACCACATGCATGGAGGTCAGTGTTGTAAATAAAAAAATAAAAGTTACCTTTACACATGACCAATTCAACAAAACTGTTTAGCCTTGGAATGAGAGTTTCACAATTGACACAACCATTGAGCTTACCATTGATTAACTAATGGTACTATGAACTATACCATCAAAGTTTTGGTCATTTTATAGATTTACAAATAAATAAATGTTAAAAACATGCATTGTTTTAATCTCATTGATTCTTTCTTATTGGCTAATCTCCAATTTGGGAAAATTTTTGTTTGGTTGATCTTACTTTTAACCATAATGCAATTTTGGCTCTTTTTCAAGACCTAATTTTGTTGTTTTGCAACTAAGGAGCCTTTTGTCTTTATTTTTAAAAGATTCAAAAAGTGATGACACATTCATATAACAAGATGCACCACTTACAAACTTTTGTGCAAAATAAGTTGAGACAACGGAACAAACTGGCTGATTGTACATTTCATCTTTTTTTGCTCAAAAACCCACCTATCAAATCTAGCCAAATATTGCTGACTAACTGAAATGTGTGAACAATCTCACATTAGGAAGAACAAAACATTTTTGTGAAAACAAAGTTGAGTGCTCTAGGCAGGTTGTTTGTATGTTTCTTTCTGTAATCACTCAATACAATTGTTTTCAAAGCAAATAACAACTGTTTAAGGTAATCATTCTGGTTGTTTCCTTATCTCTGTTTTTAATTTTAATTAATATATTATGTACTAATGTAAGGTGAACTCGTAATGTGTTTAGATAATTTTTGGAGTGATTCATAATTTTGAAGGCTGTACGAAATACAATTGAAATGTATTATGTTTCATTATGAGAATAGACTTTCACTTTTAGAAGAAAACAAAAGTAAAAGCAACATTTTATCAGACTTTTCATAATGAACTAGGTAAATAGGTAGTCTGAAATGTTTGTAGTAAGCATTATAAGCAGGTTTAGTTCTTTCAGCCCATTTGTGAAGCCTTCCAGGTTAATTCAGTTGACAAAATAATATGGGTGTTAGTGTTGTCTGGGCAGTGACTTAATTCTTTATGTATTAGGTGAATTAACATATTTATTAACAAGGTTCTTTTTTAAAATAGATTTATATTGCTTTATTGCTTCTGCCAGCGGTTTTGCACACCTAGATAGGAAGTAGTCTACAGTGAAAGGACATCATCTTCAAGGAAATGATTTATCCAAATGAAAAAAATTTTACCAAATGAACAAAACTGTTCAGCTTTACGAAATTAGTAAAAGTTAATTTTATAAAAACACATTTTTATAAGTAGTAGATATGAGTAGGAAATTAATTTCCATCTGTTTTTCCTTATAGACTAAAATATCAATAAAATTACAATAGCACAACAGGTGCATTATTTCCCAAGCTATTAATAAAATATATAGCCATAATGAAGTTGCTTTGTAAGTTGTTCATGAGAAACTATTCTAGAGCATCTTTTTAATTATTTTTCTTTATTCTAAGAATTACTTTATGTAAGAATGCTGTCATTGAACATCCTTGGCAATCGTTACGGGGAGTCTGAAGCTAGTAGGTCTGACAACCAGTCTTACCAAGGGGTATTTTGTTGCCCAGGCAACTGGGTTGGTTGGCAACTGAGTTGGGAGGTCAGATAGGCAGTTGCTCCTTGCACAACACTGGTACTCAGCAGAATGGAAACAGGTTCAGGTTAGACTAGAAACCAACCCTAACTTAGCTGTAGAAATGCTCTGGAGATGATGATTTTAAGAATAAAAACTAACTTAAAGATTCAAGTATTCCATAATACGGCCTGCAATAAATTTCGCCAAAACATGTGTCTGTAAACAGCCGAAACTTGACTGGTATTACATTGAACGCAACCTTGATGTAACCTTTCACTAGCGTTGCATAACATGCGTTACTTGTTGATCTCTGCCGTAATGGACGGTTAGCGAAGCAATTCGATAGCGTATGTCGAACAATACTCTTCATACAAGTTTACCAGTCCGAAGAGACTACTCTAGTCAAAATCTGCGAATACGAGTCGGTTTCCGAACGGAAGCTACTGCCCGTACCGGGATAAGTTAGGATATGTTACTTGGGAAGAGTGTATCTTTCTAACAGTGAAAGAATTTTTCAAATTGGGTCACTAGTTTTGAACCTTTAGGATAGAAACAAACAAACAAAAAAAGTTTCCTCTTAATTAGTATAGAAAACGCTAGTGCGTATGCGCATTCTTGGCTGATTTCATATTGGCTAAGTTATTTTACGAGAATTAAATCATAATAATATGAAACGTGATGCTAAATTACGGGGTTATTGTAACTTGAAATCGGAAGGATAAATAATGAGGAAATTAGTCTCAATGATAAATAAAATACCTGTTATTCCTTACCTGGAAATTATTGTTTTTTAGCATTCTCCTTATAAGAGGATATTGAGGATAAAGACTCAAATGTTAACCCACATACAGTATTGGAAACGTTATTGGTAGTTCGCAACTAAATTCAGAGCACGAATTCCCTGCTAAAAAGGAGTGTTTACAGGAAATAAAATCTTCACCTACTAAACTAGTGGTACCTACCTATATTAAATTATTCACATGTTACAACAGTAATACATATATATTACGGTATTAACAAAAATATTTATTTACTCAATTGTATATGTCGTTCAATATCAATCAACTCTCAAATAAGCGTATAGGATTTCATAATGAAACTATAACAAGAATCACTTGGTAGAAAGTAGAATTACTTCACGCCTTTCCCCTCGGGAGTAAGCAGGTATCGTTACACTCGAGCGTAGGAAAACGAGACAGTTTTCCAGCCAATCAGACGTTCCTATTTTGGTGCACAATCAATATCTAGGGCGGATATAGTTTCACCGGTTTGTATCATGCATTTTCATTAACGTGGATTTCAATAATGTAAATAATCAATAATAATGTGGATTTGCTTAGTAGGGATTCAAATTTAATAGTAGGTACCTGTAAGAGGCAAATTCTATCTTCAGTAAACAAGTACAGATAGGTAACAGAAATCCAAATACTTACCGTTCAATCTTCGACGTTAGATACATAGGGAAAATTGTATCTTCTTTTCTTTTCTCTTCTTTTCTTTTTTAAATAGTACATAGTTTAGTAGTTTTATTATTTTTTTCTATAGAGCATAAATCAGTTCATACCGATGGACATCCGCAACTCCGCATAGGTCCAGTTGAAAACCAGCGTCAGACACTAGCTGTCTGGCATAATGCTGAACTGGACCTATTTGACGCAACCTTTTGTTCTTTTATTATTTTTTTTGTTGTTTCTATGTGTATGTATGGTTTGTGTCAATAAATAAGTTTTCTTTCTTTCTTTCTTTCTTTCTTTCTTCTATCTACATGCTATTTTCCCTTAAATATAAAATGACCCTCATAAGTAATTGGTCGTCTACGAGTGAACATCTCCAGTATTTAGTATCAGTATTCGTGGTATGGGAACAAAGAATACATAAGGCGTAAGAAATGCCATAAAACTCGTGTTCATGGCGTGGGGCGTAATAATTATGACGGCGACGTGTTTATGTCACGTACGCCATCATCGCTAATACTTCAATAAGGCCAAATACATAATCTGCTGAAGTTATACAATATTACAGTTACATACATGATCAGGAAGATGGATCTAACGAAAGGTGTAATGTTTGAAAACTTCCTTCGCTATTGGGAAGCGAAATTATCCTCGGGTGTCCGGGTTCGGGAAAATTTTCCCCGGGTCGCTACTGAAACGGCGGGTAATACCTATCCAGCCCAGCCTTATAAGGCAGTAGCAACAGGGGTGTATTAGAATGTTATTGTACAGCCTGAAAATCGTGTCGATTAGGTACGTTATCACGGTACTTACACACTACAAAACAACAAGGAAAAATGGAAACAGCTAAAGACGAAAGGTCGTTACACGCTAAATTATCATCATGACGTAGTTACTACGCGTCTTTAGTCACAATTTATATTCTACTTTTAGTCAGTAGGTTATGTGACGTCACAATCCAACCTGTAGATGCAATAAATGTGCATCGAGCGAATTTATGCAGGCTACTGAGTAGCACGCGAAGTTTGCACGCACTCCGCCCCTATTTGGCGTGGAAGAGCTCTTTATGTGTAAACTAGCTGTCTGCGATGCGTACCAATGTAAAGTTGAGCTGTGAAAAGTACTGAGAATCAGCTGCATCCGGTTGGATTGGAAGCCGAACTCAACTTAGGGAAAAGGGTAGTTTCTAGCCTCATAGGCAAAGGAATCCAACACATGAATAAGGGAAAATGCTAGGTCCTTAGCAGTCTAGTCAGATGTTGATAATCTTGCTTCTCAATCTGGGCGGATAGTTTTGGAAGTCTTAATTTAATAACTTGGAAAGTAAATAAAGTAGAAATTAAAAATATCACATTGTTACTTGACCGGTTTTGAACCCGCTCTTGATATAACGGATGCCTTATTCTTCAGAATACCTCGCAGCCATTTGTAACAATTGAAATTGCGTTAATAAATGAAATGACCAGGATTATAACAAGAAGTTTTTATAAGGATAAGTAGTTGTTATTTTATTATTATCACAATTCGAGTGCATTTAAAACGAAATCTTATTGGCGTGATTAGTTCAATAACTTAATTATTTTCAATACATATACGAGTAAACTTATGTCTAACCCAGGAAAGAACCCAACGAAATAAATCATCCAAACTCCAAGCCTCATAAATTGAAACCTACAAATTGATTGATACGAGACAACGTGCTTTATCCCCGGGAAATGCACTCAGGTCACAGGTAGCTCGTATAGATCGGTCTAGGTTCATCGCGACTGCGCAGTCTAGTCTAGACTTTACAGAGTCTGCGCATTCTAGCTGCCACTGTGTACCCTAGCTTGGACACTGACGCTCATTTTAATATCAATGGCGTACATCAAATGATGGTTAATTGCCTTTGTTAGATAAAATAAACTAAATATTTTGAGAGAATTTAAAATTAATAAAAAAAATCAATTCGGAAATCGGAAATACAATGTTTATTTCGTGATATAACTTTTAAGTGTTATTGAAAGTGGTTTTTCTTTGTCATATTTATTAGAGGATTATTTTGATTAGAGTTTTATCTCGCGGGTAGTCAAAATGGTTAACAAAATGAAAAGAATTAATAGGATGAGGAGGATTAAACTGTAAGTGGTACATACAATATTATTAGATTGCATTTTTTTGTTAATTTCCATTCAAATAAAATAGTTTCTCTTAGCGTTTTCTTTTTATTATAGTTAAGTACTGTGTCGAAGTGTTCATTGTGCTGAACGCTCGTAAATTGTGAGGACAGTCAGGTAATTAGTCAATGTCGATGCATTTCCGGCCATCTTGTGCGTGCGTACAATTGCAATCACTGCACTAACTATGCATCGATACCTTACCTATTAAAGCTTTCATTTATTTAAGATACATGTGTTGATTTTTGACGGGTTTAAAAGATTTTGTATGTTTGTTTTTGTCTTTTATAAACTGGATGCTACTTACCAAGCTTCCGCCATGCGTTTACGCCCTATTGTTGCTCCCTTTGTCTAATTAGAATATAGGATGATCGGAGAGGAATAAACACGAGTGAAGTTGCATAAAATTCCATCTTTAATTGACCTTGAAGAATCGGTAACTAATCGAAGATTAAGAAAGTGATAGTAAATAAAGTTCCGCAAAAAAGTATACAAATGAAAGTCATCATTACTTGCATGTTTGCAGTCAACTGATATTGCCTGCAATAAAAGAACCCACCGTGTTTATATTTATATGGCCGTGAAAGCCGATTGCGTATCAGCAAACACAAACAACTTATCATTTTATAATTGTTCATTTATTTATTTACTTCGGTACTGTAAACTCAGTACCTATGGAGTGTTTATAATGCAGCACGAAAAATTGATGCTTTTACTTCATAATACACAAGATTTGTTTGTCGAAAAACCCTCCTTCCTACTTAAGTATTATTGCCCACTTGTTGCACGGTTCTGTTGTGCGCTAACAATTTAGACGCCTTAATCTTTTAGAGTTTTCCTCAATATAGAGGTAATACGTGTACACAAATCATTGAGTAAAAAAAATGGCTCAGTTAATTAGTGGGTTTACTGTCCCACTGTAGGACACAGAATTTTATTAATTTTGAAAAGCTACATCGATACTTGGCGAATTAGGAGGACCAAGGCAACAGTCTTCAGCTGCGCATGGCTGTTGCGAGCTTCGGAAATATTGTCTAGATTCCCATCTTGGGATATTGTCGCAATGGCTACGAACCATGCCTCAATAAACATAGCTTACGTAAATGTTCCAACACAAAAACAACTCAAATATACCTGTCTTTCCCAATGCTAGGACCACGCCATGATCACACCTGACCGAAATCACCAGTCCACCATTTACATAATTTAACTAATCTCTCTCTCTCTCTCTTCCAGCACAAACGTAGTGATGAACTACACGGAGGTAGAAGGCAAGGTGCGCGAGGCGACCTCGGACGAGGCGTGGGGGCCCACCGGCCAGCAGATGCAGGAGCTCGCGCTCGCCACCTTCACGTACGAGCACTTCCCCGAAGTCATGTCCATGCTGTGGCGGCGGATGCTGCATGATAATCGCAGCCATTGGCGCAGGACTTATAAGGTTTGTCATACACACATCAAAAACTTTTCAAACCGCTGACAAACTGTCTATTAAGAATTAATCCAGAACAACATTTAACCAATTTCTTAGCAATTTTCCAAAATTCTAATTTGGAATGCACTGTTACGCATGCTTGCTAACCTAGCCTTACCTTTTTACGCTAGTAATATATTCCAGTCATCATTAAACCTTTGGAAACGTACATAACGTTCTTAAAACCAAGATTTTACATAGGTGTCCGTTATTTTTGCAAAAGAGTTTAAGTATTTATCCTTGCACGAACCTGGATAAAAAATAGCTCTTTTCATCTCTGAATACCTTTTGGTGATCTCTGAATGTTTTTTAACTAGTCTTTGTTAAAGTATGCAAAGTCATCGCCAACAATGTCCTTTTAACGATGTATCTCATTAGTTACTTGAAAATGGTCCAGTATTGATTACATTTGGTATGCCATTAAAAGACTGCAACCTGCGATAAGAACTCAACAAATAAAATGTTCGATTTCATGTGAAAATAAATCCATTGGCGGACTTAATGCCATTTTCTGTCAATTAAACCAGTTAATCGCGGTATATTCTAGAAATCTACTTTTTCAAGACAGGTGGGTTCGGTCGAAGGATCAAGAAGTAAGGAAACAAGATGGACAGGCCTTTGCCTAGTAGTAAGGACATTATAGGCTAATAATAATGATGAATGATTTATCTTTGTTCTAGTGCCTGCTACTCTTAAGCTACCTGGTCCGCAACGGTTCTGAGCGCGTGGTGACGTCGGCGCGGGAGCACATATACGACCTGCGCTCGCTCGAGAACTACACATACGTCGACGATGTGGGGAAAGATCAGGTAAAAACTGTCATATTTTTCCAATAAGTTTCAAAATAAGGATGACTACCCACCTCCACCTACTTATAAAGAAACAAAAGAGGCCTCAGGTACACTATTCTGAAAGGATAGGCCATATGAACTTCTTTCAGATAAAATTAAGGGAATTGTAGGTCCAGAGTCCTATAATTCCTTAAAAATAAATGTATTTGCTGTGCAAGGATTAAAATTACCATTGCCGTCACCAATACCTAATAGAATTTAAAAATGTAGTCAAATTATACTTTTATGTTTTTTCTTAGTGTTGGTAGCAAAATCCTTTCCCATTAGGCAAATTAAATGACATAACGAATTTTTGTAGGGTATCAACATAAGGCACAAAGTGCGAGAACTCATAGACTTCATTCAGGACGACGAGAAACTACGTGAGGAGAGGAAGAAAGCAAAAAAGAACAAGGACAAGTATATCGGTATGTTTTATTCATTTCGATAAACTAATATTATAAACAGGAAACATTTGATTGCGAGGAATAGGATCTTAAACTACTTGACCGGTTTGAAAAATTATTTCACTGTTTGGAAGCTACATTATCCTCAGTGAACATAACCTATGTTCTATCCGGGTAGTTCCGACTATCAGTCGTTGTATCGTTTCTAAATATGTGTTAAATCCAGACCCACATTTTCTGTTTTTTTTTTACATATAAACTTTGCTTAAACTTTTCCGTTTGTGTATTTCCTATAGGCATGTCGTCGGAGGCGGTGGTGATGGGCATGCGAGGCAGCTCGGCGGGCTGGGGCGAGTACAGCGACCGCAGCTCCAACTGGGGTACGTATCATACATTATTTAAAATATTAATTATTTTTTCTCGTTGTCACACTGTATGTATAAAGGTCCCACGGGTTAGAAAAAGAAATAAAGTAATAGTCAAAAGGAGTTACTCCACGTATCGAAAGGAAATCCTGAAATGTGGCTCCCAGCTGTCATTTGCACTCCATTGGCAGTGGTTACAAGAAACCAAGAAAGAAGAGATCGTTTTAAGAAAGTCTCACTAAATTGTCTGGGAAACTGGGTTGAAATTATATAGACAGTTGTTTCTTTTGTCACACTGTTTGAGATCATATAAACAGTAATTGTTCCTTTGACACATTGACACTCTGCTGCATTTAGTTAGACTAGAAGCAGACTTTATTATATTAGACAAAAGGTTATCTAGGTAATTATAATTTTGTTTTTCCATGTTACAGAAGAGCCAAAAGAGAGGAATGATGAAGACGAATACGAAAGAGAGGATTCGGACGGCGATTACGGACATCACAGGGAAAGAAGACCACAGAAGTTAGTATACTACAATATTATTAATAAAAACATCGAATTTATATTAAATTTATAATCCTCCTTTTTGGGAAGTCGGTTAAAAAGTGCATTAGTTCAAGTCCTTGGCCTTGATTTTTTGGTTAATGAAAAATGAAATTGAATTTTGTATTATAGTACTTTTCCTTATTTAAAAGGTATATATTCATATTTTCGCCAACATTTTTGCCATAACAAAATTTCATCAAAAAAAAAAATTGGAAGTTGCGGATAAACTCATAAACTACTCCCCTTAGTCCAACGTTTTCCTTGTATACTTACCATTGTATTTCTTCCAGAGAGAACGTATACCGCGATTCAGACGTGGTAAGCTCGAGTCCTCCGCGCGCTCGCTCACTGGAGCGAGCCGAGCGCGTCGAGCGCAACGAACGCCTCGACCGAGCTGAGCGAGCCGACAGGGCGGAGCGAGCCGACCGAGCAGAGAGAGCGGCGCCTAAACCCTTCAGCATTAACCTTAAGAGCCCTGTTAAACAGAAGCCTTCTACACCTGTTAAGAAAATTGATTTAGGTAAGTGCTTGTGGTATTTTACTTGGAAATAAAGAATATTGATTATCATATTCTATTGTTACTCTAGTCATTATAGTTATACTAGTCTAGTGCAACTAGTTTCACATTTTGAAGGAGCTTTTATAGGCCTATTAAATAAAAAATATTGTGTAAAAGTTCACTTACTTTTAACTCTCTCGACTTAGTGCAGTTTACGATAAAATATTTCTGTATAAAATGATCTTTTTGAATATACCATGTATATGTATAGTGATAAATATGATCACATTATTTACCTAAAGAAGAGTAATTTGCCGCATAAGCAATCGACTATAACACCCCGTCGTTTTTGCGTCGTGGGTTAAAAACTGTCATATCATCGACGTATAAAATACCTAATTCAAAATTATCTCTCTTTCCAACCCAGGAGCAGCAGCATCATACGGCAAGTCCTCGACAGCATCAGCGCCGGCTCCTCAGAGCCAGCAGTCGCAGGAGCTGCTGGATGACCTGTTCAAGACCTGTGCAGCACCCGCCGACCCACCACGTGGACTCGACGCTGCTAACGTGCTAGATGACTTTGATCCTAGGTAATGTTATGATCTACCTGGCTTTTTCCTAAGATGGGCTTCTAGTTTAACCAACTGTTCTGTATGATTTGGAGCGACAACCCAGTAGACTACTGGTTAACCCTCGTGCTAAGACCACACATAACTTTTGACTATCGGTGGATTTCTACAACCAATCTACCGCTAATTTGCGATAAGAGATCGAATTTTTACATAAACAACTTAAAAATTATATCAAAAGTCAATATTCAATTTTAATACAACCGATGAATAGGTTTTATTTTATTTTATTTATTTATCAAACAGCTAATTTTATCTTTACAGGTACTTAACCTAATGCGATAAACTAGTTACATTATATTCGAAAACTAAACACAATATTACAAATTAAAATAACACTACCAAAGTTTGAACTTACATACTACTTATAATATAGGTGGCTCTTGTGAACTCATTCAGCGAACAAGTAAACAAATCGACCGTACTCGCCACTGTGTTGAGCGTGCGCAAGGCGCGCGTCAGCGGCGCTCGCTGCAGCAGGTTGGTGCGCGCGCTCGGCACCGCCAGCAGCTGCGGCCGCCGCCGCCTACTCACGTACCCATCCGGCACGCACATGCGTAGCTCCATAAGAATTGTGGAGTTAAATAATTTACCCCGCAATACTTTAAATAAATATACACCCAGTGCCACTTCCCGCCTAGTCTCCAGTTTGAAGTATCCCACCATACCCAACACAAATAATGTTGGGTATAGTAGAGGATAGCCAGGGTATACCTTGTATATTTTTAAATACAAAAACCGGGTGAATTTATTTTGTATCTTCTCAACCATGAATTTGTATTTGGCTTCACTTGGTCCCCATATCACTGCACAGTACTCAAGGTGAGATCTAACCAAGGCGTCATACAAAGCCTTGAGAGCCCCCATATCCCATAGATCGCGGTCTATAATCGCTCGCCTCTGTTCCGCCACTTCCTTTTGGGACTGGCACGAGGCGCGTAAGTTTCCACCTCTCTGGAAAGGTCGAAGACGAGATACAAATATTAAAGATGTGTAACAGTGGTTCACAGAATACGTCGCGACAGTCCCTCAGAATGAACGGTGGTATGCCGTCCGGTCCCACGGAGCGCTTAGATGGTAAACGGGCGAGCGAGCGGTACACCGCAGCTTTGTCTAAACGGTCGAGTTGCGCTCGTGCTGCACACTGTGAGGCCGTGGCACTGGCTGCATTTACGTCTAACGTGGCAGGCTTGGGGCTATATACTGAGTGGAAAAATTGTGCAAACTCTTCGGCGCATTCTTTGTCAGTGAGAACTAACCCGTCTTTAACTAACTTATATTTATTAGAAGTCCCTTTTTTGGATCTCACATAATTCCAAAAAGCCTTTGGGTCTTTAGCTAAATGGTTCTGCACTCGGTCACGATAACGATCATGAGCCAACTTTGTTTCAGTCTTTACTCTCGCTCTTTACTTTTTAGAAATCCATAGTATTACTCTCGTGATTAATTATTTCCTAAGTAAAATAGATACACAGATCACAGATCTTATTGTCTTGAGTCTTGATCTTAGTTATTGAGATGAAATAAACTCACAAATCAGTCAAGAAGTTGCTAAATACCTACTAATATTGTACTTACATTTCAGAGCCGAAGAACCGCCGCTACCACGAAAAGTATCGAACGAATTTGGTGACTTCACAAACGCATTCGGTCCCCCCGCCAACAACAACGAAGGATTTGCCGACTTCTCCAGCGCTTTCACCGATAACAACACTGCTAATGTCAACAACACTAATATCTTGCTGGATTCAAGCAATAACCTGATGAGTGCAGGCAATAATCTGATGGGTGCGAGCAACAACCTGATGGGGGCGAGCAATAATCTGATGGGAGCAAGCAATAACTTGATGAATTCCAACAGTTTGCTTAGTTCTACTACTAATATGAATACAGGTGAGATTATAGTTTTACCTTCATTATAGACTTTAATTTGCAAAATAAGTTTTATAGTCTGTAAAATAAATTCAATATGCCAAAAAAGTATGCCAATAATTTTGAAATACCCTGTAAATAAATTGTTGAAAATAACTTATCTCCGAGTTATCTATCTTTTACTTACTGCCCCAATAGATTAGTAAATTAAAGTGCTTAGTTATAATATACTTTTCGCCCCTAATCGATTAACACCTCAAAGTCAATTTACCTATAAATTCGAAACGTAACTCGTTGCACGTTTCCAAAGAGTTGGCCTTATAGAGAACCGGCAGGAAACTCCATGGTCACTCTTTTAAAAGAAAGTAACATTAAATACAGTACCTATTCATGATAATCTTACTAAAACATCCCAATATTGTCAACAGCCCCATCATCAAACCTGGACCTTCTGAGCGAGCTGTCCCCCACCCCACTGTCAGCGGTGGACACACTATCTGACCACCTGTCCAGCGTCACGCTGCAGCCCGCACTCGCGCCAGGTCAGTACATATAGGGTTTACTTTTATATTTATTGAGACATAATCCTTATAGAACGCGACTGCGCGATCGTCTCACGAATTGACGAAGCGAGCAGGCGACCAAAGCAGTAGTATGGACGCCTTTCGTAAAAATTTTAATTAGGACATCTACGTTATCTTTCCATGCGAATTAAATATCAATAAAATAAAATAATCGCGCGTTCGTACGAGTAAAATTCGCCCTAAGCTACGGTGATCGCGCAATCACGTTCTATTAGGACGATGCCTTAAGGCCTAAAAAAATATTGTACTGTGGTTCAATTCGCGGCAAAAACAATCATGAATATTGGACCACCATGTATGATACCAATTTAAAGTCCTACGTGGGCCAATCAACGCGAACTCGAAGCGATTTGAAGTAAATTCAAATACATATGTCCGCTATCTGTCCCTATCGCGTGGCTTCGCGTTCGCATCTTGATTGCTCACATAGGACGCACCCTAACAGTATTACAGATTATTATATTACTTGTGATTATGTATTAGTATGTTCGTACTAAATAATATGTGCTACCAAAAATCTAATTTGAATAAGTATGAGGTGTTTTAATTTAAATTAAGTCTACTTAAGTATATTTTCATTGATGTTCAAAAAATGTTTGCAGCTGTGTTTTATTTTATTGCGACAGCATGATTATGTAATACTACTTAATATTAAAATATGTATACATTTTGTTATTATTTTTCTGGTTGCCTTAACTTTTACTTGTTTAGTTGCTTAATATTTTATGTCTAATTTAAGGACTGGTTTAAATAAAATCACTCAAATCAATTCAATTCCTGTTAGGTGCATCTACGTGTGAAGGATTATGTTAAAAGCACTATGATAACTCTGTCGTATATACGAGCACAAATCGAACATCGTCCGCGCGCGGTACTCCCATAATCCGCGCGTGTTGCTAGCTCTGTTCGCGTGCTGCTCCCTTTGTCCGCGCGTGTTACTCTTTCTATCCGCGCGTTTAACTCTGTATGGCGCGTGGTACTTAGCGTAATTCGTCATTCATACCTAATTAGGGTTCCGTAGTAAACTTATATAAACCCTTATAGTTTCGCTATGTCTGTCTGTTCGTCCGTCCGCGGTTAATCTCAGTAACGGTTTAGAGGTCTAACAATATGTATATCATTTTTTTAACGACGCTAAAAATCATCAAATGACCCCTCCCGCTGTGGGTTAGCAGCGGTGAGGGAGTGTCAGACTCTTACTGACTAAAAACCGTCGTGTTCCGTCGTAGGCCTTTTATGTACCAGGGCCGCGGTAACTCTTTCGAACAATTCCGCAGCCCCGGCAGGCCTTGGCCCTGCTGGGTCCCGCTGGGGTTGCTGACATCTCTTTGAGGATCGCGTGAACTAGACATGGAGAACTAGACATGAGCGATGAGCCACCCAAACTCACCGCGCACAGACCCATGTATAACAATCACGCCCAAAAAGTGCAAAAAATATATATGTCACCGTAAGATTACAAACATCGTTAGATTACAATCTATCTCGAGAGATTGTAAACTGTCGAATTATTGTGAACTGTAACATCTGATTGCAATTTAACGCATTATTTTTCGCTATATTATAATCTATCGATGAGAAATTGTCAAATTGTCAACTGTCCGAAAGCTCTCCCTGATTGGTCAGTCTTTTTATAAGATCGACCAATCACGACCAGCCGTTCTGTTGCCATGGAGTTCCCGTAGAGTTAGGAATGAATTTGTGTTTGAAGACAAACTACCTAATTATTTTGTTTCTTATAATTTTCCAATTTCATTTAAATAAAACTACTTTTACGGATTTTATCGCGGTCGGTTTTAAACGTCGGGATTAAATAATATAATATAACCGCGATAAAATCCGTAAAAGTAGTTTTATTTAAATGTCTAATATTCGCGTAAGTGTCAGAAATCAATATGTTTCCAATTTCAATTTGTGTTTGAAGAATAAATATTTCGTTACAATTTGTTCTCTCCATATGTCAGGAATATTAATTACATACTCGTACTAAATAATAAATACTTGAAGAATTTTTGAAGAGCATTTATTTTATTTAACTGACACCTCTATTTCATTCCTAACTCTACGGGAACTCCATGGGAACAGAACGGATTATTGGTCGATCTTACAAAAAGACTGACCAATCAGGGAGAGCTTTCGGACAGTTGACAATTTGACAATTTTTCGTCGATAGATTATAATATAGCGAAAAATAATGCGTTAAATTGCAATCAGATGTTACGGTTCACAATAATTCGACAGTTTACAATCTCTCGAGATAGATTGTAATCTAACGATGTTTGTAATCTTACGGTGACATATACAAAATAATATTAGTATCCCCATACCCCCTACTGAGTGGCTTTATATTATTGTTTCATTTCAACCCTAACGTGTGATATATTGTTGGATAGGTATTTAAAAATATATAGGAGTTTACTGCAATATTTTGTTTTATATAGTAGGTAATTTTTTCTGAAATAATCGCTCCTAAAGTCTAAAACAATGTCCCCTTTAACTTTTGAACCATAAGATTAAAGAATATTATGCCGAATGTCAAACTTTATATAGACTTTCAAGGTAAATTAAAATGAACTCGATTCACAGTTTTTGGAAAACAGAATAATGATCAATACAATTAGGTATGGGCTATATTCGAGAAATTGCGGATCCCTTCACTGAGCGTGGCCCGGCGCGTTCTTTGCCGGTGTTTTTGTACTATATATGTATAAGTTTAGTTGATAAATGTTAGTTCTTTATTAATTTTCTTTAAACCTGCGAATTTTTGCCAATCAGTGTAGTATTTTTTTTGTCAAAAATTCAGTCAGATGTTATTATCTGTGTGTTTTTAAACTATTGGAATGTCATTGTGCGCATAATGTGTGCTGTAAATATTACTGATATGTATTATTTTAGTTGGTTGTTTTATTATTATGCGTTTTATTAGTTACGTGGCTTATTATGTTTTATTTAGCACGTTTTTCGTTTACAAAATGTGTTTATCGTTTCGACTCGGAGCGCGTTTTTTATCTAAAATTGAATACATGTCACTTGACATGGTTCTGTTTGGTGATCCGTCGATTTACCGGGTTTAAAACAACGTTATTTTACCGTGTTTTATTTGAACGATACAAAAGTGCATGTGTGACCGTCGAACGAACCAAACAGTTTTGGACACTTTCAGGATTTTTTTCGTTGCAGGCGAGTTGTTTGGTACCGCGTGCCAGCGGGCGCTGCGCCGCGCCGCCCTGCACGTGCAGGCCGCGGGGCGGGTCCGCAGTGCTGCCGAGCTCGGAGCCCTGCAGGCG
Organism: Helicoverpa armigera; assembly: GCF_030705265.1. NCBI lineage: Eukaryota > Metazoa > Arthropoda > Insecta > Lepidoptera > Noctuidae > Helicoverpa > Helicoverpa armigera. Next base: position 10,114,585 of record NC_087140.1, on the reverse strand, counting down.
GCGCTGGCGGGGGCCCGCGAGGCGCTGCCGGGCCCCTTCACGCTGCAGCGCCTCACCCGCGCCGACCCGCCCGCGCTGGTGGGCCGCGAGCTCGACGCCTACTCCGATCTGCTCACCACGCTGGCTCGCTGCCTGCTGCCGCAGTGGCCGCTATGCCGGCAGCAGATACAGGACCTCTTCACCCTCGACGAGGGCGCACACAACGCCAGGGAGGCCCTCTCCATACTCTGCAGCTTCCTCAAGCACGAGACCGACATGACCGCCGTCAAGGCCCTGTCCGACATACTGGTCGCGTACATCAAGAGCGACGTCATCTTCACCGCCATAGTGGACTGCTGCACTCCCGACGCCGAGGACACTGACGCCAGCGACCGCGACGACGCCTGGGAGCACTACGTGCAACTGCTCGTAACACTGCCGCAGAGAGTCGCCAATAGATTAGAGATCAATACCCCCAAGGCATTCTCCCATGAAAACTTTGCTTACTATTTAATATTCCACGTGATAAGGGCGATAGATTTCATGTCCCAGAGCAGTTTCCAAGAAAGCACGCAGTATAAAATCAAGGGGCTGTCCCACTTTGTATCTAAGATTATCACAAACTTCTACATGGGCGGGGACTCGCCCGTCATAGCCAGCTTCGTGGACATACTGTCCGCGTGGACCGAGACTTCCGAACAAAACCGATACGTCAAGCGCAAACTCATACAAACATTACTAAAACATTTATCCCGACAAGCGATAGAATACCTGAGCATAATGCTACTGAAGCAGTGCCCCATACACTATAAAGCTGATCAACAGATAATATACAACGTTATCGGTGATAACTTCGACACGAACAATGATTGGAAGGAAATACTCAGTTTCAAGATACCTTTTTACGTAAAACCCAAAGACTATAAGGATACGACGATACAGGAGAACTTGTTATACTATCTGTCGTACACGAAGAACTCTGAGGGAAACATGAACGAATTGATTCTGAAGCTAGCCACAGTGTGGGCGGACGTCAGGCTCATCAACACTTCCAACTTAATGGAACATATCTACATCTCACAGCTACTCATCCTCGCAGTTCGGTACAGGGTCACCATGTCTCTCTGGAGTAAGTCAGTTTGGAAGACTTCAGAACTTAAGAATATTTTACTGCGAGGCATGGGCAAACATCTCGACGTGCTGTCCCCAGAGTTCCGCTGTGTGGGCACCGCCACTATAGAGATAATACTCAAGATCATGGCTGAACTAGAAACAGATAAGAAACCAGAACTCAAATTCCAGTACGACGATATGGGAGACTCGTGCAAACAAATATACCAGAACCTAAAAGACTTGTCGCACCGATGTCTTATAGACCACAGACGCAAGGGGCCGGACAACTACGCGCCTCGACAGATCAATTTAAAGCTATCGCTGGATTATATCGCGAGCAGATTCGCTAAGGACGAGAACTGTAGAGCGCATAATACTATAGTCTCTTGTGCAGTCAAGGGCCCCGAACAAACTAAGGAAATAGTCAAAACTATTATATCTGTAAAACTAGACGCGTTAGATGGAAAGCAAGAAAATCTGGATTCCGATGACGATCTTGTACCTTATGACATGAGTAATGATATTTCTGTCAGTGTTAAGAAACATCCCAAATATCTAAGAGATGTACTAGAGATCATCGTTGAAGCGTCAGATGCGGAACTATTTGAGTGCAGCGTGGAAGTGGCCGAGGAAGTGGTCACCAAACAACTGAGGGATGAAGATCCGAAGGTTGTAACCGAGATACTAGACGTGTTCGTGCATCTCGAGCCTAAATACCACATAGATGATTTCGACAACATCAAGTTCAAAACGTGTGTAGCGATTGTATGTCAACGACCTGAGGTAGCGGCTCCACATCTCTGCAGGGAAATACACACGGACATAGGACGATACTCAATTGCAACCAAAATGTTCATGTTAGACGTATTATGTGAAGCTGTCAATAGGATATCCGGAGTGTACTCGCACAAAAAACTAATTCCACTTAAAACTGAAGACATCATTTGCGAGCCCCAGAAAGATCTTTCGCCCGAAGAAATCATAAGGCGAAGACTTATTAATAAAACTAGGTATTTCCACACGAAAAAACCACATCCCTTTTCGAAAGCCAAAAGGAATATATTTGCGGCTGTTGCTGACAATATCTTCTATCCCTTAGTGGGGGGTTTTGGATATAATCAGCTGACGCTTAGCCAACACAACCTCAAGCAGGATGTGGACAACATACTGTTATTAAAATACCTGGCAGTCGTCGGCAACGTGGTGCTAGCAACGAAGAACTGTCCCAATGTGACGACATACTGCTGGGAGGTTGTTAAGATAGTGCTATACATGCGATATACCCCGGAGCCAACGATACAGACGAGTGTGATGTCACTACTCGCGTCTGTGATCCTCGTGGTGCCGGCGAGTATACTCAAAGTGGAGTTCTTCGATGTCATGATGGAGCTGAGGTCGTGGCTGATCGACTGCCTCAAGAATGTCGACCTGACCATGAGGCTCGGCGGCCCCAAGTCTGAATCGGCGATATTCGCCGGACAAGTCTTAGCGTTACTCGAGAAAAACTTAGGAGACATTGAGTAATACTATCGTATTATAACAATGTCTTAACTGATAGTTTTGTAAGCGAAATGTTGTGGAAGTTCAATTCTGAATGTAAGCGATAGTGGCCAGGCCATCTGAGATTCCATGTAATTCTGATAGGTTTAAGTTTTGATGCTAATTGATTACAACATTGTAGTGATTCCTATGATCTATGTGTCTGTATACCCACCGTCAATACATTACTTAATGTCAACAATACTGTGTTTTATTTCACAACGCCACTGAAACTTAAAGAATGGTGTTAAAGATGTCTTTTGTATAGTTGCTTACCAAATTCACCTTCTATAACTTTGTTGCTAAAGTTGCTTTAAAACACATTCTTTAAGTAAGAACCCAGCTCAGAAGACTCAGAAATAGCAATAAATACATTCTTACAATCCAAACAGGTATTCAACCGACGCCCGTGGGTCTCCTGAACCCCATAGCTCCCAACAGCACCGGGGCGGGTACAGCCCCCGCCGCCGCCGCCGCCAAGCCCGCCGCCAAGCTCGGCGCCACGTGGGCCGACACCACGGGCGCCATCAACATCGACGTGGACAACCTGCTCGCCCCCCGCTCGCCCCGCGCCGGCCCCGCGCCCTCCATCAACCAGCTCAAGTCGTCCCCCTCCAGCCCCGCGCACCAGCTGCCTCCATACATGATGCAGACCAGCCTCAACAACAACTTCGCCAGCGCGCAGCCGGGACAGCCCATGCGGCCCGCCTTCGCTCACAACAACTCCTTCCTCCAATGATATTGGTTACTGGCAGATATTTGCCAGAATGGTTGAGTTAGATTTAGTTGCGGATTGGAGCAATGGTAGAAAAATATAAAATTTCCATTATTTTTAATATTTTCTGTATAGACTATTATGATATCATTTTTATTGAGTTGTGTACGTTTTCGTGCTCAAAACTCTTCGATAGTAATTTTCTTACTTTATTTTAAAATGTCCGTTGATTTTGCATGTGTATAAGCTTTTTTCAATGAACGCCTATCCTAAAGTTCCTCTAATTTATTAGTAGATTAATATCAATATTTAATCTGACAATAAAATTAAATCGCACTTTTGTGATGCGAAGTAGCGGTAGGAAGGAAACTAATATCATGATTATACCGCTCTTTGCTAGTTAAATTATATACCATTGCTCCATAACCTAAAGTACCTATCGATGTGGGTTTCGGAAATTAGTACTAAAAGTGAAATGAAAACAATTTTTATACGAATTTGATATTATAATAAAATTGGCGAGGCCCACGCATGTACATAAGTACATATCAAAATATATCGCCTGATATTATTTGTTGTTTCGCTGGAGTGGCTGAGATGAAGCGAGACTATATATGCATTATTTAAAATCTGTCAGAATTTACTTAAAAACTACTCAAACGCTACTTTAACTGTTTCTTCTAACCATACCGCTTTAAGGGTAGGTATCGAATATCTAAGAATTAGGCGTCTCAACGAAATATGTCTAAGATCCTTATAATCTTCCGTTCGAAGATGTGTTAAGGATATTCCACGGAGTGCATATCTTATTTGGTACACAGGTACACTTTTTGCGGCTCAAGTATTAAAAATTTTCCAGTAAAACATTCGCTAATTCTAGTTTACATTGAAATTAATAATTGCAAGACATAAGTCTACGGGTCTAAGACAGAAGCAATACAATCTATAACATGAACTATATATCAAACTATGTTCTAAAATTACTTTTATTATTGATTGTTAATGTTTTACTTTATTTCTTTTAAAACTGTTTGAAATTACTATGTTATCTTAACTTGTGAAATTTGGTTTTACGTCTATGTAATCTAATGCTCACTTTACATTCCTTCCAATTATTTTCTACTTAAGTTAATAAAATTATACATTTCTTGAAAGTATTCTATTTATTTACATTGAAATTACCCATTTTAGTTTGTCAAAATCACGCATTATGAATTATAAATGAAATCCCTAGATAACTGCCATATTGAAAGGAATTATCTGATAGCTAAGCTCAGTTTAATGTAGCTAAGTAAGCCAGCTCACTGGTCATGATTAGATAGATAACATACTTCTCACGTTCTCATTGTATTCTATTGTTCGGGACGAGGCAGACTTTGGCACAAACTAATTTGTTTTATGGCTCAGCATTCAACACGGCATTTGTGTGCTTTCACCGTCTCGAAAGTCTTAAAATCTTCGAAAGGAGTTGTAAGCACAACACTAACAAATAAAAGGCTGCCTCGACTCAAGCAACAGTGAATTAACTCGAAACATTAACCAATTGTAAAGAATTTATCTTCTTAGAAACTGATCAACATCATATAACTTTAAAGAACAATTTATCGACTATAACGACACACTTAGACAACAGGATCGATGATTTTATCGATATAAAGTATCGATATCGAGTGGTAGCGTATCCGACGTTATAGGAATATTTTTTATACCCGCTTGGAGTAGCCGATGTGTAGTGTCAAACCCTTAGTGTTACAGTGTTTTTGATGTAAGTGTTACAATAATTAATAATATATTGTATTATAGTAATGTATGTGCGTACTTATGTTGTTACGTTTGCATGCAATGTGACGTGGTAGAAATTCGAGAGATTAGGAAATTGTTATTTGTGTGTTAAGAACATAACGAGCTTAAATGGAATGTATGAATATCTTTTAGAAGGGGAAAAATTAAATATTTGATTAGTGAGTTTCTTTAGTGTGACAACACATTGAATGGTAAAGTTCTGAATAAAAAAATTGAACTTTAAGACATCATGATAATGGTATTATCAGCTAGAAAAATAGAAACGTTTATTGTTGGTTGTTTATACGCGTAACATTGCAAGCAAAAGTCTACGTACATAATTAAAGAAGTTTGAGATGCGGAATGAATTTGTATACTGGTAGGAACATACAAGTAGGGATATATCCTTCATTATTTGTTTTGTACTTAAAATGTTTGTTTGTATGTAATCATGAATTTTTTCAAAGCACTGAGTTATCTATGCATTTAATTCATTCCGTTTTTATACAGGCGTTGTGTTTACGGCAGCTCTAAAATTATTATTTCTATTGTAAATAGTCAACTATAATATTTATCAGGTTGTTATACCTATATAGGTCAAGTTATGTACGCTTGGAAGTAGTTTCATCACAATTGAAAAGCAGTTGACTATTTTAAACAGAAATAAGTTAAATGTAATTTATTTTAATGTGTATTATTTTATTACTTGCTTATAATGCGTCTTAGCGAACAAAATCAATCATAATTGGGACCAAAGTATCAAAATTATTTTACAGGATCGTAGGCGAGCGCATTATATCAGATGTCAGTTTCATTTAGTATCAACATTTATGTTATCGATTTAATAACTTCTATTGCACAAGTTTAACAGGTACTTCAATTATACTAAGTCGTTTATTTTATTAAACTTTTTTTGTATTCCTTTTCTCATTTCACTTCTAACACATTGCCAGAATTGTTAAAATAGACATTGCAAACGCAAAAATAGACCTTTCTCGTTAAGTAAGATTCGTTCAAAAGTTCGATATTATTATTTCTGGTTAATAAATGAAACTGACATACAATGAATTTAGAGTGCTTCTGTAATCTTGGTGCGTAGTTTTATTTTGAAATTAATAGTTTGATGTTTCAACACGATCATGTATTATAGTTGCATCCCGCTTGCAGATTGTAACTTCACAAATTAATAACAATTGATTCTACTGAAATGATTTTTTTAATGTACATACAAATCAAGGCGAGATTAGGAGAAAGTAACATGAGAAATGACTGAGTTAGATTCAAATTGTGAAATAAAGAGTGAATAACCTTAAGTTCATTTCAACGCTATGTATCGGAAAACTTGAGTGATGTTCTTCAATCTGTAATGTGGGATGTATGTAAATATAATTATTCCCTAATTTTCGTAGCTCTTCCATTGATTTCAACGTAATGGAGATTTATGAAGCAATAATTATGGTTTAAATCATTTGTTCGTAGTTAATCGATAGAAACGAATTTTATTAGTTTAAAAATTATATTAATTTAGAATGTTTATCATGAAAGTATAATTATGTGTTGAGTGTCATTACTACGATTATTCGCACAATTATTATTATTAATTAAATATTTTATTTTTGAGTAATGATAAGTTTATTATTGAGAAATTGATTTTATTTTAACAATAACCCCACCTGGGTGTATCGCCACGGGCATCATCAGAAATGTAATAAAATAGCCCATTTATTATTATTATGTAATTGTAATTATTCGTTGTAATATCAAGTGGTTGTTAGTTCGGCTCGCGTGCTCCGGCACTGTATACAATCAAGGAAGAATTGTGTATGTTGATGAAATGTATTGAATAAAACTTAATTATTAAGCTATGCGTTTTATTTTATAACCTTTCAGATTGTGCCAATCAAAAGTGTGTTACGGACGTATGTGAAATCGTAATTCCGAGATTGCATATAACATGTTAGAGTTATGCCCGATTCGTCATTTTAGTGATTTGGCATCCATAAAAAACGTGTCCCAGTTGGTCATTCAATAAAATATTTTATTTTGCTTAGTCCCAATTGGTCATCCGTACTTTATTTTGTAAAAAGTACTGTCAACAAGATAAGCTTTACAATATTGTAATATGTTTTTTTTTTATTTATTTTGGTTATGTTTTTTCCGAATATGGCAAGACGCTATTAATAAAATCGCGATTTCAACGGCGTCACACACCGCACGGCCAAAACCAAAATACCAGGATCGCATAAATCAGATGAGTAATATACCAATCAACGAGTGTCCATGGAACTGCCCACCGTGTACTAGGACCGCATAACTTACAGGAGTATAGCAGTCAAGAGTGTCAGGATTTTACGTTTTTATCCTAATTGTAGATAAACATACCAATTTACACCATCATTCATCATTTTTATGTATACAATCTCTTTGCTAGTTATGGGCCCCTGGTACTTTTGTTACCGGCACAAAAAGTATCGAGTCACATTTTCGGGTTTATAAAATGCCCATGTTGTCTTCACCTGTGTTTTAATGTAAATTTTATTATATTTTATATGAGAGCCATACCTTTACCTACATCGAAGTTTTTCATTTAAAATTTCTTCTAACACTTTTATTTCTGACGGTACTCTGATACGTGAAATTTTATGCGGGTGACGAATCGGAACTCAAAATTTAAATATAAAATTATTTATTTTGCTCGAATGACCAATTGGGATTTGGTGTATGGAAAAAATAGTTGGTGACCAATCGGTACTAATGACAAATTGGGAATAACTCACATGTTAGGATTAGAAAAAAATGCGAAAAATCAAACACAAGTCTAATTAAAGCCATTAAATTTTATTCGTGAAAAATTGAGCGCATTTAAACTAAGCCTAAACAAAAATATACTTAAAATTAACTATATACGCTAAAATTAATACAATTAATGAAATATTTCATTGAAGCGTCACAACAATACTGCAATCACTGAGAAAATAAATATTTAGCATTTTCATTGAGATTTAAAAAAAAATATTCGATATTATTCAGTCTTATTAATAATTAAAATTAAAAAATGGAATTTAAATAGAAAGAAATGGAATGACTCAACAATCATTGCCGTTAAATTACAATAATTAAAAAAATACGATACAACCATGTCGATTACAAAAATAAATATAAAACGTATTAACTGCACCACAATGTTGTTTCATATTGAACATCATACATGTAGACAATGTTTAATAAATCACTACTCATTAATAAGAATAATAATAGGACGCCATTGAGAAATCATTCTCGTAACAATTACTAATTTAATACTTTTGCAATGAATTACCAACATGTAATGGTACAGTTCAATTTAAAATTACAATAAAATCAGATCAAAATATTCGAGACAAATAATATCTATATTGTTCATTAATCATTAATTACTACAATTAAAATAATTAACATTACATATAATAAAATAAAACTGGATGGAATTGTACGATACAAAACAGATAATTGAAAATAATACAACTGATGTAAAATGGCAGTGAAAATATTCTAACGCTCAGAAATTGTGAGTAAAAATTTTTTCACTTTGATTTATTTATCGATATCTATTTTGAAAAAAATACCTTTATTATTTCGAATGTGTTTTACACAAGCTACAGATTTAAAAAACAATTATTGTAACGTGAAATCAGCTTCAAAGATCATTGTTATCGGTCTTAGAGATATCGGTACAAAAATTATCGATATCGATAAACAAGTCAAAGCGAGGCAATTGATTATTCTATCTAAATCGCGTGTGGTGCGCGGTTCGTACGTTATAGTACTAAGCTACCATCTTTTACAACCATACGGCACAATATTCTTAACTATATTCTGTTACTGAGTATCAATTTCTACATAATTTTCACATACATTTTGAGGTACCTACTTTTTATATGAGTGTCTAATTGTCATCTGTAGTTAAGATACAATTCAAGACAAGATTAAAGATAAGATATAATTCTCTTTCTCATCTCTGTACCAAGTTGTAAGCGTAACAGACAGACAAGAGTTACTTTCGCATCTATAATATTAGTAGGGATGTAAATGTAACAAATTTTGTAGAAATATGATAATTTCAGTAACAGAGAAGTTTAGACTTAACTTTAATTTACAAGTCTTATTATTGTCGTTCGACAACCGCTCTCAGCAGACACCTGACACAAGTTGAAATGTAAAAAAAAAAACGTACAAAAATAAAAACTAGACATTCTAATTACTGTAATGTCAAAAAATATGCGCATTTAGAGAGAAATCATACTTATATGAAGTAACCTATAAAAATAGGATTAATTAACTTTCTATTGGACAAATAACTTTGCTTATACTAAAGTTCATTTTCAACTTGCATCAAAAATACAGTTTTTCCTTCACTTCAAGGCAAATTAGCATCTAGCAATATTCTATCGTGTGTTAAACAGTGCAGATAAAAGTTGCTCAAAGATCAATAAAAGCTGGAAATTAACACTTTTTAAGGCACTTTCACTGTAAATGTTATTTAGAACTATTTAACTGACTTTAGAGTACCTATAGTATACTGACAAAAGAAATGCATGATTTAATTTTCAAATCAATCGATATTGTAGTTGTTACAACCCTAGGAAATACTGAACTTAGGCTTTACAATGAATTAAGAAATATTTCGACCACATAACGTTTAGGGAATAATGCTATACGCATTTGTATGGCCAAGGGGTGTAAATCCTATATTTCAAAGTCCTTAATAAATCAATCAGGTCGATTAATAATTAATTAAAATTAATAATTTAATTGTATTAAAATCACTTAAAATTATAACTAAATTAAATCACATATTATATTAAAATTGAAAGTTTCGGATTTCACTGAGAATCGTTAAAATTAATAGTAAATCATTATTATAATTAGGATTCTTTTTTTTGTTTGTTATTTTGTGCTCTCTATTTATTCGTAGTGGCGCTAGTGGGACGCAAGTGTGATACAATTAGAAACATTACAAGTAATTTATTATAAATTTATTATCAAACTAGCTTTTGCCCGCAACTTCGTTCGCGTGGAATAGTGACTACCAGCAGATTTTTGATTTGCCCAATAGATGGCGCTATATGTCCGGAATAATTTTTTTTTATTTTTTTTTGTAATAAAAACTATCCTATGTCCTTTCTCAAGTTTCAAACTATGTCTGTACCAAATTTCACACAAATCGGTTCAGTAGTTTAGCCGTGAAGAAAAGACAGACAGACAGACAGAAAGACAGACAGACAGACAGACAGAGTTACTTTCGCATTTATAATATTAGTTTGGATAAACTTGAATTCAACGAAAACTAAACGTGTATCACAAAAAACCAAAGCAAACATCATGATTTCGATTTTGAAGTTTTATTAAAACTCAAACAGTTTTGCAAAAATTTTCTATTTCAAAATTGATACATACCGAAAACACCCATGACAGATACCAAAAAAAACTTAATTTATCTTCATTTATGATTTCTTTCCAAAACTACATTACTGCATTCGAAATCACCAAAAAAAATAATACATACCTACAATAAAAAAAATGTCTGTCCCACTAGCGCCACCTACCTTATTCCTTGCATAACTGTCAGTTGCGTTCCGTCTCTCGCGGCGATCACACGTCTTTATTGAGTGCATACATGACGCTCGTGTCGAACGACGCGGCCACCGTGTAGTTCTTGGTAAGGAGAAAGTTCGTAGTCTTATTGCGGATGGTATCGTTGCTGAATTGTACCTCTATCATCTGGAATTATAGAAACAAATGATTTAATAAGACACTGTTTGTGGAGTATCAAATCAAATTGTAGGCTATTAAGAGAATATGTATTTGATTAAAATAGTAATTTTGTCCGATAAGGATTTTTCTGTTTGTCTGTCACCAGACAAACTCAAACTTATTCAATCATATTTGGCTGCTAAACAGAACTTTTTGAACCTCAAAATTTAACACCCCACTCCACATCATATTTATCATCAGCAAAAACAGCAGAAATATTTACAGATGATGTATTTCTGTTGCAACTTAAACGACGATGAAATAGATATTTTAGAGGGTACCCGGATTCTTTCCTTCTGGTTTTCAAACCCGAGTTTCCAAAATAGCGATAGTGCACAAGAATTTGCGCAGACACAAGTGCACTTACTTTTCCTTCACTCTTATAGCCCAATGGGAGGTGGGTGTCATCGACGATAAAGTCCAGACTCCGGGCTGCTTTATGAAAGTTTCTTACCCACACACTCAGAAACAAATTGTTACTCATTCCTTAGTGAAGGATTTCATTGCCAATCCGTCACTAAAGAGTGACTTGATTATACATCAAATGTCTCTGAGTGCGGGGTTTAATGTGTAGGGAAGATATCCTCACCGGCAAATGCACCCTCTCATCATCAAAAGGCAGATGCGTGAGCGCAGGCAGGGCACTGGCCCCGCCCAGCAGCAGCAGCTGCGCCCGCGCCGCGTCGCCCGCCAGCAGCACGGTGAGCAGCGGCAGGCACAGCACGCGCGAGCTGAACACGCTCTCCTGGGACTCGGTCTCTTGGTATGTCACCTGGGAAGTAGATTAGAAAGGAAGGTATGATTTTGTTAAAAATTTCTAGTAAAAAGGGAGAATATGTGTTCTTAATGTAAATGTTTAATTTGATAACGAGTTATGTTTTAGGGATGCACGATTACTGTTCGTGAATTATGCTTTTTGATCCAGTTATTACTATATGGTATATTATTAATACCTATGTATTTTTTATGGTTCTCTAGATTTGCGCGAGGAAATGCATTCTACTCTACGCTCGAAGGACCAAACTATGCAAGACTCATTGTAGCTCATACAAGAAGAATATCAGAATGCCATAGAATACGCTTTGAAAGCGAAGATAATAACGTTTCTCGTTTCCCGAAAACCACATTTTGACGCGTTACTTTCTTAGGAGATCTTCCGTTATGACATCTCCGCGCATCATTTAGTTTTCCACGTGCATATGGCATACTTATTACTTTTTATCGGCACATGCTAATGTGGTAAACATGACTATGTGTAAGAAGTAAAGCAAGCTGTTTTTCTAACCTTTCTTTTTTTAGTCAGGGGTTTCACTACTCCTTCTAGAATGGAGATAAAAAGTATAGTTTGAAGATGTTACCTCTCTCGGATGCTCCGTGGGGCTGAGACACGCGTGCAGAGCCCTGGCCGGCCCCCGCAGCGCCAGGTAGTCTCGCGCCGCCGCCCGCACCACCACGCCGTCCCAGCCGCGCGCCGACAGCAGGTACGCCGCTGTACCGGATACAGGGCCGCGGGGGACGAACTCTACTAGCGTGCCGTTGTACTGCACACGAAAAGAACACAATTAAAATCTAAAAATAATTTATTAAAACTTGGCTGCAAAACAACACTTTTCGTACGTCAGAAGACAACGTCCATAACGCCCTTCACCACTTTCATGTGTTTTTGCTGGGAAGAAGAAGTGGCGCAACAAACTCCAAATCAACACATGTAATGCAATTTACAAAATACCACTGCTGGGCAAAGGCCTCCCCATCTCGCTTTAACACTTCCTGATCCTTCGACAGACTCTACCAGTCTCGACAGTAGGCAATAATACAAATATATGGTAAAATATTATCCAATGGCAATTTAAATACAAACAAATCATGCCTGTTTATACAATTTTTTTCTTGCACCCAAATAGAAAGTAGTTTATAATCTTCCCGAGGGTGCCACCTGTGTTACGAAATTATCATCTTAATAGTTGGGTTTGCCCAATCAGAGACAGAACTAGACTTAAAATATTTGCCTAAAAAATCAACTAAAATCTACGTAACGAAAAATTTCATTTTTATAGCATTGTTAAGCATACTAACTTACTGCCTACGTTCACACATCTCCATGTGTGGACACGAACAAAGACGTATTATATCTTGAATGACGTAGGAATATGACTATTTACCAGTTGAGATAACATTTTCAGTCCAATTTTGGTACTGTTTACCGTGATTCCTTTTAAGTTTTGAATTTATCTCTACGATGACGTAAAAACGATAAAAACAGAAGAACTTTAACATAAAATACAATATGAATATAAGATACTAAGTGGTTCCTATAATTTCACCCGCGTCTCGGAGAAACTTGTCCCTGTACCCAGATATAACATAATGTTGCCTCTATCACCGAAGGATAAAGTAGCTTCCCAAAAATGTTTTTTTTTCAGATCAGTTAATTAGTTTCAGAGCCTATATTTAATCAGTGTAAGAAGTATCGATTGTTAAATGAAACTGTTATGTTTAGAGTATAGAATAAACGAGGCATTGTAACAAATCCGAAGGCCGAGGAATGTGCTAACAATGGCGTGAGAATTACTAATCAATATTGTGCTCCAAACATGTTTACTCATGTTGTTTTATTTCACTTTCTTTTCTACAACTATGTATAAGTTTATATAAAAAAAAAATAGTTGGGGATGATTTTATTATAATACTCATTGTATCCCGTGGTTTAACTTTACTCCCCTAAGGACTACGTCTAACAATCGGGTCACGAAGTGTGTTGCCCTTTCACGCAAAAACTACTAGACGGATTTTGATTAAACTTGACAGAAATATAGCTTAAGTATATATCAGAATAAAATATAGACTATTCCTTATTCAAGTGCGGGAAGCGATTACCTTAGGAGTCGGGAGAAACCGCGGTTGGAAGCTAGTTTAGTCAATAATAGTTTTATGAATGGCTTGTTTTTTATACTACAAACAAACACTTCAAACGGGGAAGTACATAATGTTTACGGGATGTAACAGGATAAGATGAGACACAGTCATAAGACTCATGTGTCATGCCTCACAATAGCAAACACATCACTACAGACGTCATTTCCTCAGTTGCTATGTACATTGGGTTTTTAGTATACATTTACATAGCTGTTGATTTGAGAGAGTCTACAAACTGTGTTATAAATTAAAAAAAAAATGCTTTCTTTTTATCTAATTATAAACAGGAAAACTTTGTTTGTTTGTAATGGATAAACTTAAAAACTACAGGACCGATTTAAAAAATTCTTTGACCCTTAGAACATTTAGGCTTTATTTTATCCCGGTACGGGCAGGTTCCCACGGGACGCGTGTGAAACCGCAGAAAAACGGCTAGTACCTAATATCTTCAAAAAAACTTGCATATAAGTGAGAAATCAAATGGCAAGTTTTGCTAGCGTTTTGCGGTAATAACGACTTCGACCACTTTTTTCAAGTCGGCCCAATATATATATCGGAATAATAGGTAAATATCTATGTGTATGTTGGAGTTATGCCCGATTCGTCATTTTAGTGATTTGGCATCCATAAAAAACGTGTCCCAGTTGGTCATTCAATAAAATATTTTATTTTGCTTAGTCCCAATTGGTCATCCGTACTTTATTTTGTAAAAAGTACTGTCAACAAGATAAGCTTTACAATATTGTAATATGTTTTTTTTTATTTATTTTGGTTATGTTTTTTCCGAATATGGCAAGACGCTATTAATAAAATCGCGATTTCAACGGCGTCACACACCGCACGGCCAAAACCAAAATACCAGGATCGCATAAATCAGATGAGTAATATACCAATCAACGAGTGTCCATGGAACTGCCCACCGTGTACTAGGACCGCATAACTTACAGGAGTCAAGAGTGTCAGGATTTAACGTTTTTTATTAAACGGTTTTATTTACCTTACCCTGTTTGTTTTATTATTTATTCTTTCTTGGGTCAAATTTAGTACCTAATTCAAATTTAAGTACCTTGCTGTTGTCAGATTGATCTGAAATTTGGTACACACCTTTAATTCCGATGACAATACAATATACTAATATCAATAACATTGTAAATCCAAGATGGCCGCCGGTACAAAATGGCGGATTACATATTTTTTCCACAACCCCCTCAATATGGGTATCAAATGAAAGGGCTACTCAAGTAGAATACTGTCAGCAACCCCAGCGGGGCCCAACAGGGCCAAGGCCTGCCTGGGCTGCGGGATTATCCTGGTACATAAAAGGCCTACGACGAAATACAACGGTTTTTAGTCAGTAAGAGTTGGCACTCCCTCACCGCTGCTGACCCATAAATAGAATGAGGAATATTCGGTAGGCATTTTCATTAAATACTAAAAACTAGAAAATAAAAAATCGGTAAAAAAACTTTTAAGTTAAACGGTTTTATCTTATGTGCACTGAAAACTAGAAAATAAAAAAAAACTGTTACTTACCTATAAACCTACATAGGTGGTCCCGGTCATATTAGACTAAAATAAAAACGTGGGGGCCCTCTGAAATCTTACCTATGGCAAAGCATATCTTTATACTTTGGTAGATCGTGAGCTCGGCGTTCGCTGGTGAAGCCGCTACGGCTGATTATTGACTGTCAAAATCTCCAGTTACGATTATAGTAAGTAGAAATCCACACCTATTATACCTCTAGAAGAAAGTATTACAGCAATAGTTAGGTAATGGGCCCCACGTTTTTATTTTAGTCTAATATGACCGGGACCACCTATGTAGGTTTATAGGTAAGTAACAGTTTTTTTTATTTTCTAGTTTTCAGTGCACATAAGATAAAACCGTTTAACTTAAAAGTTTTTTACCGATTTTTTATTTCCTAATTGTAGATAAACATACCAATTTACACCATCATTCATCATTTTTATGTTTACAATCTCTTTGCTAGTTATGGGCCCCTGGTACTTTTGTTACCGGCACAAAAAGTATCGAGTCACATTTTCGGGTTTATAAAATGCCCAAGTTGTCTTCACCTGTGTTTTAATGTTATATTTATATTTATATACCTTTACCTACATCGAAGTTTTTCATTTAAAATTTCTTCTAACACTTTTATTTCTGACGGTACTCTGATACGTGAAATTTTATGCGGGTGACGAATCGGAACTCAAAATTTAAATATTAAATTATTTATTTTGCTCGAATGACCAATTGGGACTTGGTGTATGGAAAAAATAGTTGGTGACCAATCGGTACTAATGACAAATTGGGAATAACTCGTATGTTGTACATGCATATAAGTTAAAACACCATAAAACCGCTTGATACTCACAATCTCCCCATACAGTTGGTCTAGCACCCGCACCTGCGGCGTGGGCTGCGGCGGCGGGTGCGGCGGCGGCGCGCGGTGGCGCGGCGCGAGGTGCAGCTGCTGCACGAAGGCCACCAGCGCCGCCGAGCCCTGCGCGATGCTGGCCAGCTCGTAGTCGCGGGACATGTTCGCGCGGAACTTTTGAGCGCCCAGTGCTGGTGAGAACACAAAAATAAGCCTTGCTTATACATTTTCTACAAGTTTTGCTATGAAAATGATAGGTTTGGTTTGTTAAGGCGAATAAATCCCTTTTTTTAGTAAGCCTAGCTGTCCCTTTGCTGGGCAAAGACCTGGGCAAGGGCATACCATTACATGTTTCTCTGTCGGAAGTGTGCTGTGGTCAGTCACAAGATTCTTGAACACCAGAATCAAAAATAAAAAAGCTTTTATTCAAAATAAAAAGTATTATTCGAACATCAAATATTACATGAATGATAGCCCCCAAAAACATCCCTCCCTTATCACTTCCTAGGGTCTTTGCTGGAAGAACCAAAAGAGAGTTTTACTTCAGTTTCCATACATTCACCATCAATAACATACTCTTTGCCTTCTCTTTACCAACACAATCTAAAATCGAAGACAAAAAAACATACCAACAGTATCCATATAAATGAGCAGCATTGTCATGACAGTGACGAATGTCAGCACAAACAGCATCGCGGGCAGCAACCGTCGGTACAAGTCATTGGGCGAGGCCTTCGTAAACCCCGGCACGGACAGACGTGGTGTCACCACTGGTGGTGGGACTGCTGGCAGTGGTACTGTGGTGGTTGTTTTGTCCGGAACGGCTTTAGGTAATGTGTCTTTAGGTTTGTCCGCTGTCTCTGCAGGAACATCCTGAACTGTTGCCTCCGGTAAGGGATTCTCTTGTATTTTCTGTCAAAACAAAGGTTTGTTTTTGAGTTTGATGACATCACTGTTTCAGATTGCCTTTCAAAATTATTGTTATGCATTACTTTTGTTTCAGTATTCATAAGTTTTTACCTAAGATCTTACTGATGATAATCATCTTACCTTATGTAATCTAGACATCTTTGTTAATTAAAACATCAAAGATTTCACCACAATTTCCCAAAATTATATTACCACACGTGCAATTTATAGCATTTAGTATTTTTTTATTGCTTGCTGCAGAAAATAACTTAAAATTTCGCGTTACATGCCAAAATGAAGACCTATAGGCCACAGACAAGACAGGTGTATTTTTTTTACGGATACATGAAAACAAACAGCTGCAAAGAGGCTCGATGACAAACACACATACTAAAAAAAGCATTGTCGTGCAAATGTCAAGTTACTGTGTATATTTCACCCAAGTTTGATAATAGTTTTATAAGCCAACAATAGTTTTAATAGAAAACCACTTCTGTAACAGGCTATTGGCTTCCGTAATGACAATAAGATGAACACAAATCCGTGACAAAACTTACCTTTTCGGCCATCGTAACCTTTTGTTTTGTTCTTTACGGAAACTAAACACGCACTTCGATCACTTTCTGCTCTTATATTATATCATAAAAGAAACATAATTAAATTAACACAATTATAATACTTTTCACTTATTTATACGTGTGTAATACTGAATTATTTGAAAATAAAATAAATTAAACGTCAAAGAAGCGTGAGTCACTGACCGCATTAGTAGCGACTACTTCAAGAAAACAAATCTACCAAATTAAATTAAAAATTCTACCAAGATTAACAAGAGTTGAATTTTTCCAGTGATTTATATTGAGGAATAAATTCCTGTCTAAAGTTTTAATAGACAGGTAAAATCACTTATAATTTCAATTTGAGTATTAAGTTTGTGGGAAAAGGTTCGGAGAATGGATGTTCACATAACATGTGTGTGACCCATACCTACTCCAGTTCTCACAGGTACCTAAATACGATTTTTGTTCAGTGCCTCACACGTTGTTCCGAGTTATTTATTTTGTGGTATTGTTGTGACTGTAGGTGCAAGCTATTTCAATATAAGCCTACCGATAGGATTTAAACCGGTAGGTATTTTCAGTAATAAAAACACGTTTATAATTTAGGAAAAGGTATTTATTGTCAAAGTTTATCATAAATTACACAATATTAACGGCAATGTTAGTCAATAATCTGTAACATTAATTTACAAATTCGAGATTGACTTATGAGATGTATAATTATATACAATGATAGTGTCTGTAAAAAGCTTTACAACTCTATTTAATGTTGTAGCTGGAAAAATTGTGCAATCAGTGTAAAATTACACAAAAAACTACATTTAAATAAACATCTAGGTATATCAATTCATTCATCGAAAATGTATAAATACATTATTTACATATTATTGTCATTTTGTATGATGCTTAAGAAAATAAAAATAATACAATAGAATTATGTGTGGGATTACTACAACTAGTTATAGTGTGATTGAATAACAAAAATGTCGTTTTATCATCCCAGTTTTCATAGTTTGAATTTGATTGTGTATGAAAAATGAATTTAAAAAATAAACAAATATATAATAACAATTAAAAAATAGCAAACCGATGTCCATTATTTTTTTACTAAATAATATAATTTAATGTTACAGCTACCTATAAGCTGCAAAATTCTTATCGTTTTAAGAAAATTTAATATTGAATTAAAATAGTTTATGATGACAAAGGCAACGCTACTCTGGAAACATAATTTAAAAAAAACTGTCTTTTTTGGAGTTTATACAAGCTGCTACTGTGCTTAAAATTTTAAGGTCGTATATTATTAATGCATGGTATGCGTTGCGTAAACAAATGTAGGTATTCTGAAAGTTTGAAGCAATAATTTGTTAAAATAACATTATTTTCATTGGTTATTTTATACAAAAAATGGGTTCGATCAAAGTGATATATCATTCATTTGTATAAATATAAATAAAGAAATTGTTTAAAAATCACTAATATCTATTATCAAAAGAGTTTAATATTAATATACACACAATATAGCAGGCTTTTATTATTAATTGCACTGTATAAATTTGTATAAGTTTAACTATAATATTACAATAATTAACTATCAATAAAATTCTTAAAAATAACAGAAATTTGTGCATCAACATCTACAACTACAAAGTGTAAAATGATTTTTTGAATTACTTACTAAGATTTTTCGCCTAACACAATACGAGTAATTTTTAGTTCACCAATACTTTTTATCTATTTTTTAAATTAATGAGTACTCTATTATTGTTTGAAATAACAGCAGAACAAATTATTTGCTTTTGAAAAACTTTTGATTATTTTATTTAATGCTCGAGAATTTAACAAGAGGCCTTTTAGGCTCAACGCTAGGAATAACAGAACTGTACCTAATAAATCAAACATTGAAATAATTTCTTCAACTTGCTAATCAATTTATGAGTAAAAACTACCAAGACAATGTAGATTACTTTAGCTGTGGCAACACTTTCATTTGCCCGCTAATCTTAAAAGACGGTCAGCATAAAAACTTGCGACAGAAATTGGTTTCGCATTAATTTTTATCAACTATCTATAATTTTTATTATCTAATGTTGTGTAATTAGGCATTATAACATTGATTCTGTTAGTAAAAATAACCCTGAAGGCGCTAAATATTTAATATTAATAACTTTATTGAGCTAAGTATTACATAAAATATGTATATGCGAACTTATCTACACTCACACGCTGCTGATGTTTTATTAGAAATTAATTTATTATAAATATATACACTTAGAATATCAGGAATCTAATTTTACGAAGGGCCGTGATTTGTATGTTATTCAAACTCTGAAAGTTCCCCATGTAATAGTTTAGGTCGAAAAAGGGGGCGCCACCTTCTTCACTAGTTAACCTATCCTGTGTATTTTTACATACATATTATTTATCCTTTATAAGATGAATTAACTCAACATTATATAATGCGTTTATTCCGAAACAAATACGGCTGGTAAATACATAAATCACTAGTGAAATGTAAATTATAAAGAAATACCGCTATACGATTACAATAAAATTTGGTAGAGGCAAAAGCCTTTAACCCTGATGGAAAAATAATTAAAATACGTTCCTACCTACTTACATATAATTAATGTAGGCCATTGTGGTCAGATATGACTTACAGTAGATGGCTATGGTAAAAAAAATACTATAAAGGTGTCTTTTAACTTGTTTTATTGCTTTTTATATTTTTACTAAGTACCACTGTGTGATTATTGTTTTATCATGATTATGTTCAGATTCCAATACATTTTAAACCTTCTGAAGTGTCAGGCTCGGTGTCTGCGTAATAAGACACCAACTATAGGTCATATCTGATCTCAACCTTATTCTATGTAGACGAAATTATTGTCTTTCTTTATTCACTGAGTAACGTTACTCTACTTACACTTTACATTATGTAAACAGCCCAAAAAGTTAACAACTATTTATTGTCAATTAACGAAGTCCATTTTGAAAGCGAGTGAAGTATATAATTGTACATACTAAAGTTATTTTCGAAGAAGTTTTATTGTCCGACATTCCAAATTTCATAGTCTCTAAGAAAAAAGATTACACTAAGTAGTATATAACTTGTATTATTTATAAAAAGGGCTTACTAGGTATATAATATTTGTTATTGTCAAGCACACGACGAATACTTATTTGTAAATAAACAATTTCAATTCAGTTATTAGTTTTATTGTCGAAATTCCAATTTAATTAGGATTTACTTTGATTACTTAGGCGAATTTGAATCTACCTCAAAGAGCTAGAATCAGTTCCTTAAAAGTTATTTTTTCGATATTATTCACCTACATAAGATATATTCATTCATTTGTAGCAAACATAGATTCACACTACAAATATTTCATGAGCTGAATAAGTACAAAAAAAAATAGGTTGAAAATTGTTAGGTAGGTAGGTATATACTTTTGTTCCTAATAAATCAAGTCATTAGTCAAAGAGAACAAATTGTCATGTGACAATTACATTATGACAATATTTTTTAATACATATAGTACATTATAGTATATTGTGCAAGTAAAAACTTTTTACTTTTACCTATATCTTATTAACCGACTGCCAAAAAGGGTTGTTTTTTGGAATGTTATCCACAAAAGCTCAGCAGTATATGCACACAAGGACCTGTCAGAAACAGATTCTATATAGATATTTTTAGAGATATTTTTTAATATGATATGCCACAGAGTTACAGTGTTTGTCTGTTTTCCTTTATAAGCAACGATGTTTGCATCGAATGTTATTTTACGAATCTCTTAAGTTTATCTTGTACATGAAGTACTCAGTAGAGATATGTTGTTAAATATGTAATTTTTGTAACTATCATATGAAGGTACATAGGCATGATACTTTGAACGGACTTAAAGAGTTCAAAGGTAAAGGGGTTCTTAAATACAAGGTCTACTAGAAATTGTCAAAATCCTAAATTGTAAAAATGCACTTTCGCGCTCCACATCTGATATGAAATTGATATTATGTACGTAGATTGACATTATTTACCCATTTTCTTTACAAATACCTGTACAAACTGGCGAATTCCATACTCTTTACATTCTAAATTCGTCCAACAATATCACAATCCTAACTTGGATAAATCGACGCGAATATAATACGATTATTTATTTATTGTCGGTTCAAATGTAATATTAATCGAAAAACTTAAAATTACCATTGATAAAGTTGAACGAATGCTACATTTTTGAATGTGTATCATTTAACGACTTGTATATATCATGCCAATTTAAAATGTATACATATATAACTTATACAGATTATTCTATATAAAAATAACCAACAGTATAATAAGTTGTATAACTCTAAATACATAGTCAATACATAATTTGTTGAACAATTTAAAAGTGTAAAAATGTAATTTAGTATATAGTTTTTTTGCTTATCCTACATTATTGTCATTATTGACAGACATAAAATACAGATTAAAAATTTATTGTCTATGATTCGTTTTGAATACAGATTCAAAATTATTGTCTTCGTTACTTCATACGATTATTATTGTCATCAATTTCTGATTAAATCGTACTTATTCGCAACAATATTTAATTTTGGTATAAAAAAACCTGTAAAAGTAAGTATAGTGTTATGTTAGCGTCGATTCTCCCGGTCTCCGTCACATTACCTGCCCCTGTTGGCGAGGTGGCGGGCGGCGGCGAGCGCGAGCGGCGCCAGCGCCGACAGCGCGGGTGCGCCGGCCGCGTTGACGCGCTGCTTGTCGCCCGCGAGGGGGACCGGCGTGCCCGGGTCTACCACGTGGATCTTCCAGCCGAGGTTGTTGTGCGTGTAGCACTGGAATTGGAAGTAAGTAGGTAAGACTTTAGTAAGTTGGAAATTGAGTTGTGTTAGATTTATTGGGAGGGCAAAGATCAAGTTTTCTTGTCTCCGAACCCTACAAGAGTACTAAACTAACTTTATTTCTTAGGCCTATTTTCAGCGACAAGAGACGTTCGTCTTTCGTAAAACCTTAGTGATATCAAACTATTCCATTTAGAGAATTATCGTATAGATTTTCTTTATTTATACAATAGCCTCAATCTTTGCCTTTGCCCGCCGGTGGGACATTATGAGCTAGTAATAATAATATATGTGTTGTTTGAAATAACTTGTTTCACTCATAAGTGAAAAATACTCCACAAAAATCCTGTAGTCTCTTTCAACCCACCTGATAATACAGCAAGTCCGGAGTCTCATGTGCCACGGTCCAGTTGAGCACGGCAGGCTCTCCCTCGTTGCACTCCAGCTGCAGCGTGTTCATGTAGTCCTCGAACGTCTCCGAAGTGGCCGACTGGTCGATCGTCTTGTGTGTCCACTCGCAATAACGACCCACTGGGAAGTAAACATTGTATTGATTGAAAATATGTGGTGAATGCTACTAGTGCGAAAAGGTAGTCTTTATTTATTAAAGATCTTGATGATAAGGGTACTACGGCACCATCCAAGACGTTTAGGAGTTTACTTTCATGGTTTAAGAAGTTCATAGGTAATATTTTTGGATCAACCTTTGCTATTACGGGCATCCTACACCAAATCGAATTTAAATTGTAATGCCAGACAATGAAAGCCGTTATATCAAAATCACGAATAACCGAATGTTACGTGAGATATGCTGTACATAATGTAACCTAACTAAGCATCTGTAACAGTGGCGGCCCTAGGGGTGTGCGAACTGTGCCTTCGCACAGGGCCTCGCGCTTGGGGGGGCCTCGCGCTACAACCCACACTAATATAAAAAAAAATAATGAAAAATATATATCTGGTCCAAGAAGGTCTTTATTTCTAATTCATTCTGCATTTACTTAAACAATCAATTTTAAAAAATTCGCGCTCGCTACGCTCGCGCCTGTTCACTTGGTACTCGTATTACCTTTCCTTCTATCTTGATTAAAGTACTTTTATGTCCCAAAATTCAAAAATTTTCGCGCTCGCTACGCTCGCGACTTCACCTTCCACTGTTGTTTGTTATACAACTTTAGGTGCTTTAGTGACCCAAAGGTCAAAAATTTTTGCGCTCGCTACGCTCGCGGGTGCTTTACTTTCCATTTGTTTTATTTTTTTCATCCTTTTTTAGCCGAACCTAGAAGGTAGCGCCGCTTTTAAGTCCTTGAAGCGGGACTGAGAGGGGTGTCACCCCTCTCTTGTATTTTTGTCTTTACCTGATTACTTAATTCCTCAAAGTTAGAAAGAAATCCGCTCGCGGTTTTTTATTCATTTCTAATTTATTCTGCGCTTACTTTTTTAGTCCTCAATCTAACAAAAAGCTAGAGCACCGAAGTAGCAAAATAACTGACGCTCGCTTCAGTCACGGTTTCTTTTTATTTGTGCTTAATTCTGAGTTTTTGAGAGTCCTCAAACAAATAATTAGAAAATGCACTTTACGGTGCATATTTCTAAGCTGTTTAGGCGCTATTTGTAAGCGTTGGACTTTTGTATCCCAAAACTCAAAAAATTTCGCGCTCGCTGCGCTCGCAGCTGGTTCACTTTATAGTGGTTTTTTTTCGAACTTGTTTGAGTACTGTTGTGGTGAAAAACTCAAAAATTTCGCGCTTGCGCCTTTCACTTTGCATTGTTTTATTTTCTTATTTTTTTTGGAATCTTTGCGTCCCAAAATCTCGCGCTCGCTACACTCGCGGCTCCTTCACTTTACGGTCATTTTTTTTCAAACTTGTTTGGGTACTGTTGTGTTCCAAAACTCAAAAATTTCACGCTCGCTACGCTCGCGGCCTAATTAACCGGTTTTTGAAGACATGTTTGGGTTAATTTGTGTCCCAAACTTCTACACGATTTTTTTTACTCTGTGATGATATTTTGTCGTTTTTTTGGGGGGTGCTCAATAGGTAGTTCGCCCCGGGTGCCACCCGATGCTACGCCGCCACTGGTTGGGGTCGGCTTCCAGAATAACCGGATTCAGCTGAGTACCAGTGCTTTACAAGAAGCGACTGCCCTATCTAACCTCCTCAACCCAGTTACCCGGGCAACCCGATACCCCTTGGTGAGACTGGTGTCAGACTTACTGGATTCTGACTACCCGTAACGACTGCCAAGGATGATTGATGATCCTTTAAATATAAACTGTAGTAAAAATAAAATTTTATTAATTTGTTTAACTTGAGCTTTTCTCCTCAAACATGACGTTTAGCTAAATCAAAACACCAGCCTACTCTCGCAACACATACTTTTCACGTAGGACAAAGGGCCTCGCATAGACCTGCCGCACGTAGCCTCGCAATGGCTAGGGCCGCCGCTGATCTGTAATACCGTGTCTCTGCAAATCAAGATTCTGGTCAAAGAAATATTGAAAGTCGAATAGCCAAAATGGCCTTTTTAGTTGTAACTCACCAGCAGTAGGATAGGGATATCCCTCGTTGTCATAGGCAACTCCAGCAAACACGCGCTGTTTCCTCTGGTCTTCCTCCTTCTTCTGACCGAAACCTCCCTCTGAAGAGTCGCTGATGTAGAACGGGTGGAACCTAGAAACATATTCCAAATCGTTAGTTATAGAATCAGAGATGGAAATAGAAATCTGATGATGAGATTGTTAAAATAGATGTAGAAGTGTGATAACCCCGAAACGACTACCAATTATTATTTTACTTTACCCCAGAGAGCCAAAAAATAAACCAAGAAAAAAGGACTTGTAAATAAACTCTTGTTTTAGCCAGAATTCAAAATAAGTCCAACAGTCTACTCAGTACAAGAGGATGGCTCTTTGAAAACCGCGAGATAATCTAAAATTAAGTTTCAAGCACCATTCATTTATGCAATTGAGGTGATGATGACATTTCTTATGATGTCTAAGTATTCCCTATTCCTCCTTTCGTCCTTCTACCATATTTTAATTTTAATTGTTCAGAAAAAGACAACTATTTTTATGTTTCAGTTTTTGATCTCACTTTATATTCGTTATATAGTTTTATAAGCTTCTAATTGTCCACTTCTTACATTACAAAGTAAACAATATCTGACCTAGAGAAAAACTCAATGTATAAACTGTCATGTGATCACAACGTAGGTCCCCAAGATACAGGCAGCGCCTAGTTTGGGGACCACAGAACCTATGAAAATGTCTCCAATAGAGAAGTTACAGCGAACATTTGTAATAATTTACTTTAATTTTATAAACGTGACTCATTAATGTAACTGTGGATCAATAAACTTTATTATTATTATTAAAACCATATATAACTCACTTGGCAGGGTTGGTCCTGTCGTCTCCTCCCTCCACCATGAAGGTATAAGTCTTCCCGCGCTCCACATAGATCTCCGGGATGAGCTGGTCGTTGATATACCACGCGATGCCCCATGAAGGATGCCCTGGATTCAGAAACACAATTCTTTAGACAACTCAATACAAGTGTAGGACGTACTATATGCATTCATACAGATTTTGTCCAATAGGTAGTGCTAGAATGAAATAAACCAGGAATTTTTAAGTGGTCCAGAGAATAATTAAAGGGTTATAATTACCGTATGGAAGGAATCCCTTACTTATGTCATTGTCTGCATGAAACAAATAATTTGTAGAACTTTAATTATCTTGTTTAGTGTTCACGGTTGCGAAGATCACTTACCTTTTATGTTTATATGCGTATGTAATTATTGAAGTTCTGCAATAGTGATTGTCATGAATATTGTAGGAATCAATCGGCTTGAGCGGTAGCCTAGTGGCGTAAGTTAGGGTTAGTTAAAGTCGACACGAAAGAAGAAGAAGTTAAAGTTAGTTTACGTGTGGGTGAAATATAAGTTTAGGTTTACTCCAAGAAGATATATTTTGATATATGTACTCTGTTATGATGCTGAAGAATTTATTGTTCGCAATTGTGTCATCGGCAAATCGAATTAGATGGAGTAGTTTTAAGGGGTACCAGAGTGATTCTGCTGGTGGAAACAAGTAGTAAATATGTAGTTTTACCGCTAATCTCATTATTTGATTCCTCTTTTAAACGTTCTATTAGGTGGACTATGCATAGGTACGAAAAGTTGACGACTGGCTAGATTAGGTATGTGTGAGGTAGTGTTACAGCGGTACATACCAGTGATAGGCGTGTACCCGCGGGCGCCGCCGGCGGGCCCGATGCGCGCCGTCAGGTTGTGTGCACCCGCCACCACGCGCGCCGGCCAGGGGGCTGGACCTGATGAGTCCGTCTCCGCTAGCCCGATGCATGTGTTCTCGTTCTGTAGGGGGATATGGACTGATAAGAGGACTATTCAGATGAAGAAACGGGCCTAGTATCAGGACCTTTGTATGCGTAGATATTGCTAAAATAATAGGTCTCTCCTCATACAGAAAAGTAATGAGCGTTAGTCACCAGCAAATGTATTGTTGAAATCAGACTCTAAAGTCCAGATTTTCTTAATATGTTCCTTAACCTTTACTCAGTTTTTTGATGTCCTAGATTATGTACTTAGAAAATACATTGACGTAATATGTAACTTAGATAAGTTACATTGTTAGGTACTGCCTGATCTGGGATCAAACCAGCCCACTCATATTTAAGGCTGGTACTTTAACCACGCCACCAAGATTGAACGATTTCATACTTCCTTACCCTTAAATACTTTAGTAATAAAATAGAAATAAATAAACATACCTGAGCTCCAAAATCAAGTTGCACATCATTCCTGGTAGTATCCATGAAGGAGTGCGCATTGGCTTCATATCTAGAGTTGAGAGGTCCGAAGGCTGCGATGACAGACTGCGAGCGAGACGTG
Source organism: Helicoverpa armigera (assembly GCF_030705265.1). Classification (NCBI taxonomy): domain Eukaryota; kingdom Metazoa; phylum Arthropoda; class Insecta; order Lepidoptera; family Noctuidae; genus Helicoverpa; species Helicoverpa armigera. The sequence goes on along the minus strand of NC_087140.1, from coordinate 10,087,136 downwards.
AGGATCTCCTTGTCTTTCATGGTCTCCTTGGCAGCCAGTGGACGGCGGTATGTTATGGTGGTGATACCGTTCTTCTGGTTGCCTGATACTATGGAAATAGAAAATATTGTTAAGGTGACTAGTGTGTGTAAGAACGGATTAGCTTATGGGTATATCAGAATAACAAATAAGAATCTTTTTTATCAGGGTTTTGGTAGTAATTTCCTTAGGAGACGGGCGAAACCGCTGGTGGAAGGCAGTGTAATAAATGGTAAAACCGGTACCTACCTACTATTTAGAGTTGGTATGTTACTTTGGAGTATAAACAATATTATTAATACTAATATTATCTATGCCGAAGTGACCAGTATCTTAGCAGGAGTGTTGTAGGTACTCCTATTTCAGAAATCATCATTGATCTTGCCCTTCTGAAACATATGCCCCAAATGTCAGGAAACCCAACCAACAACCCAACCCTGAGTTAAACTCACCCTTGTACATACCTTTTTGTATTATTCAAAACATTTGTGCATGCTATAAACTAAAAAAAAAGGTGTTAACAAAGTAGGTATAAGAGTCAAATTACCAAGCTGTGCATCATTGGTGCCGCCGATCCTCTGGTCGGGACAGACGCCGCGCTCGCCGTCGCACTGCGCCAGGTGGCTGATGCTGTAGTCCGACACGCGGGGCTGGTTCACCCTGGAGGGAAAGAAGGCGGGTTACAATAGAAACTTTGTTCAAAACAAAAGAAAACTTGCCCTGGAGAAGTGACTGAGGTATTGTAACAGGCTATTTTATGCAAGATAAAAATTTAAAAGAGAGTCACAACTAATGCCTGAAACTGCTGGAACTGAATTGCCCAAAGAAAAGGAAACAGGACTGATCCATAGGTACGAGTAAATTGGTCATAATTGACACACAGTTTTGGTCTCAACTGACGTCTGGATCAGAATGTCTTCAGTGGAAGTAATGTAAATAATCGGGTACTTACCTTGATTTCTCCGTGGCAAATTTAGGATTTAGCTCGGCGACTTGGTTAAAGAATAATATCATTTTAGCCAATGAACCACACCGGCTTTACATTGGTTTATACTAGCTTTCGAAATAAAATATTATGTAGTAATGAAAATCACATGACAAACGTTCCTTTTGTGATCATCACAAACAAACTTCTATCACATCTTTCTATTGTTCCATCTAGTCATCAATCAACAAGTTGCTTCACCCAGTCTTCTCTTACCTGGTATCCCAATAAGCGACGACCACATCAGCCCCCAGCATTGCGGGTCTACCTTCAGCGCCGGAGATGCCGAACGCCATGTACTGTTCCTTGCGGAGACGCGCCGACAACGTTATCTGAACTTGGTCTCCCTGGAAGCAGGTGGAAATATTAGATATGGGATAAATTGGAGGGCTGTTGGGAGTTATTGGAATTTCGTGAATTGAGTTTTGAAAGTAGTATTGTTGCATTAATATTGCGTTTTTGTAAACATCTGGGGCTTGGAAAGGGTACCTATTTTTTATGTTATTAAGAGGCGTTTCTGTTGAAATTGAGACTCCCTTGGAGGAATGTGTAGTATATAGTTTTGTATATAAGAGGATATCTACGAGAATCTAGGGCGAGATGTTTAAAAATGTTCTTCTGGTCTACACAAATTCGCAAAATTGCAACCACAGTGCACGAATATTTGGCAACAGCCATACCCCCAAAAATCTTGTCTGCCAAATATGGGTTTCCTTTTAGGTGGTATTTATTTATGCATAGCGTTTAAATATGTTTGGGACATTCTCATTTTAATGTGGTAATATAGGACATCAGTAGGCAATTTTTACATGAACAATAATATTTTACCTTCAAAGATCTCTGGATACCCGCTTGAATGAAAACATTAACGGACTAAATTATTATAATTAAAATGGAGTACACAATTAAGTACTTATATAACATGAATGAGACCTTATTTGTAGTCATATTCTTTTGAATGTATCACCTCTATCTGTCGTCCACAATTCCCTCCGAAGCAATATGAATTAATTTATAAATTATGGAACCCAAAACTGAATTAATTTGGCAGATTGATCTGAGTTATTTAGCAGATCGGCTACAAAAAAAAAATATGACCACTGAATTTATGAGGCGAAACTTACCATTCCTGAAAACTAGAACTGATTTAGATAGCAACACGTTTGTTTTCCCAATAAATAAAATACAAAATACACAGTAAAACCAACATCAGGGGTAAGATTTTGAAGAGCAATGGATGGCTTGATGGATGAATGAGTGATGGAAATTAATGGGCGTCATGACTCCATCCATCCTCCAATCTCCGAGCCTTTTCCCAATCATGTTGGGGTCGGCTTGACTTTGGATGGGAATGGGCGCCATGACTGTCGTAAGTAATTTTTCAAAATTTCATTTTTAAGATGGTAAATCATCAGAAGACCCTTATGACAAAAGAATGACAGATTTTCACTGACTTCCCATCACCCACCCTTTTTTTTGTCGCTGGGTAAGAGATGCTATTACGCATGCCCTTCCCATCGGGGGACGGGAGAGGGGTATGTGGGGCTCCCCGGTACAAACGTTCCTAGTATAGGTAGGTACCCACTAAAATCCCATCACCCACCCTGCCCACCCAGTTCCTTCTGGAGCCGTCTGTGAACCAGGACCACAGTAACTCTCTCGAATGATCCCGCAGCCCCTCATCAGCATGAAAGACAAGTATCTGATGCAACTATGTATCCCAGACAACAGAAGTCAGCAAAATGTTCATATCTAACAATTTTGAAGTCTTCATGATGCAGAGGTATTTTAATCTTCGACTATAGAATATCGACTATGTGATAAACAATTGGCACTCATCATCCGAGCCTATTCCCCAACTATGTCGGGCTTCCAGTCTACCCGGATGTAGCTGAGTACCAGTGCTTTACAAGAACAAACAATTGGCACTCTAGTTACTAAATAAGTTAGCTATGTAAATAAGGTATTCACCTGTATTTCCCAGCGCACTTGCAGTCTTTTGTCAAGTATTTCCTTACAGTTGTTGGTGGCGCTGAAGGGCGACTGAGAGGTCGTTGAACTCGTCTGTAACATTCACACACGTGAGCAAAACATACAAGGATAGTTATATACCAACTCCCAAAGAAAGCCCTGTGAATACCATTTTTTTGAATGTGAGTTATGTGCATAGCTAAATCAATATTTTCACCGTCGCGTTTGAAAATAATTCAGCATGTCATATTAAGCTGAATCAAAATGAAAAGATCTAGAATTTATGGAAAAGTGGAAAAAAGTAGGCATACTTCACATTATAAGTGCAATCGTTAGTTTCGAAAACTTTATTTATAACATGTTAGTTAACAATTAAATGATATAACCGAAAAATATGCTTTACCCAATAAAATGTTATAAAATAAAAAGCAAAATTAAAAATATAAATAAATACTTACCGGGTTATACCACCAAGCAGGCTGTAAGTTACATTAACCGAATCCAGGGTAAGCAGAGAGGAGAGAAACACATAACATCACGGTTAAGATATAACAAGAGTTTATTAAGTACAAATAACAATAACAATTCATAGAGTTAGTCAGTCTTTTTAAGTTTACGAACCAGGAACCTTTCAGAATTTTGTAAAATATTTTTTTTAAGTGTCTTGGGATTTTAATATATGGCTGTTTGTTTATCGATAAAAAAGTTGTCGATATTTTTCAATTTTGCAAACAAATTATCATAGACTTCTAAAGGGCTTGTAGGACCTTAGGCAAGCAGTGGTGCTATAGTAAGTATTTTATTATTGGAATTGGTCACTTATATAATAGGTATTACATAAGTAACACGGTCAATTACCACTGCAAGTATGACTTATGGTTCCTAGTTCGTAAACAAATTCAAAAGCCAGTGAACCAATCCAGTGAGAACCACCGGGGCACAACACTAGGTTTGTGTTCACTGGCTTTCACAGTCAGTCTCTGAGGTTTAGCAGGTCGTTTCCTGGATGGCTTGCGTTTACCCTGCAATGATGGGGAATAAAATATATAAAGAACATGGTTAATAATGAAAAATGTGGGTTAGAATCCGGGCAAGCTGTTAGTAAAATGAGTTTTGGATTAATACACATAAAAAACATATACACACAGAAAAACATCAGTACATAAATAACCCCTTGTTTAGCCTACCCAGCGTTTTTGGAAACGTCGTGTGTTCAGCTCATCGCGTAACAAACCAACCAATTTTAAAAGAAATTGGTCTCTCAGATTTTTCACACACCGATTTTTCCAGCTTTCTCATAGAATTTTCCAAACGTCCAATCATCTAACTTCATCCCATATCACCATTCTCAGCGTTTATCGTCATCATTGGTCTTTACGCAAGACTGTTAAAACCGCAGCAATGGTTTGCTTTGGCACTTGCGCTTAAAGCTAACAAACTCATCACCCTTCACACAACCACCCTCCATTTCCCAACTCACAGTGATCTTAGTCTGTCCGAGAGCCGGTGGCACATCCAAGTCCTTAGGAATGTAGACATGTCCGAAGTTGTGTCGATACTCCACGCACCAGACGGCCAGCCAGTCGATGTCGTATGCCGTCAGCTTGCCGGGGAGTTGGATCTCGATGTCCTCGCCCTGGTATCCTCGTAGGGGGTGGAGGGAACCCATCTCGTTGGGGACCTGGAAGATTGAAGGAAATTCTTAGTAGTGGTCCAATATGTAATAGCGTCCAAGGCAGATTTCGGCCACGGCGGCTATTCTCATATAAGGAGATCAGCCAGCGGCGCAGAATATATTATAGTGCACAAGCATTTGCGGATACACAAGTGCACTCACTATTCCTTCACTCTCTTAGCAATATGTAATGGGTCTATGTATAAAACAGGTAGTTTAGAGCATGGTAGAGAAAAATATGCTGCTCTGACCCTGTAAGGGCAGGGGGAGGATGATGATAATTGGATTAGAAGTTAACCATTAAATGTGTGGGTGTATATGCCGATGGTTTAAGACTATAACAAATAGGTATCCTGACGTGTTGGGAGATGGAGTATTGAAGACACATAAGTAGGTTGGTCAATCCATGTTATAGTATTATATGTCCAGACTATAATATGTTAAGATACATGCAGTAAAATAAATTGCAAGATTTACTTGATGAACAACTCTCAAAGCATTACTTTCTGAATACATTTTATGCACTAGATACATATGATACCAACAAAACTAAAACCCTCACCTTAGTTCCAAAAGGATTAGGCTCCGACCCATTGCCAACCCAGAAGTATGCATCAGGCCCAGCCCCGTCATAGTGCAGATTCGGTATATAGAAGGTCTTGGCATCCAGGACACTGATGTTCCCTGATCTCAGGCCGTGGGCCAATCGCTTGAACTCCGGTAGGACTCGGGGCCGGGGAGGATCCAGCCCAGGAGGTATGAATACGTCTCCGAAGTTCACCTGCAATGTGGAAATGGTTGTCATTAGCAGGTGATGTTGTACTTATTGGCCCACTGTGTCTGGTTGTCAGCTGGTCGTCAGCTTGACGTATCCAAGGGAACTTTTGGAGAAGGAATTACTGAACGAGATCACTGGTACAACTATTTATGAAATTCCCGCACCCGGATTAAAAGTAGGCTACTTATTTGTAATTCTGATACAAGAGGTATTACTTCTGCCAAGTTGCATTAAAACCTGCTCAGTCGTTTGCGCCTGCGAAGTACATACAGACACATGCAGTCATAATCTTTTGCCTTTACCTATAATATTATTAACCAAATTACAAAACTCAAGAACAATAAGAAACATAAAAACAACAACAACAACAACAAAAAAACAGTTCTCGCTAACATTTACATAAAATGCATATTCATTACGTAAGCACAAACAAACATGTTTACCTACCTATCTATCTACATAAATAGTAGTAGTATTGTATAGAATGCAGTGATAGTACTCTACGCTACATTTACAACTTGCGTAGGAGGCAGCCGTAACCGGTAAAACTGACGTACAATAAGTGCTTCTAGGAACTTTTCCATATAAAAATAAACGGGTTCATTAATTTCTTTGCAATATTTTAATAAAAGCTTATTAGTAATTTCGGTCTACTCATATTGATATTGAGCTTATTTTAAACGTTTCTAGGAAGAAAAGCATATCATATAAATAAACTAAATGTAAATCTGTATTTGTTTCAGGATGTAATTAAATCACCTTTGGCAGTTATTTAAAAAGTATCTCTATGTAGAAATACTCTTTCCATGAATCGATGTTCAACAGAAATGCAAGAAATGGCAGGAGGATAATATCAATCTTTGTCAATTACTATCAATTTGCCGACCTCCTTGTTACTCGCACAATTCAAAATATAAAATCCTATTCTTGTCAAATTAACATCAAGCGAACGCATCCATTGATGCTGAAGGCGACCAATAGCGTGTCGCGAATCCAGCAATGGCGGCCAAACGTCATATTTTGGCGCGAAAGTTGTAAGCATGCGCGCCAAAAGCAATCGATATTTTGTTTCGGTTGTTACTTGCGGGTGTAGCCGTTTTTGCGTATATTAGGCGGTAATCATTTGGAGTATGTAACTATATACGTATGATGGAATACTGCTATGGCCGAAAATTTTGAAAAAAAAAAATGGCATTAGTACCTAATAACAAAAATATAATATTGCATAAAATATACGAAGTTTTTTAAGGATTTAAGAAATCTTTAACAGTTGACTAAAGCATTATTTTCCCTTATAAATACTTTAAAGTCTTACAGCCTTACTTATAAAATAATAAGTTATACTTAAAGGGTGTTTAAGAAAAAATCTTACTTATAAACGTGGCTGAAATAAATCATTTTCTTAGCAATGTCTTAAATGAGCTGTCAAATTAAGTAGCCTCACACCCTTGTTTAACCGGCTAATTAGCAAAATGGCTGGATTCTTACCAGCTGATTTTTCATTTCCGGTTTATTGACAGTTCAACTTTTTAATTTTATATTTTACGGATGCCATTGTTGCCATTACACAACGTTTTCATGACAAATATTTTTTTAAGCTACCAACATTCCTGTAGTGTTGAGAAATTAGTATGTTTTTATGCCATTATCTGTTCATTACTTAAGACATGCTTAAGCAACGTTTATAGGTCAAAATAATTTAATCACTACTTACGGCTTTGGGTAGTAATTAGTTAAAACAATGATTAGAAGATGATTAGCTGATTTTTATAAGTAAGGCTGGTAATTTAGAAACCATAGTTGAACCCAACCCAAATATTCCAGTCCAATTATTGATGGGTCGATCCATTCATGGCATGGGTTCGATGACTTCATGAACTCAATATCAGCAAATATAATATGGCGAAGTTACAAGAAAATAAGCGAATTTGGGAAGAAGAATTTATCTATTTATTGGGCGGAATAAAATGTTCGTCATAACAGTTAATGATGGATTAAAGGTGAAAGAAAACATCTCGAGGAAACCTGCACCTTAAAGTCTGAAATCACCAACCCGCATTGAGCAAGCGTGGTAATTAACGCTCATACCTTCTCCGTTTGAGAGGAGGACTGTGCCCAGCAGTGGGACGATAAAAAGGCACAAAAATAAGTAAAAATAAAAGCTATAGATGGACTTACAGTGAATCTTCGGCACCAGACACTGATCCACTTGATGTCCCGCAGTCGTTTACCCCCCGGCAGCTTCAGGAGTATGTCTGAGTTACTGTGAGCCGTCAGGATTGGGGGGTCTCTGGAAATGAAGAAGGATATTATCAGCACCTTTGCAAAAAGATCTAAAGAGACTGAAGTGATTGTGTGTTTGCTTGGACGAGCTATAATTAATTACAGGACCAATTTGAAATACACATACGCACATACATACATAATTTTGTTAAGATCTCCCTACGGATAGTCGCAAAAAAAATTAAGAATTTGAAATATTCTTAAAGTGTTAGACAGCCTATTTATTGATGAAGTCAAATCTCAGCACAGTCACCCCATATACAGCAAAAAATATATTACAAGAACCTTTATAAAACTCAAAGACTACATCCTTTTGAAGAAGAGCAAATTGTAAGCCGCTGTAGAATAAACGAGGAATAGTTTACTCTCGTTAGAGACTGTAGGACACAGAGGAGTGCTATGTCCTACATGAACAGCGATTTGTTAGCAAACGACCTTTTGTTACGTTTTACAAGTCCCACGCTATGTGGAGCTCTTTATTTTCTTCGCACGCTGAAATTGCATCGTCTTAATAATATGTCTTTTGTGAGAACTTGGTGAACATTACTCATAGTCATAATTTATTGTTCCGAATTAGTATTATATTGGCTGTCTACTCTACACAGAAAGAATTTTCAAATAAGACCAGTGGTTCCTGAGATAATTGCAAGCAAACTCAAAAAACTCTTTTGCTTTATAATATCAACAAATATAGATTAACAACTTTAAAATTGATTTGATTCACGATCCGACTAAGAATTTTTGATATCAAAGGTTGTCAGATAACCACAAAAAAATCTAAACTTACAGATCAGACGACATACAAAAGACACAGAAAAATCGATCACTACAAAAAAAAAGCAAAAGGACAAAAAAACAGACAAAAAAAAGAAAAGAAAATCCTTGATTTCCTTAACGATTGTGGCAGCGTGACGAGGGAGGTGTGTCCCAGTTAGGGCGCCATTACGTCTCCCTACAATCATCTTTATTTAATTACAAAACAATTTTAGTATTGTGTTATTCATATTTTTACGACGCTACCCTCAAATTAGGCGACGTTTTGTACTTCGTTCCATCCCCTAAGATATATTTAGGATGTTTTAATGGGGTGCCGGGAAATGAGATATTTGAATAGCTTTGTGTTGTTTTATTTATTGTTGTTAATTTTTACGGAAATTAGATATTTTTCTCAATGTTTTATTATTAAAAATAGTCGCTTTATTTACAAGTTAAACGTACATACATAGTAGTAGCATGGATAAAGATAATGTATGTAAGCCACAAACTAAGAGGTTTTCAATTCATGACCCCTTTTTTCACCAATTACTTTAAAATACTAAAAGGATGATAATTGCAGATTACAATTTAGATAGTAAGACTTTTCAAATTCACTTGCAAACCGGCAGAAAGCTAAAAGTTTCAATGAAGTAAAGTTCCTCTGTACCCAAAAATCTAGGTTCATGACCGAAAGGTTTTTGACTCTAGACTCACAACGTAGAAGATAATCGTTACTTCTATAACATGTGACAGTTAACGGGTCACAACAGCGCTTTGACACGATTTTATTGATTTTAAAGTCGTTACCACTCGCCATATACTGTACATACCTAGTTTACTAGAACTTGTTCCGTTATTAGTAGATACGGGTTTTTAAAATACTGGCGTGAAATATCATATGGAAATCCATATCTATACTACTAATATTTTTCTATGAAAGCGTCTCAGCGTCTCACGATTTGAAAAAAAATCTGAGTGTGCAAAGTTCTAGTTCACTAGTTCCTACGGGATGCGGGTGAAACCGCTGGTGGTCAAATATTTTCAGTTTAAATCTAGTGAGTAACCAAATCATTTCATGTTTAATTTTCCTTCAATTTTATACGGAAAAATACCTATTTTGTCTTTGTTAGTTAGCAACAATTCTTAGCTAACAACACCACACCAAAGCGCACTACAATTGAGGAAAAAAAGGCAACACTTAACTTAATTAATTTAAACTTATTTAAATAAAAAGGCTGGGAATACTTTAGTCCTCAACAAGGAAGGTTGGGGGATCGCAAAACGTATTTATTTCGCTTTCGTTCCTTGAATACTAAGCTAAGACTTGGGGACTTGAGACGAATGTGACGCATTTCGATGAATAAAGGGGGAAAGGCGGAAGGGGACAATGACAGAGAATGTTATTAACAAGTGAAGGGAAATACGACAATATGCTAATGGATGTTACAATTTTGAATGTAATCTTTTGGGCGTTGAATGAATGATGATCGCTTGAAATTGCGGATGCTGAATAAGTGTTGCTGGATCCATTCCACGTTACATGTTGGGATGTAGAATACTTTAGTCACTGGTCTCATTGAATAAATTAATGTAATTAGAGTTAATAATAATGGCGTCCAGACCCGTTGTCGGCTACAGCGGCAATTCTCTCTGAGGAGATCAGCCAACTGCGCAGGACATATAGTGCTGACACTAATGCACTCTCTATTCCCTCATAACATTCTATCCCTATGACATATCTACTAACGAATGAATGCAATTTTCATAGAAATACCAATAAACATGAAAAGAATATCACAACCAATCTAAACATGAAACTAATGAATACATACAAATAAAGGAAATATGACAAAGCTTTGTTAGCTCAATAAACATAGTCAGAGCTGTTTCTAGGAATTGAATATTTTACAATTTTATTGATACTTTCAAACAATATTGATGTTGAATTCTGGTAATTTGATTTTCTTTGTGTATTTCCTGGTAATGAAGACCCTCAACATACATACCTATATCTAGTCCATATCTATTTGAATATCCACTTGTGGGAATAAGAATTTCCAAGTTAGACAAAACTCTCGTCCATCAGAAAAGTCATATTCTTGGTTTTCGGTAACCTAGCCTTTGCCCAACAATATTGGGCTTGGCTTCTAGTCTAACTGTATACAGCTGAGTACTAATGTTTTACATGAATATCTGACCTCTTCAACTTGTTCCCTACTAATGTTTCCTTTCGTGATAGTTTAATCATCAAAACATACCCAGTGTAATGGGAATATCAGTATCTATCATGGGTTCGTAGCAAATAACCAAAAACCTTATTCATCATCCAGATATCGAACCCCATAACCTACCATTTCCACCTTCCTACCATTTCCCGTGTGATCAACCGTACCAAGTTACCAGGCGCCCAGAAACTTAAGCAGGTTCGCAACAGCCGTCTATGAACCGATCGAATCCCTGACCTTTCTATTGAGAACTTTGCCAATGAAGCAAACTCAGCCGTTATACAATAGGTGTGTCAGTGTGTTTGTCACCAGGTGGACAAGTTGGGTAACTGACAATCAAATTACATGTAGAAAGTCGATGTTTTGTCAAGGACGTGTTTTTCGTAGTGTCTACTTAGCATAGAAATGGTTTGACAGAAGTTTGATTTACGTATTATGATTTTAAGTCTACGTGCCGTAACAGAGTATTTTCTTCTTTGGCATCGAGTTTAATCTTTTAATATTCAGAACTTGGTCTTCGTGCATACTGATAGGTACTCTTCATGTAAAAACAGCTGGTGGTAACTGGATTTTCATGCAGCATGGCTAGAAACACTCGCTATTAAACAAAAAAATAAAACTAAACGACAACAGAGTGCTTAGTGCGAGTTTTCGTGAATTTTTTTACGGACTCACATGAGAGCGCGTATACTAAGATTTGTATGGAACAAAAACAGCTCCACCTAGTGTCAAAAATTGGAACCTGTTTTTGTTCCATACAAACAGTGTTGCCAACAGTTGTAGAAGCTTACCACCAGAGTCAACTTTTAAAACCACCAGAAAACCACTAACAAAAATTTATCCCACACTTAAAATCACCAAATTCACCACTAAAAAAATATTGTTTATATTTTATTGTAACCTAAAACAATTTAATCATCCAAAGATGTAACTCGGCAACGATAGAAAATTAAAACAGACAAAGCATTACATCTGTTTAGCAATTCATCCGATCCGATCCGAATCCTTCACAAATTATAATCGGCGTAGTAGTTTCACAAATTGTTTAGTTACGCATTTGACCAATGAATGAGTAATTAATTATATAGTAGTCGTTCACCTTTTTGTTTTGTAGATGCTTTTTTGACATTCCGTGAGACTTCAAATCTCCATAGTAACTCCTTAAAGTTGTACCACAAAACTTACATTTCGCTACTTGACCCGCAGTACTTTCAACATTTCGCCACTAAATAGGGGACTTAAACCACCAGTATTAGTGGAAAATCCACTAAGTTGGCAACACTGCATACAAATCTTAGTATACGCGCTCTCATGTGAGTCCGTAAAAAAATTCACGAAAACTCGCACTAAGCACTCAGTACTGCGATTCTATAAAACTCGATCAACAACTCGCATTTCACTTCGATTCGAAATGTCATTTCATACTTTAGGGGAGGTAGGGGAGGGATGGGCACTTTTTCACAATTTATTGCATAAAAAATCAGATTTTACAGATCATTATCAACTTTTATTGCCATTTCTTATATTCGGCTAGATATAATGAAAGAGCTTTCCTAAAAATTACAATCAGTTTCAACATTACGAGATATTTAAACGGTTTAAATAAAACCGTCGACACGTCAAAATTTTGTTTAGTCTGACATGCTTTAGTTGGTACTTACGTAGTGTTTAAAGTTACTTTTTGCTTTTTATAGGGTTTATCTTTTATAACATTTTGTCATAATAATTGCGTACTTTTTTGGGTCGGGGTTTTTTTTAAATTTATAATTTTATTTTATTTCATGGTTTTTTAAAGGAGCTCCTTAATTTTTCCTTCTTTTTATGATGGGTTCGCTATAATATGCGATCTCAGCCAAAGGAAGCTGTTTAACAATCCTCATGACAAACTGGCTCTGGGAGAATTGCACAGATTGAGAAACAATAAAGATGGACCTTTGTTGATCCAGGGTTATATACCATTCTAGGGTTTCATCCGCCACATCCCATTTCCAGCATTAGGTTCTCGTCACTTAGAAACATGAAGAAAACTAGTCAAGACAAATTAAACGAGCCCAAACTCGATGGGTTTACTAAAAGGCAGTTCAGGGTTACGTCTCCTATCTTCGTGTCCTAACAGCAGACCAGCTCAGTGGTTCCAGAAGACATTAGTATTTCAAATTTTAGATCCCACATATGCTTGCAAGTAAACTGAGCGTGTAACATTCCTATCACACCTAACAAACGAGCTGATGACCTTGAAGACCTGAATCGATTTCCACCAAACATAGCTAAGAACACTCCCGAATGACATTCCTTTTAAACAAAAAAAACCGCATTACAATCGGATCATCCGTTTGGGAGCTACGATGCCACATACACACACACACACACACAGACACGTCAAACTTATAACACCCCGTCGTTTTTGCGTCGGGGGTTAAAAAGAATGGTTTGCGACGGGAAATTCCTAAAGATTTAATAGACGAGCAATACAAGATGTATCAAAAGGTTAAAAAATAAAATTAACAGCTGATAAATATGGAGTCCCTAGATCAAGTTGGCAACGGTACCTGAAACAAGATTCTATAAAGGATTTTTAGCGCAGATTTATAACCTCACAAATTTTCACTGAAGAAGAAGAACAAAAATTTACAAATTATACATTACATGGTATGTCCAAGCCTCCCTACCATAGGGAGCATTGGACACTTTTGACTTAAACTAAACTCAAAAAAAATCGGTAAAAAAACTTAAGTAAAACGGTTTTATCTTATGTGCACTGAAAACTATAAATAAAAAATAGTTACTTACCTGTCAACCTACGTAGGTGGTCCCGGTCATATTAGACTAAAATAAAAACGTGGGGCCCATAAACTATTGCTGTAGTACCTCTTCTAGAGGTATAATAGGTGTGGATTGCATCGACTTACTATAATCGTAACTGGAGATTTTGACAATCAATCATTAATAATAGAAAATACACATACCTTTCATTAGTTTTCTCTTTATAACGATCCGAAACCGCAACAAAATATTTAAGTACTTTTACGAGTGTTTGTTCTTGACAACTCACAGAAATGACAGATAGTCTATGGATGAACACCGTTACCAGTCGGTAACGTAAACTACCCAATAAAAAAAAAACAAAACTATGATCAGAAATCAGAATAAAAGGACCCCCCTTTTATTCTGATTTGATCATGTCTCCCAACTGCCCATCTCTCCCCTACCTCCCCTATAGATAGACAGATTTTGACAGATCTGTCAAAATCTCGACTTTAATTTAGTTCAACTTGTCAACACGCTCGATAGTGTAGCGCTAGTGTAGTTTGACAATGTCAATCACGGTAATTAAGGTAGAATTCCGTGGGTCGCGATTGTCGCAGCCGCGCGCGACTAAAGTCAACCTATGAAAATGTATGGCACCGCTGCCGAGGGCCGCGACAGTCGCGCGCGGACGACGAATTTCGTGAGCCGCTCGCGGCCGTACGCTTCTCAACATGGTCTAGCGCTTAATAACATCTATAGAATTTTAGTAAAACCAGAATTAAATTGTTGACAATGCCGCGAGCAGCTTACGAAATTCGTCGGCCGCGCGCGACTGTCACGGGCCTCGGCAACGGTGCCATACATTTTCATAGGTTGACTATTGTCGCGTCCACGGAATTCTACCTTTAGATCGAAGTCGAAGTGAGAGTGATGTCGAAGTGAGTTGTGATATTTTATAGAATCGACATGCAGGCCGGAGCGACAACACCACAGACAGACATGTTAAAATTATAACACCCATCATTGTGCGTCGATGTTTAAAGGTAATCTTAAAGCTACTGTTATTTGAACTGCCGCTAGTATCAACAACTCTTCTTGACAGTCGATAAAAAAAAGACCACATCAAACAACTAACCTAGAAGTGTAATCCTCAGGATAGGGCACCAATATGCCCTCAGGGCTGGGCTGCGGCGTATCCCCGACCCAGAAGTACGCGTCAGGGCCTGTGCCATCGTACGCGAACCCTCGCACGTATACCGTGCTCTCGTCGACTGCGTACACGGTGCCCCGGATACCGTGAGCGTACTGTGTGAGACGGCCTATGAGACGTCCGTAGTAGGGCTCCGGACGACGCGATGTGGCTGGACCTGTGGAAGATATTGTGGAATTAAGATATTTTGCTGCCAAATAATTGTAGCATTTTTGCTCGTTACAAATCACGTCTAGAAGCTTTGCTTGTCTGAAGTTGACCACTCATCATCATCATTAGCCACAGAGCATCTTGGTCAGATGATTGTGGCAGTACTTGTCTATGCAGTTATTAGTGCAAGCACTTTCTTTTGTGCCTGAAGTTGATCACTAATGTCTTCGTCTGTCATGCGTATGCGGGAAGAACCAAATAATAAGCTTCGGAAATACAAAGTTATTTGAAGTCCTTCTGTTTACAATGGCCTAACATGGATCGAAGATAAATATGCTACTATATTACAAGCGTTCTTTTCATCTTAAGTCATGTAAATCTATTTCAGAATTTTTCATTGTTGGCCTAAATACCGTATATGTACCTTATTAACTAGACTTGACATTTAATCTTCGAATAATGAAGGATTTATAGTATCTGAAAATAGTAAATTGTTTGAGAGGAAAGTTGCATTGCATCCCACTCGGATTGTTCTGTTTAAACTGCAGTGGGATGTTTGACGTAGACTTGTGCGGCTTAACTGACGTCAGGATACACGTGGAAGGGCATTCAATGTCTCTTGAAATATAGCTCTGTGCCTTGATAGCCTTTTTTCAAAAAAATATTAGTCTATCTTCCATATAACCCTTCTTTCTTTTCTGCCACAAATAACAACGAAGATATAACATGTTCGAATTTTGTAACTTGTCACTCTTAGGTAATAGGTACTTAGACGTGACATCACAAGCCCCACTCTTCTTTATTACTTTATATGTTAATAAATGTTTAAGCAAAATAAAAAAAGGGGTAACTAGATGTCCAATAATTTTGCTCATCTTACAGAGTTCTGATTAGAATTACGGAATCACATTTTTGACCCTGTCATCACGCCTATTCGTCAGAGTTGGTCTATTTTTATAGAGGTCACTAAAGAAACCACAGTGTGAAATGTCAATCTGACCACGCTGCCTAGGAGTACCTATAGAAATTCAAGCCCTATAGAAACTAGAGAGTTCTAATATCTCCAGAAATAGTCGACAAACGTCATTCCTCGGTAAAATGTCGAAAGTCAGACGGTTTAAAGTATATTTTGCGTGGGAAGACTGAAACGGGCCTGCAAGAACGAAATTTTATCAAACATTCATCAGTCTTTTTTCAAATATAGTACTACTACTACCTATGTTCCAATTTGGGATATTGAAAAATAAAAAAATATTCATATGGATGGAAGGGAAAAGTAATAAAAAAGTTAGTACTTACAAAACGGACGTCGCTGTAGCATAGCTTTGGAAAATAGACATATCCAAGGTACCTATTTTTTTTTTTACACGCAATATATGGCATGGATATTGATGTAAACGACATGTAGAGAAAACCAGAAGGTAACAGTCAGAAGGTTTTAAAAACCGCAGATTATTAAAAACTACAGTATAACTAACATTACTTATGGACACATAAGAGTCGTAAAGCATTCTTCTTCCACTCAAATTAATTAAAACATTCTTATCAATGTAAAATTGTAAAGCAAAAAGGGAAATCGCTAAAACATTGATCAGCAGTAACTCATGAACAGCTAACAGTAGTCTTCTTCATCAGTTGGTGACACCATACTGACAATACACCCGTGCATAATGACTGACAACTTCCCAATCCAGGGGCCCCAAGCCCCCAACAAAACGTCCTAACTCCCCAACACCATCATACGATTCTAAAGCCTAATTCACTAACAATAAGGCCTAGATTAGAATGAGCAATGAATACAAATGAAGTTTTTTTACAAAGCAATATTCTTAAAAGCTGCGATCGATCAGGGAGGGGGGGGGCGATTCCATTAGTAGACGGATGTTCGTTTTGATAAGTCACCATGGCTGCGACGGGAAGGTTTCGAGGAAAACTCGTAAATTACAAACTGATTGATTACAGTTTTAATGTATTTTTTTTACTGTAATTAGTCTCGCATTTACGAGTTTTGCTGTCTGTTGTTTACGGGGTTCGATTTCGAAATAACAATAAATAAAACTAGGAGCCATTGTGATTCCTTAAATTAATCGAGGCTTTGAAATTAATCTCAAATCTTATAATGTCAAACCATATTCGTTCTAGTGGAATTCACTAAATAATCTCTCACCTCGTACGATCATTCTTAGTGTCTTGTCTTTATAAGAGTCCTTACTCTGATGTATTCGTTTCTATTTACCATCATACTCCTGACCTTATGCCAATTTTATTTAGGGTCGGCGCAGCATATTTCCTTTTTCCATACTCTTCTGTCAGCCGTCATCTCACAAGTAACTCTCTTTCCAGCTCGAATTTCACACAACCCATGCATCGTTTCCATCGTCAGTCTCCCAAAATGATCCTCATTCCTCCTCATCACATGCCCCTACCATTACAGCTGGTTTTTACATAGATTTTCCATTTACTAGTAAACAAAACAAAATAGATAACTTAATAGTCTCGGCTAAAGTTTTCTATACACTCAAACGTACACAACCTACTTATGTACCATAGTAACTCATTGTATTAAACAATAAGTACTTCTTAGTTGATAGTTACCTCGTTATACATAGAGGTGAATGACCCGATGTTATGTTGTGAAGCATCATATAAACATAGATAGGTAAACATGGAGAACAAAATGACTATCGGAGGTGCCATAACGGAAAATCTCCTAAGAAAGTAGCGCGCCAAAAAGCGGGGGACGAGGAACTTTACTGTCTTCGCCTTTACACGCCTTCTTTGGACCCTATAATTTTTGTAACACCAAAAATCGACGACAGATGTCTCAAACAACCCAAACGCTAGGTTAGTTTACTCGTAACTGATAGTTTTTGTCATGCCCACCTTACGTATTAGAGCTAGAAGAGGGCGCCTGACCTGCATTATGGTATCTCCGGTCATCGTTCCTTACTCCGTGTAGGTAAGTTAATATAAGTATACGAGTTATGAATATTTTTAATAAGCTCTCTTCGAAGAACTTACTCTAAGGATGCTCTTTAAGTAGAAATATTTTGCTCTAGGTAGACATCTTATTAAAGTAAGAAATAACTTACTAAGTATTTGTTGCTATGCTAAGGGATAAGAATTTTGTTTACTTAGCAGGTATTTGAAAATTCAGTATCGCATAAACGAATTAGCTATTTACAGTATTTATTAAATTAGGTACCTACTTAAAATTTAATTAAAACAAATAAAAGAAAGAAAAATTTTTGCAACAGATTTTTTGCTGAAGTATCGTTTAACTTTTTTTCTATATTAGGCTTACCCATAACAGGTATGTGCACCAAACCTTTACTATCACATACTTATACATATAAAAGTATTATATAAGTAACATATAAATAAACCTTTTCCAAAGGATCGTGGGTACGTGAAAAATATACGAAATATGAGTATGAAGGAATAATTCTACTTTCCCACGGTAGAATTAAGCTAGCGGCTTGAACGGGATTAATTTTACTCAGAAACGCTCGCTTCGTACAGAAATGTATGTATTTAACCGACTATAAAAAAGGAGGTTCTGTATGTTTTTAGTTGTACCAATATTCGGGATAGTAAAAATCTTTGATAATATAAAAACAATATATTACAGTTTGTGTTTATGGATGTGTGTTCCTCTTTCACGAAAAAACTACATGATGATTTTTTATGAAACTTTCCAGTAATATATCTATAGCTTATATTATAGAATAAAATAAGTCATTTTTTTATAATCTTTCATTTCTCTGAATAAGGCTTTAGATACTTGAAAAAGAAGATACCTACGAGGCTTGTCACTACGTTTAACCAGTAAATTCTCAGTATTGCACAGATGGCTCTTGAAGTTCATCTATAATTTCTTGGAAAATGTTACGAGATACAGATAATTAGCGCAAAGTTTTCTTTTACCATCAAATATTTTACAAAATAATTATAACTTAATTAACTTATGTATGTGGTATAACACAATGCAAAGTAGTGCTAAAACTTACATACAGGGCTGTTATCAATTACTTTACAACCATCAATTTTCAGGTACAACTATTATCCCAAGAAAAATTGCGATCATTTATCCCTTCAATAACCCTAAAACGCTAGGCCATAACTCAGTAGAAGATAAACGCGTCTTCGCAACATTTCCGTATCGTCCCCACGGCATTATCATTATCAGGGGCAGCCCCGTATTTATCTAATATCCTAAGCGGAATCTGGCACCCCATTAAGGGATATTTTGATTGACACACGCAACCCCTGAGAGTTGGCTCGCTGGGGGAGACGCGGTGGTGATTTCTGAAATATTTTTGCACTTGTAGGTTTATTTTTGGATTGCTGTCTTACGTGTTTTGTTCTTTCTTTTAGAATTGTTTTTTCTTCTATGTGAAGGAATATACTTTGCGGTTTTGCTCACTCCCTGAGGGAGTTACTTCCCGCATACGTATAAAAATTTGCCTACATGTAGTTCTGATGTATGGTTTATTTCTGTAAAGTTTCATAAAAATTCGTTCAGCCATTCGAGCATTCAAAACAAACATTCACACACACACATTCGCAAATGTTCACCTTTATATCTTAAATGTGATATAGGACTGACAAATATTTACAATGCCTATTCATTTCAGATAGCCTTTTTTCACTATATTTTTAATCCACTTCTAGGACCAAACTATAGACATAGTGTTCAGTTCACCACAGCCTAACAAAACTATAACACCCCTCACGCACACTAGTCTATCCAAAGCCAAAACATAACCGATTAAAATATACTCCCGCCCCACCCCCGGGGTGGGGGAACTACCCCAACACACACTTAATACAGTTTTGTCTCGCCATTTCGATACGAGTGTGTCTCAGTCATGTCTCGGCGGTTGAGGGTTTAGTTTTTATAGATAGCTTTTGTTTTTTCTGCATAGTGATATAGAACTTCGTGACATGTGAAAATTTTGGAAATGTTATAGAAAAGTGTTCAATGAAATTTTTATCATTGACCAACTTATTCATATGGTGCTTATTTTTTATGTATCCATACTGTATACGCTACACTAAGTGTGTTTTAATTTTATTTTTACAAAGGATCCAGAAATCGTTATCATCGTCGGAATAACTGGAATTCACACTTTTCCTTCAGTCTTTTTATCTTCTTTAAGTACTATGACTTATTATTTATTATATGAAGTAACTAAGCACATTTTGTATTCAAAAGTCAATATATCCCAAACAAGACGTGTGACGATTTCAATCTTTCGTCCACAAAAGCGGAGATTAGACGCACTCAATACACCCCCCCCCTCCCCTCACTTATGAGTGCTGTAATCAACCGGGTGGAAATATTCGACAATACACAAATAACTGTACTTCTTATACTTAGGTACGTATTATAATCCCTACTGGAGAATGTAGGAAATTCTTGTCGATGCTTTTCCTGATGTCGATACACATGTTTACGTTTCTTACTTTACGTTTCTTAATTTTGCTGTTTCTAAGCCAGGAGCCCCATGAGAGAAAACTTAACACTGAGTAAGTATAATTGATTTCCTTGAACTTACTTATCGTTTTTATACAGTTACCTACATCTTTGCTTATAAAAGACAAGCTTTAAGTTACAAGGTATCTGACCACTACGGTCTCTTTCCTCTCTACCCCACTCTAAGCTGTTCTCGTCATATGCACTACCTACAGTGTACACAGTCAACACTGCGCAGTATTGCCTGCACGGCGGTGTACGTCAATAAACATCATCTAGCTGGCAGTTTGTTGTTAAGTTACGGTCTCGGAAATAGCTGTGCTAAATAAGGAGATTTTAGGTTTTATGTGACAGTTGGATACACTGTGCTTTTTTAACCGACTACCCAGAAAAGAGGAGTTTCTCAATTCGAATGTTTGTAGGTATGTTTTTATTGGTATCTATTGAGCTGCATATGAATAGATACATACATATCAATGGGCAATCTGTTTATTCGATATATCTCTTAATTTTTTTAATCTCTTTATTGCGAGGTCCATACCTATGGGTACCTACTGTTCTAGGGTAGGTTGTGTTCAACCGAGTATAATTTCTCTTGTTTTAAAACTTCTTCCAATTGGTACTAGTATACTGATTTCATGAGTTTATGAAATCTCGATGAAAATATAGTCGTTATTGAATCAATCTTTGGCAACACTGTTTTATATATAGTCAGAGGTACCTATTTCAGAGACTGTTCCATAAAAGAATATTTACCTTCATGCCTACCAGCATAATATTAGAAGGTTAGTTAGCATAGGTAGAACAACAGGCTCCCGGGCCAGTGACCGCGTCACCCAACCGTGACTTTGATTACCCGAATGCGCGGATGTTGCATCAATCTCAGTTTTACATGTTGCATCCCACTTGGGTAAGTATTGCTTGCTTTAGGATGGAGTAATTGTTGCTTCATTGCTTGGCTTAATAGCAACAGATAACATCAAACTTTTAGTAGAAGCCAGCTATGCAAACCTTTGTAAAGGCACTTCATTATTCTACACCAGACTGCAGTTGTATTTACCATAATAGGGTTTTGGAACAGAATACATGGAATGTTTGTAAAGACAAATACTAGCTGATAAATCAAAAAACCAAAAAGTAGCCTTTATGTATTTTATTTTGATGTCATACTCAATCATAAGCCTTAAAAAGCCTTCATTTGTAAAAAAGGGACACATACAAAGCCTTCAAGTTTAAAATATGAGTGTGATATGATGACATACAATAGCACGGAATAGATCAACAGGAAGAATCAACACAAACTCTATCACTGAAGTTACATACAACCTGTCTCAACCTTGCCGTCTAAACAATCCAAAATACACATTTAAATACTCAAGAAACACCACCCAACGCCAACCCAGGAGTAGGTCGATCCTCGGAGTACGCATTTAAGAATATGAATTCAACCCAATAACCCTTTTCTATTCAAATAAAAGCGAATAGGGCAATAAAACCTAAGGTTTGCGTTAACAGCTCTCTTCGCGTAAAATTTTAAGAGTTCTACGCTACTGTTTCACATTTGGGTCTGTAGGTGTTTATAGCGAAGATTCTCGTCAAGAATAACTGTGTTAGTGCCGATTTATGTCACGATTTACAGTATCTATCTTTTGTTATTTTTTGTGAAAATTATGTTACTTAAAGAGTTACCTATGTTTATTTTGGCTACTATTCTCGAAACTCTGTGTGCTTCTAACTGATTCGTACTAGTTCCGACGTCATATAATCATATATGTACAGAGAGATGAAAATTAACTGTATCTCATATTTTTGCAGAGACTTGAAGCTCTGTCACGGTCTTAATCAATAGCGAAGCGCCTAGTGCCTCAGAGTGCCAGCCCAGACCAGCAATTATTTACGTAAAAAAGCTGCTATATTAATGAATATTCTTCGTAAAAAATGTGGTGTCCATTATCTCTATTTCATAATAATAGTAAATATGGTGTAACACATATGTACAGCAGCCGAACAGGTTGAAAGTGAACGTACCTGACACGGAAGGCAGTTGCTCTTGACCTTTGTGGTCTCCTGTCTTGCACTTAGCATTGTACGATATGGCTAGCTGATTTATTTTTAGACTAGCTAGATCGTAAAGTAATAAAAAAATTCTAGGATAGTTGAAAAGACAAGATGTGACCAGCATTCGGAGTAATTTTAATATGAACTGTTACAGCCGTAACTACTAATTCTAATTGGATATTCTATCTGTCACAAGCTGTTCCGCGGTTAAACCTACGTCTCGAAGGAGCTATTTCCCATACCTGAATAAAAAGTGTAATTCTGATAGATGTGTAAGCTACATTAATGCTAAAGGTTCATCAAAATCCACCCACCAGTCTGCGCGAAAGAGCCATTCACACAAACTTTTGCGTTTATAATATGTTATGTATGACTATAAATGGGGCATGTAAGGAAGTGGTAGGATACATAACGGGGACGTATTAATAGATAACTGTGTTTAAGGTTTCCAATATGAGGTCAATGCTCTACAAATTAATAGTCAAAAAGTTTCCACCACAAAGGTTTCATATAAAGAGGTAAAAGAGGCTTCATAAAGCACGTCCTACACTACTTCGAACCCTAAATACGTTTTTAATAAACATGGATAAATCAGCCCCTCATTCTTGCCGCGTAAGCTACAAGGGGTGACCAGGCACCCCAGAGGAACGCATAAAATCTATAACGGACCCCAGTTATCCCATGATCTCGTTGTATCAATCAAATCAACGTTTCCTAACGAAATTCTCTCTGGGACACTAAAGTGTATGCACCCCAGTCATTTGTCTTAAGGATGGTCACCCTAGCTCTGAATGTTAGGACGATACGTTCGAGTGTCGCTATGTTCGAAATAGCAGTTTTCTCTTTTTCGTGTGTTGGGTGGAATAGTAATGTGGTTTACGTAATTTTTGGTAGTATTATGGATTTAAGATGGTGTCAGTTTGCATTTAACTGTGGTCTTTATAAACAAGTCTTTAAAACAACATGCGTAATAACATGCTTTTTTTAGAATAAATAAAACCAAATGCGGTTTTGGAGATTTCTGAGAAGACGCAAATAAAGCAAGACAATGTTCATCGTAAGTAAGTATATCAAAGTTCAATCGAAACGCAACAGCAAAATATCTGTTTTGTTTGGAAACAAGATGTTAAACATGTTTCGGGCACATCTACAATAACCAAACCAAAATCTAGTCATATCTAAAAAATACCAACTCCAACGACAAAAAAAAACAATAGCAAAAACCTTGACTTGTACTAAACGTCCTCAATATCCACGCAGAGTTTATAAGCAGCGCGCATGTTTATCCGGGGGGAGCCGGGGGGTGTTGGGTGTGTTGGGGGCAGGGGGTGTTGGGGGAGCCGCCCCCCAGTTTAGACAGTATTGTGTTTGTGCTGCACTTTACACCCCTCAAAGATGTGGCTGATATGAGCCCGTAATAAGCTGATGGCGATCGTCACGTGATTTTTTTTGCGGAGAAGTGATTTTTTGATTCCTAGGTTATTATTAAGTTTTAGTTATCATTCGAGCTGTCTACTACGTGAGATTCTGAATAAATATTTGTTTTTGGCAGTACCTAAATTAGAACGAATGGAAAGGCAGAATACTTTCGTTCGAATATTTACGAAAAAAAAAATCGTTTCCCAAATTATCCCATAAGCAATACAGTTGAAGTACCTACTTTTTGTTTTAGCGGTTATATCAGCAAGTATGTTTAATTATTTGATAAATTCTTTGTCCGGAGGCTTACAATGCCACACACTAAACTTTTATTAAAAAGTCCTTTTAACTCTAACTACTAAATATAAGTTTAAGATCAAACCCACGTTCCTACCCGTCGTCTCAATTCATTCGGTAATAGTTAGGAGTAGGAAGGAATGAGTAACGGTGCGCGTGAGAGCAAATCTAAGTTTCCTCTGATTTACTGCATATTGCATACGGTTTTATACCCGATATACTTCTCTGGCTTTCAGATTTATTGTTTTATGGAATTAACTGGAATAGGTTCTAAGTCACGTATGTTTTATATGATCAATTCAGATTGTAAAATAATTTTATGGTATCCACAAATATTAAAACATCACGAGTCTGCCACATTGCATTTAGGTGCCAACTCACAACTTTTCAAACGACAAATTAATTGCAAAACTAGATTAGCAATTTCGGAAAAATTTGTTGCGTTTTCAAGCTTAATCCTCATAATGTTTCCTACGCCTAATTTAAACGTACCAACTTTATAAAAGCAACAGTACTTTCAGATGACCTTACTTAAATTAAGATCAACAACCAAATTCACACAGCAACAAAAGAGAAGCATAACAAACAAAACAATCACAAACAATTGAATTAAAATCTACCACTCTACCATATCAGATGTACTTGAGACAGTGTTGCCACAACACGCACCGTGGAGAACTTCCCATGAAAAAACTATGTATAACAATGCACAATAACAGCTCAGATGTACAAACGAATAGATTCCAGAAATTCACGTTTTGCTTTGGAAATTCTTGATAACATACTGGGACGTAGTACTGTTACTAACAAAGAATATTTCTCCGGGAATTAGTCTCTGTTGGTTCTCGAAGAAGTCACTGATTGAGACCTAGATATGTATGTTGTGAAAAGTCATTTTTGCAAATCCTTAACGACAATTTGTATAGTGAGTTCTGCGTATTTGCCCTTTTGGTTACCTATACATATTTTAGTATTGAGGTAGATTGAACTTGTACCTACAAACAAATGAAAGCTTATTTGGGATCCTCGGAAAACACAGGCAACTATGTTGGGGTCGACTTACAGTTTTACCAGATGCAGCTGAATACTAGTGTTTTATATGGAGCGGCAGCCTATCTGACATCCTCAATTAAATTACCCTCATTAAAGTGATCAAAATGCAAAATAACAACAGTGCGCAAATGTACAGTCAACTTCAAGTCAGTTGTAATAGTTTTATAAGAAAAGGTTAAAAACGCTAAACCCTATAAAAAGCAAAAAATAACTTTTAACACTACGTAAACTAAATTTTGTCGTGTCGGGGGACCGCTCTAATTCATTACTTTAGATACGTGTTTTTTTTTAAACGAATGTTGTAATTAGGTAGGTATCATTTGATTTATGTAAGTATTTGTGAAGGTAAAAAGCGGTCCCCCGACACGTCAAAATTTAGTTTACGTAGTGTTAAAAGTTATTTTTTGCTTTTTATAGGGTTTAGCGTTTTTAACCTTTTGTCATAATTATTGCGTACTTTTTTTGGGTCGGGGGTTTTTTTAAATTTATAATTTAATTTTATTTCATGCTTTTTAAAGGAGCTCCTAAATTTTTCCTTCTTTCATTTAATTTATTTTATCTTAAGATGGGGTCGCTATATGCGATCTCGGCCAAAGGAAGCTGTTTAACAATCCTCATGACAAACTGGCTCTGGGAGAATTGCACAGATTGAGAAACAATAAAGATAATTAACCTTTGGACATTCTAGATTTTCAGCAAAAATATAAATCGGTTTATCCGTTTCATTCCGGCAGTTCAGGGTTTCATCCGCCACATCCCATTTCCAGCATCAGGTTCTCGTCAATTAGAAACATGAAGAGAACTCGGCAAGACAAATTCAACGAGCCCAAACTCGATGGGTTTACTAAAAGGCAGTTCAGGGTTACGTCTCCTACCTTCGTGCCCTAACAGCAGACCAGCTCAGTGGTTCCAAAAGACATTAGTGTTTCAAATTTCAGATCCCACATATACTTGCAAGTAAACTGAGCGTGTAACATTCCTATCACATCTAGCAAACGAGCTGATGACCTTGAAGACCTGAACCGATTTCCACCAAACATAGCTAAGAACACTCCCGACTGACATACCTTTTAAACAAAAAAAACCGCATTTCAATCGGATCATCCGTTTGGGAGCTACGATGCCACATACACACACACACACACACACACACACACACACACACAGACACGTCAAACTTATAACACCCCGTCGTTTTTGCGTCGGGGGTTAAAAATCGTACTTATTACTATTGAGTTAAGGTGCATGACAGTTACCACTGATGTTCAGTTTACTGTACCTATGTTTGTACGCGATTTTGGCACAAATTCATTTTGCGCACAACTTTTCAACCAGGTTTTTATAGTGATCAGAGGATGAACAATTAACCTTGAACATGTGTCACGTTTAGTTACCGGATCTAGATGGCTAGCAGTCTAGTCTCATTCAAAACTATGATGAGGTTTTGTGGGGAAATGACGTAATTAAGTCTCGATTAGATGACATTTGTTAATATGTGTACACGAAAGGTCTTTCAGGTGGAGTTAGGACAAATGAAAACATGCTGCGCCGACCTCAAATAAAATTTGGATGGACAGACAGGACGATGATGTTGAATCAAAAGTCCTGGGACAACTGGTACTCTTTCAACCAAAAGTATTTCCATATAGTCCATAGTCCTTTCGTGTGACATTAATAAAACCATCTATTATCCTACCTAATTAATTGATACAAATAGAATCTCATAATAATACGTTTTTAAACTCAGTTTTACCGTACGGACAATGTTTACCACCAATGAAGGTTGGTACATCTGAAAGACCGTCAAATTAGACCAGGTTGACGAATCCTGGCTTACCTCATGTATGCCTACATAATATTCTATTCCCACATGTATTCTATTTAAACTAAGTACTTCATACAAAAGTATACCTATCCTTTTCGAAGCAATACAGCGTGTTTGCTCCCGTCCCTCTGTGAAACTCAAACGTAACAAAGCCACAAAAAGTTGCATTTTAGCGCTCACTCCTGTCTCGTAAGGTAACCCTTTGAAAAGTCAACGTACAATGGACCCCAAAAAGTTTAAGTCCAACGGACCTAACCTTTGACTGAATATTTTGGATTAAACTTCATTTATCGTATGGTTTTTTGTAGCTTTAATAAATTCATAGTGATTGAACTTTCTGTTCTGTAAGTATATACCCAGTAATCACATAATAATATTGACTAATTAATTATATACCTATATCAAAGAAACCTTTTTTCAGTGCACAAAATAATGACTTATATTGAAGTTCAGATTTCCAATTTTTCCATGAATTTGGAAAATATATAGCTACATTAAATTACTTCGTAAAAGAGCAAAACTTTCATTCATCATCCTCATCCTCCGAGCCTTTTTCCCAACTTATGTTGGGGTGGGCTTCCAGTCTAACCGGATTCAGCTAAGAGCTAAGAAAAAGCAAAGCTAAGAGCAAAAATTTCATTACCTTAGTATAATATACTGACAGGCGGTTTGATTCAAAATAAATGACGTGATCATGATCACTTTAAAGGTTAACCAACTAATAATTCTAGATATAATAAATGATCTATATAAGCTAACTGGTAATCCTTGCTCGTTTGATCTTGGCTTACTTAACCAGAATTAATGATTACTACTAGTTACTACATATAATTTGTTGTTCATAATTGAAAATATAAATAACTGGCCTGGCCCACGGGTAAACTAAGCTCTGCTGCGAAAGCTGTGAGGAAAGTTAGAGCTCTCTCCGATGTAGCCACGGCGCGTTTAGTGGATTTGAGTCATTTCTATAGTCATACGTTCTATGGAATTCACCAGTCTTTTAAATGGTATGGGGTTGCCCGGGTAACTGGGTTGAGGGGGTCAGATAGGGCAGTCGCTCCTTGTAAAGCACTGGTACTCAGCTACATCCGGTTAGACTGGAAGCCGACCCTAACATAGTTGGGAAAAAGGCTCGGAGGATGATGGTGTCCTATGGAATTCTTATGTGGGGCAATGCTGTCGACATCGAAAATGTCTTCGTGGTACAGAAGAGCCGCCTTTTATACCAACTTGGTCTTAAAGTCTTCTTATATTGGCGTAGTCGTATTGATTCAGAATACCAATATACCCCTTTATTGGTATTCTGGACCAACACGTCTACGCCAATACACGTAAGCCAAAATATACACAATAATTTAGCTTAAACAGTGACGAGCAAAATTTAAGCTAACTTTGAACATGTTAACACGTAAATCATTCTCACACTATGTAATGAACTTCGGCCCACGATTCAATAGCTTTTACCAGGAATCCAAAATGTCATAAAGGCTTGTTCTGGTCACTTCTCAGAACGTTAAATAGACACAGAGTAAATATACACTAGAGTGACCACAAAATATAGCAAGTTGATTTTAATGTCCTACTGATTGTGGAAATCTGTCTGTAGGTTTGTTTGTCTTATCATGGATGGCGGATTAAAAATAAATGGATATGATATGATTTATTTCTCTCCGAGGTGTTTTGCTTGTCCGAAGTTTGCTAATAGTAACTACAATACAGTCAAAATGTATGAAGCTCTATTCAGCTTTCATTAAGAGCGGCATAGATATCTGACGTTTTTAAATTCACTTGCAACTTCGGAGTAGTAAAACAACGTTATTTGAGAAGTATCGGTAGGTACACGAAACTTTTATTTGGTAGGTATAGGTATTTTTATGAAATCAATGAAAACGAAGCCACGGGCGAAAGCTAGTTATGTAATAATCGTGATATTCCTACGAGAAACTAAATTATGCAATACGTTATTGACTCCCATATAGAAATAAACAGGTTTGGCAAAACTAGACTAGTGGGTCGATATGAGCTGATAGACAAACAAGAATGTTTAGCTAAAATAACTTTATAAGGCCTTCGTTTCACTATGAATGAACTAAATATAAAATCTTATAGGTATCAGAGTAGACACGTAGGTATTGGAAAAGCTTTTGGTGCAGATTGACATTTCATGTAGGGTTTCCATACTGTAGCGTCTTTTCGGGTTTGTCCCAATTTGTAATGAAAAGTTGAAATTAATGTGTTTTTTTTAAATAATTTGTGTTATGTTTAAACCTAGGCAATAAAAAAAAATAAAGAAACACGATACACGCTTAAGATTTTTACCCCCTAAGTATAATTATAACACCAAACTTTCCAAAGAGGTCTTAGCTTTCAAAAAAAAAAAGAAACTTAACACAACAACAAGAAATTGGACTTACCGGCAGCGAGTATCAGGAGCGTAACCGCGAAGCAGACATGCGACGAGCCCCGCGGGGGCGGCACCTTCCCCGCCATTGGCCGAGCGCTAGGGGCGGTTTAGCTATAACAACACAGCCTTCACCGCCGAAACCTTCTTACACAACTCACTCCACACACAAAAAAAAAACTTGGCAGTAATTTTGGCGCGTAATCTTGACTTTGACGTTTTGATTTTTTAAACGCGCAGGTGACGTTCGCGCTCAGCCGCCGCGCGCCACAGACTACACTTTCACTCGCGCTCTAAACGCTGATTGTGTAATTTGTTTACTTTCACTATGATCAGTCACATTCGCGATATTGTTTGAGTTTTTCATTCAACTTACGAACTATTTATTGTCGGAGTTACTGTACAGTCTTGGTTTTGAATTGGCTGAGTGACGGGTCGACATGGGAACTGAAATCTGTCGGGATTTGTTAGGATTAGAGTTCATTGAACTCTTACAACATAGCTCTTGGATACTTTACTAGGTACTAAAGTACTCAAGAGCTGGCAGAAATTATTTAAGAACACTGTTATTTTTCTCAAACAAACTGGTGCGTCGTTGTTCGGGGATGTGCGTTGTTTGTTGATGTTGAATGAGATGAGAAACTCGCGATTATCGTTAACTTTGTTTATTTACGAAAATCGTTACAAAAATGTTAGTTGAATGCACGCCCGTGTACGATGACGACCGAAAATGCACTAAAAGCTAAAAATTGTGGGCCGAGGCTCACGTGTTTGCGTAAAGGTGTTCGGTTACTCCGAACATATTCCCGACCAGCAAAGATGAGGGAGGCTGGGGTGTGCATCCATTACAAAAAAAGTATAAAGTATAAACAAAAATACAAAAAATATTATTATACAATGTTAAACAAAAATAGAAAAATATTATTCCGAATCGTTATTAAAAACTAATTTACGGAACACGGGTCTGGGTTTGCTAAACTCTTTCATCTCGTGTTCTTCTTGAGCTTGCGATTGGTGTTTGTTGATCCTAGAAGTCCTGGGCATTGGTTGAGCTTCGTTGATCGTCTCTTCCGGGGTTGTATTCCAGCTTCTACATAATTTTCGATATAGGAAAACAGCGCATAAGATAACCACTATCCCCAATACGATGTAGATAACCGCATAGTGATGTATGTCGTGGTTAGACATTGAAGTGATACTTTCATATTTCTGTTCTTCTTTCAACTGTTTTAACTTCAAGTCTATCTCTCTAAGCAAGTTGTTGTGCACTGTTTCTGTTTCATTTGATTGGTTGTCCAAATTGTCCTCGTATCCTTGATCAATAGTCAGATTGATTATGTGGTTAATCGGTGCCAGGACTGCTGTTTGAGTATCATATTTGACCTTAAATTGACTCTCATAGTGTTTGTGTCCATGTATTGTAAAGAGTTTGTTGTCATTACGCAATCGCTATCAAGAGTAATGACATTAGCGCGCATAAGTATGTGCGGCGTAATCCGATCTCCGCATATGATTCGCACTTGACACTGCTCGCAACATACATATAAATATGTGTTTATTTTTGTTAATGAAATGAACTGGCTTTTGCACGCGTCACTGCTTGTTTTGCATACATTATTTCTCTCCAGTATGCAAAGATCTTCATCTGACTTCATCTTGTATATCGGTGTGTTTGAGTCACACATGTATGTTGAGCTTCCTCTGGTTATACATTTCTGTAATATTTCTGTAGTTATAGGTGAATAATTGTCTTTCTGTAAGTTAATGGCAACGTAATCTGAAACTGGAGTGATTGCGAGAGTCATGTTTTTTCTGTACAACTTCGGTACTGCAATGAGGTGATAGAGATCATAAGTTTCTCTGTTGATTAATGGTATTTTTATCTCGAATATAAAATACTTGTCTGTAACTCTGGCTCTTATCTTCATAAGTTCGTATATTTGTTTCAAATCTGTGTGAATGTTTTCAATCGGTAGAGTAACGTCGCCTGTTAATAAGCCAGAAATAACATTCAATTGATGTTGTAGTTGTTTTGGTGTTAATAAATGCAGATTTACTCTTCCCTGGTAAACATCAGAAATA
Source organism: Helicoverpa armigera (assembly GCF_030705265.1). Taxonomy (NCBI): domain Eukaryota; kingdom Metazoa; phylum Arthropoda; class Insecta; order Lepidoptera; family Noctuidae; genus Helicoverpa; species Helicoverpa armigera. Next base: position 10,055,723 of record NC_087140.1, on the reverse strand, counting down.
GTGTCCAACATCATGTTTTGAATGTTTTTCAGATTTTGAAGCATACTGTTCGCTGCAATTGCTGTTAGAATAAACTCTTGCTGTTTTGTTATTTCGTTTACTTCCGCTTGGATAGTGTTCAAAGCTTTATCAAGGCTGTTCAGGTGTTTGTTTATGACTTTATGTTGCATGGCAACCATTTTCTCCATCCTTTTAATTAAGTTGTATTCAGATTCTACTACCGATGTTTGATTACTCCACAAATTCTTCAAATGTGCTTCGTTTCGTTTTATAAGTTCAATGTCTTGGGCGTACTGTTCTGCGAAGCGTTCATCTAATACGCCGAACAGTCCATTGGCGAGATATCCAATGCCGTTGATAAGCCCGCGACGCCGTCTGGAGTGCTCTATGAAATGTTGTGTCAGCAACAGCTGGTTATAATACTGCAACTCCGTGTACTCGTGACTTTGTTGTGGTACAATCATGTTACATTTGTTGGTATTGTTCATGCGATTGCAGGAGCCATCCGGCTCGAAGGACCACGAACACCTTTACGCAAACACGTGAGCCTCGGCCCACAATTTTTAGCTTTTAGTGCATTTTCGGTCGTCATCGTACACGGGCGTGCATTCAACTAACATTTTTGTAACGATTTTCGTAAATAAACAAAGTTAACGATAATCGCGAGTTTCTCATCTCATTCAACATCAACAAACAACGCACATCCCCGAACAGTCGTTTTTATCCTTATTTTCTGTATAATTCGCGTTTTTTTATTAGCGAAAGCTCCCCTTTGCAAATGGTTTGTTGACACTATAATGTTGCATAAGCGACAAAAATCGTGCAAGCAAGCAAAGCATGATATTACGCAAAAGTTTCGGTTCAACTGTTATTATACTAAAACCTTATTTAAAATAACTACAGTCGTGACTGTTTTGTCGTTAAAAAGCAATGATTCTGTAATGAAGCTACAATAATACATTAAGTTGTATGATTTTGTTAATTTGCTAAAGGTTATCCAGTTTAATTATACGACGCCATATAAAACTAGAGATTTTAGGTACCTACTATTAGCAAAATTAAAACCGGGAATCCCGATTTTTTTTATTGATATGCCTAATAGTATCATAATTACGGCGAATATAGGTATTGTAAAGAATTTTTTGTTTGTATGTAATTATTTGACCAATTTAAGAATAGCTGTTATTCCTTCAATTGCTTTTTTCTCATGCTGATTAAGTTGAAAATAGACTTTTTATAATGTGCGCTTTGTAATCATAGCAAGTCAATTCGATAGATTGATTGTTTTTAATGAGGCTTCAATGCAAAAACTCTTCGCGTTACAGATTTTTTTGTTTTTGGTGATATTTTTCTTAATGTTTTCTCATCTTTGTTCAAATGATGACATAAGCAACAGAATACTAAGCTTTCCTACCCATAACGCCTTCTATCGAAGTAACAAACACACACCCCTAGAATCAGCCTAAATTCCCAAATCCATAACCTCTTAATGAAAACGCAGTAAGTCAGACATCACTGCGCCCCACAAGGAAATTAATGTGATCTAACTATGCGAGTAGTAAGTACGTCTGTATGTATGTCTGTTCCGTAACTTAGTATTGGGTAACTTGCACAAGATAGGTACGAGTTTCATTGTAGGTATGTATGTAAGAGCAAAGGTTGTGGGAATTTGGAATAATCGTGTACATATTGTTTTATGTAATGTCTCAGCACTAGTTGTTTTTCACGGGATTACAGGGCCTTTTACGTGCGACACATTTCGCGAATCAAAAATGTCTCACAATTCCAGAACCGTTTGTATCAGCAATTTTCGCGTGGTAAATCGATAGTGTGAAAGCGCTCTTACCCGCAGCTTTAGGTATAGTTTAATTTATTAATGTGCTGAAGTATTATTAAAAAAGAAAAAAAAACATTTCATACCAACACCTACTTGTAAGTACGAACTTCGTTCATAAATCGGCACAACGAATACCCACTTAACTTTCAACAGTACAAAATAAATAACAATACATAATGTGCAACTATTATAATAAATATTTCTGTGAAAATGTCCGGAGTTTCCAATAAAACGTTTAAAACAGTTGTTTGTTCATCACGCCTGTCGGTGACCTTTGATCTCCCACGTGGACGAACCCAGTGAACCCACGGACATACATATTGTTTATATTTGTATATGTTGAAAGATTATCCTAGATTTAATTATTTTCATTTATTTATTGCATATTTTTTCATGGAAAACTATGAAATATGTGGTAGTCATTCTGTCTGTATGTCTATTTGTTATGCGTTGACACTTTAAGAGAAGGTTTTTTTTAAAGTAAAGAAAGCTTGAACTTTGAAATAGCACTAATAGGATTATCCAAATACCTAACTACGCGAAATAAGTACCTAAACAGAAAAGTTAAAGTTTAGTTCTGAAATACCAAAATTGGTTATGAATGATTAAAAGTTGAAAAGTTCAGAATATGTATGTACAATACATACAGTGATTACAGTTTATCTACAAGATAAAATTAGAATCCCCCGCTATTTATAGCAACAAAAGTTCCTTAAAAACTAAAACAAAACAAAAATTCGTAATTTAAAAATTCATTCCTAATTCAAACTTTCATCGTGCGAAGTGACGTCATAATGTTACTCGTACGAATCGAAACTATCTCCAAGTACACACACATGCCCCACCGAGGGTGTCTCCCCACCGAGGGTGTCCCCACGTTGTCGTCGTGGTGGGGCTTGCGTGCTTCTAGGATCCTGGAGCTCTGCCGGTAGAGTCACTCATGCCGGAAAGGTTCAGGGGAGAAGCCAGACGAAGAGGGACCCAGGGAGGGGCCGCTCCTGACCAGTCGACGCTTGTGGACATGGCAAGGATGCGGCCATACCCGCAGAGGTGCAGGCGCACTGAAGCGGCGCTCGTTTGCTCCTCGTTCAACGAAGAGCAAACCTTTTGGCGGGTTTGCTGAGCCGGGATGGCTGGACAGCAGACGGAGGCATGTCTAATGCCGCCGATGAGGGCTTGGCTTAACCGCCCGGCCCAGAGGAAGGACACCTCTTAGATAAAAAACCACCTAATCCCAAGTTTCGGGAGCGCGGCGAGGGGATGAATGGCCGTGGGGGACACGGTCGTTAGCGCTCCCACCTGTTGGGGCCAGCCGCCCCCAACAGTATGTAGGCTTGCCCCGGTATGAGGCCACTGCCGGGGTGGACAGGAACTTGTTCTCATGCTCGTGGGACGTATATGGATAGTAATATTAAAAAAAACCCAAACAAAAAAGACGATAGGGAGTGGGATGCGGACTCGGACTGCGAGTCCGTATCCAGTGAGGAAACTGCGGGAGACTTCACGGTCCCCCGCAGCAAGAAGGACCACAGAGTCGAGGCCTTCCTCAAGAGGAAGGCGGACGACCTGGGGTCTTCCTCCGGTGGTCGCGGAGCTTCGGCCAAAAAGGCCGATAGGAGGCTCGTTCGCGACAGGGGCAACGAAGGAGACCACCAGAGCTCCTCTGAGGAGGACGCATCGGCCTTCGGCTCTGACCGGGAGAGGAGGGCGGACTTCGCGAAGACAGTGGAGTCCGCCTTCAGAGAGGTGACTCTTAAGAGAAAGAAGGCCAATCGCAATAGCGCGATTGAGGCCGCTACCGCCTCCATCACCGCTGCAGCGGTGAGCAATTTTGGCCTGGCTCCCAAGAGCGAGCTGGCCAAGTTGCAGGAGCAGGTAGCTCGTCTCACGGCCAACTTGGGGTCTCTCGTAGAGGAGAATAGATGTCTCCGGGCGGAGATAGAAAGGATGCGCGAGCAGGAGGCGGAGCGAAGCGGGGCCACCTCGCGGCAACCGCAGTCCTCTCCAGGGGAGAGCCAGGTTCTGGCCCTGGTTCGGCGGGAGATGGCGGCCTTCCAGGCTCGCTTCTCCGTCCTGGAGGGCAGAGTCCTGCGCCCTCCCCTCGCGGCGCCAAAGCCCCAAGCAGCCCAAAGGGCCTCTTATGCGACTGCGGCAGCATCGGCACCGAGCGAACCCCCCGTCGCGGCGCCGATCGGACCGCCCAGGAGGGCAGCCGCCCAGCCGAAGCCAAAGGCTGCGACGGCGGTCCGGGCGCAGAGGACCCCGGTGCCACCCCCAGCACCGGTCCCGTCGTCATCACCAGTGGCGAGACGCCCCCCAAAGCCGACTCCGTCAGCGACTACTTCTCCTCCCACTCAATCCGAGTGGCAGGTGGTGGGGGAGAAGAAGAAGAGAGGGAAGGCGGCCAGAAAGAAAGCCCAAAGGCAGCGCCGCAAGGAGCGAGCCGTCGCGGCTCAACTACGCGCCCCTAAGACCGCGGCTGTGGTGCTCACACTACAGCCGGACGCGGTTAAGAGGGGCGTATCGTACCGCGACGTGCTCGCTAAGGCAAAGGAGGCGGTGGACCTAGCTGAGCTGGGTATCACCGAGGGCCTTCGGCTCAGGGTGACCGCAACGGGCGCCCGAATGCTGGAGGTCCCGGGAGCGGCCAGCGGGCCCTCCGCAGACGCTCTAGCCGAGAGGCTCAGAGCGTCCATAAGTGCGGACGATGCCCGAGTCTCCAGGCCCTACAAGTGCGCGGATCTGCGCATCATGGGCCTGGACGACTCGGTCACTACGGAGGAGGTGGTGGCCGCCGTCGCTAGGACGGGTGGGTGCTCCGCCGATGAAGTCAAGGCGGGCACCTTACGTCCCGACTTCAGGGCACGAGCACCGTTACGGTGAGCTGCCCGTGACGGCAGCCAAGACAATCGTCGACGGCCGAAGATTGTTGGTTGGCTGGGTGTCGGCGCAGGTCAAGCTGCTTGACCCCAGACCACTGAGGTGCTTCCGATGCCACGTTGGGCACCATGTGGGAGTTCGTTGCACCTCGGAGGTCGACCGCAGCGCCCTCTGCTTCCGCTGCGGTCAGCCCGGCCACAAGGCCGTGTCTTGCAGCGCCACGCCGCACTGCACTGCATGTGCGGCTGCTGGAAGGCCAGCCGAACACCGGGCGGGGTGCAAGACCTGTACCCCACCCGTCAAGACCAGGGGCAAGGGTCGGCCGTCCGTCGTCGCCACAGCCGCAGCTCCTGCGGCCGCCGCCACCTCCAATGATGCCGTCGCTGCCGGCGAAGTCGCCGCTGCTGCTGCTGCCGCGGTGCCCGCTTCTGGGCCTGAAGAGGAGGAAGACGTGATGGAATTCTAAAACGGCTCCACTACGCTTCCTCCAGGCGAACATCAACCACTGCGCCCGTGCCCAGGACCTGTTGCTCCAAAGCATGGCGCAGTGGTCGATCAACATCGCCGTGGTCGCGGAGCCGTACTTTGTCCTTCCCAGGGATGACTGGGTCAAGGACCTTAGCGGCTCGGTGACCATCATATCGTCGGCCGCCGCTGGTACTCCTTCCCTCGAAGGGGTGAAGAGTGGAAGGGGTTGCGTCGCAGCACGGTTCGGGGAGATAGTTGTTGTGGGGGTATACTTCTCCCCGAACCGAACTCTCGCCGAGTTCCACAACTCCCTCCTGGAGTTGTCTGTCGTCGTCGGAAGCTACACCCTCCCTGTGCTAGTGTTAGGGGACTTCAATGCCAAGAACTTGGCCTGGGGTTCCCGACACACGGACGCGCGGGGAAGGATGGTGGAGGACTGGGCGCTGGAATCAGGCCTGGTCGTCCTCAATCGGGGTTCTGTCCCCACGTGTGTACGGATGCAGGGCGACTCGGTAGTGGACATCTCGTTCGCCAGCCCCGCTCTGCTACCGCGTGTCTTAGACTGGCACGTCGAGGAGGGGGTGGAGACCTATTCCGATCACCGGTATATCCGGTTTGACGTCTCCGCCCAAAATCCAAACGCGCCGGTCCTGCAGACCCCGAGTGGTCCACGTTGGGCGCTAAAGCACCTTGACCGGGAGCTTCTCCTGGAAGCCTCAGTCGTGCGGGCTTGGGTGTCATCACCGGACAGGCCCGCCGACATCAACGACGAGGCGGAGTGGTTCCGGGAGACCATGTCCGAGATCTGTGACATGGCCATGCCCCGAGTCGTGCCAGGACGCGCCCGACGCCAGGTGTACTGGTGGTCCAGCGAGATTGCGGCCCTTCGCGAGGCGTGCGTCGCTGCGAGACACCTGTACACCAGACACCGCAGGCTGCGCATCCGCCCTCCGGATGCAGAGGCCAGGAAGCGGAACTGTACGAGGGATACAGAGCTGCGAAGACCGCCCTCCAATTGGCCATCATCCAGGCCAAGGACGTGGCCAATACAGAGCTGCTGGGGACTCTGGACAGAGATCCGTGGGGGCGCCCTTACAAAATGGTGCGGGGTAAGCTCCGCCCATGGGCCCCCCCGCTGACCCAGAGTCTTCGGCCTCAACTGGTGGAGGAGGTGGTGAGCGCTCTGTTCCCTTCGCGCGGGGAACACTCTCCCCCGCCCATGGTTCTGCAACCCGCGGTGTCGACTGTGGACCACACATCCGACGACGACGATGTCCCCGAGGTGACTGGGGTGGACCTGAGAGTGGCGGTAACCAGGCTGAAAGCCAAAAATACCGCCCCAGGGCCTGACGGCGTGCCTGGCAAGGCCTGGGTTCTGGCCCTTGAGGCTCTCGGGCCTCGACTAAGGGGGCTTCTCAGCGCATGTATGGAGAGGGGCCAGTTCCCACTTCGTTGGAAAAAAGGGAAACTTGTCCTCATTCGGAAGCCGGGGCGCCCTGCGGACTCTCCGTCCGCATACCGGCCCATCGTGTTGCTCGACGAGGTGGGCAAGCTCTTCGAGCGAGTTGTTGCACACCGCCTCGTTGCGCACCTTGGGGGGATGGGGCCGGACCTCGCGGACAACCAGTTCGGTTTCCGCAGGGGGCGCTCAACGGTGGACGCCATCATGCGCGTGAGATCTCTCACGACGGGGGATGCTGTGTCCCCGGGGGGGGTCGTCTTGGCGGTGTCTCTTGACATCGCCAATGCCTTCAACACCCTTCCCTGGAGTTGCATTAGGGAGGCACTCCGGTACCACCGGGTGCCGACCTACCTTCGTCGCGTGGTCGAGGCCTATCTGTCGGATAGGTCCATCATTTACCCCGGTCACAATGGGGAATGGAACCGGCGAGAGATGTCGTGCGGTGTTCCGCAGGGGTCGGTACTGGGGCCGCTCTTGTGGAACATCGGCTACGACTGGTGCTGCGCGCCGACCTCCCTAGCGGCGTCAGCGTGGTTTGCTACGCTGACGACACGCTGGTACTGGCACAAGGGAGGTCGCACCAGGAGGCAGCCGACATAATGGCGCGCGGGGTTGCGATAGTCGTTGAGAGGATCCAGCTGCTGGGACTGGAGGTGGCATTGCACAAGTCCGAGGCCATGTGCTTTCATGGGCTTCGGAACGCGCCACCTTCAGGTTCCCAAATTACGGTGGGAGGGTTACCATCGGCGTCGAGGGGCGATGAAGTACCTAGGACTCGTCCTCGACGGCCGGTGGAACTTCGTCGAACATTTCCGACGTTTGGGCCCCAAACTGGAGAAGACAGGTGCTGCCTTCAAGCGGCTCCTGCCCAACCTGGGAGGCCCAAACGCCCCTGCCGTAAACTCTACGCGGGAGTCTTGCGGTCCATGGCCCTTTACGGGGCCCCGGTATGGGCACGTTCGGTACGGCCGCGAGCTGTACACTACCTGAACGTGCCCCAAAGGGTGATAGCCATTAGGCTAATCCGGGGGTACCGCACGATCTCCCGCGAAGCAGCTGGCCTACTAGCCGGACTACCACCGTGGGATCTGGAGGCGAGAGTCTTCTTGCGCCTGTACGACTGGCGCGAGGAGGCTCTGCGCCGGGGGGAAACCCCGTTGCCGCGACAAGTTGTCGCGCAGCGGGCAGAGCTCCGGCGGGATGTCATGGTGGCCTGGAGGAGCGACTGTCGCAACCCAGTGCAGGGCACGCCACCATAGTGGCGGTAAGTCCCTCTTTGAGGAGTGGCTCGGGAGGAGTCACGGCGCCCTCACGTACCGCATGACGCAGGTCCTCACCGGACACGGTTGTTTCGGGAGGTATCTGCATCGAATCGGTCGTGAGGAGGCGCCCGGGTGTCACCACTGTGCGGATAGCCCCGAGGACACGGTGGACCACACAGTCCAGGAGTGCCCTGCGTGGGAAGGGCACCGCCGGGTCCTCGTCGAGGCTGTGGGCGGCGGCGACCTCGCGTCCGGCCCTGGTTCAAGCCATGGTCCGGGGCGAAAGGGAATGGGATGCCGTCGCCTCCTTCTGCGAAGCAGTCATGCTCGAGAAGGAGGCGGCGGAACGTCAGAGAGTTCGCACCTCTCATCCCGGCCGCCGCGCTGGAGCAGGTAGACACCACGGGCGCCGGGTGTCGCGAGACGACTCCCGGCCACCGTAGGCGTGGGTCTGTGGGCGGTGAGTTCGGGTGGCTCATCGCTCATGTCTGTTTTTAGACAACAGACCCGTGTCGGCGGCGCGCGTTGTTCCACGCGCTCCTCAAAGAGATGTCAGCAACCCCAGAGGGGCCCAGGAGGGCCAAGGCCTGCCGGGGCTGCGGGTTGTTCGAAAGAGGTACCGCGGCCCTAGCACATAAGGCCTACGACGGAACACGACGGCTTTTAGTCAGTAAGAGTCTGACACTCCCTCACCGCTGCTAACCCACAGCGGGAGGGTCATTTGATGATTTTTACGTCGTTAAAAAAAAAAAGTACACACACATGTACACATACACTATATAATGTATGTATTAATGTGTCTATGTGTGGGTGTGAGCGTACCTTTGACCTTAACTTCGTACATACGTCACACAGATACCTACCATGATTGTCTGGCTTTTAAGGATATTCTATTCGGGAAATTATATGTCACATGTCTGTCTGGCATCACCAGGGCCAAAGCCTGGAAGAGTTACCACAGCCCTGGTACATAAAGGGCTTAAGAAGGAACATGGTGGGTTTTACTCAGTAAGAGTCTGACACTTCCTTACGCTGCACCCACAGCGGGAGGAGTCATTTGATGATATCCCATAAAAAAGTCTGGCTATTTATACTTAATAATTAAGACAACGTAAGTCAACATCGTCCTGCCTAGGTGAGGTTGGCAATTGGGGCAGGGCGAGGCTCTAGCGACCGTCTAGTGGCGGTGTAATAACCACCAAGTAGGATATGAAATGCCTTCCTCGGAGATGGGCAACAGCATATCTGAAGCTAAAATATCTCACAATGCTCTCACCAACACGCAAGCACGCGGTGAGTATGGACAAATCCCCACTGATTGAAGGAGCTTTCTGTCCAGCAGTGGACATTTTTCAGCCGTGATGAGTCTATAGAAAAAAGGTTTTGAGTTTTCAAGTCTATATTGTACCTATGTCAAAAGTGAACATTACAAACATACAGACCTACATCGGATAACCATTTTAATTTGGATTAGATTAATTGTTAGGCATTGCCTCAGTACTAGAACGTTATCAAAACCCACATATTTATCTTTTTGTATATCCGTAATTATCAGTTCAGCATTTAATTCGGGAAACTCCCAGTATCATTAACAATTATTTTGTTAGCAATATCAAAAAAAAAATATTCGACAGGCCTCTAGATAATGCACGCCTTATTATAAAGGTAAGTAATAAAATTAGCAGAGAATTTTTTGTTTGTTTGTAAAGTTCCGAAACTATGAAACGTAAACAAATACAGATTTGAAACATTACATAGATACTTCACGGGTCGAAAGCCACACTATCCCTGGGTGATATAGGTTATATTTTATCCGAATATGGGAATCTATTTTCATTGGACATAAGTAAACCGCAGGCAATAGCTATTTCTTTATAATTATTTCTTCAAAATATTTGATCTTACATTACACAATTTGATTGTTAAACATACCGCATACTTTCCGCCCCAGCAATAAAGATCTTCAAACAAATATAAAATAACCTTGACGATTACTTTGTGTACAGTCAGTAAATAAAGCTAATGAATCGAGGCGTCTGTTAAGAAAATATATTTTATTAAAATCAATATTGAATCATGATTTGATGGACCATCACTGCACACTTTATAATTATTTACTTTGGTGCTACACAGGTCGTACAAAAAATCCTAAAATCGTTTTTATTCCTCTATCGGATCGTTAATATTGAAAAAGAAATAAATAGTTAAAACACTTCACGTGAATAATTGTTATATCTGCCTTTATAGATTGTACTGTTATGTCCCGGTAAAATACCTTTGGCACAAGGAAATTGATAGCGATTACAATCTAAACAGCACGAACAAAAAATCAACAGTAACAAATAACACAAAATGAAAACTTTTAATATCACAACACGCAAACGTTCATTTTTAGTTTAAAAATAAATAAAAAAACTGCATGAAGTAATGTTACTATCGCTACATGCACCGTTCACCGTTGCATCATCGTTGCATCAAGGCGACTGCATCGCACGACTCGTCGAAACGTGATGCGCTTCTGTGCAAGCTAGCAATTGGATTGCTATTGTTGCTTTTGGACTGTGGTTTAGACTCATTTTGGTAATTAAGGTATTTATTTTATTGCTTGTTTTATCATCAGAGTTTTAAAAAAGATGGTGACTTATTTAATTCTTTGTCATTGCTATTATCTTCTTAACCAATAATTATGAATTATGAATATAATGTAGCTAAATGGCTAAACCGATTGTGTAAATGTATGAAAAAAGCTTGGCATTAGGGAATAGATAATTTTATGCTGCCTGTTTCTTTGATATAGAGGTAAAACCGATAGACATGCTTGTGGTGTAACTATTTCGGCATACTGGAATTTATTTACTTGTAAGTAACTGGCATGCTGTATTTTTATATTGAAAATCAGCAATTGCACTGCGCCGTTAATACTTACAGCTAGTTATGTAGACTGTTATTAAAATATATATCGGCTAATAGCTATATTTTTTTTCCACTCGTTTAATAGATGCCTCAAACAAACAAGATCACTGCTTATGTATACGATTTTCAGGCACTTTTTCATACCTATTTAAAAAAATTTAATTGAAAAGGTACTCTGCGTGTATATTTGCAAAGAACACCGTAATAATCGCCGTCTCTTTAACTTTCGTTTCTTTTACCACACAAATAGAAGAAAATCATAATGTAACATTTTCTTTAGCCACACAAATGCACGTCACTTTAAAAGCTTTGCGTCCGAATTCTTGCTGCAAACCGCCATATTGGGCTCATACTGTAAAATGTATTACACTCTCAAATGTACACTAATATTACTTGGTTTTTATTGTTATAATTGTTAAATAAAACATGATTAATATGTTGGTAAATAGCATGAATGAAATAGGTACTAAAATAAATATTTTAGCATAAACTTCCTTAGGTATCTGGTAATATTTTGTAATCTTGTTGTAAATTATAGTCTGTTTGTTAATGTATTATTTATGTAGTTATTAAAAGGATAAGCATTTAAATTGTGAGGATAGAAAATGTTAAAATATTAGACTGTAATATTACACTCAATGTTTTTTAATGCGCTAAATAGTAAGAATTCCAACAAAACACTAAGTAAAAAAAAAAGTATTTTAAATTCAAATAAATTAACGTAAAGGTCAATGAAATCCGGTCTAGGTATTATTGTAACACTTCCATTGGAATAATAAGAGAAGTCTTCTTCTTAATTCCCAGCTATCCAAGTATCCACAGCACACCAAGAAAATCCACAAAAAAAAACAATTTCCAAAATCGAACCGAAATCACCGCACGAAAAAAAAATCAATTCTCTTTGCTGATTCTGTCAAACACTGTTCGAAATTTGATTTGAAAACGTTCTTTTTGTGACGACACCAGTTTATTTTTTGTTTGTTTTTTATTTTATATGTTTTTTTGTGTGTGTATGTGTGTATTGGTGGGTTACTGTAGTGTGCGTGTGTCGGGAGAGCGCTACACGCGCATGCCGCGCCGCGGCCCGGTTTGTACTAAGCAGTTTTGGCGGTGGAAACACTTTGAAGGGAGATTTACCAGCTTTTTTGGGTGGGATTAAAATCTTTCGGTGAAAACTTGTACGTATTTGATGGAGGTAGACGAAATTGTGAATCGTTTTACAGTTATATGTGGATTGCGGTTGGATAGGTGACAGTTTTACGATCCACAATTTTCGGGAATTGAGAAGTCCGGTTTGGAAAAAAATCTTGGTATTATTGATAGAATCCGTTTTCTGGGCATAATTACAACTTGACAATTCGTAACTATAAAACTCCGATATAAAATTATAATTAACATAAAATAACTACCAAAACATACCAATCCCAAAACTAAAAACTCATTAAAAAATTACAAACTACGCAACCGAAAAAAAAACTAATAAAATGAAAATAAAACTAAAACTCGTACTTAGTTCTGGCAACCCACCCTACTACGCCGCCCTGCGTAGCCGTAGACCCCGCCCGCTACGCCGCTACGCCGCTACGGCGCTACGCGTCTACGCCACACATACGTACCTATAGGAACGTATATAGGTTTTTATAATAATTTACGCTCGAAGGGAAGGGGTGGGTAGAAATCATGCTGTCTTTATGAATTAACGCGGAAATATGTAATTATTATTACTTTAAAAAGAAAATGTAAGCAAAAAACATTTTTAAAGACAGTAGGAAAATAACTAAAAGATTTTAAAATTTTTGTCTTGACCTTTTGTTCCAAAGTTTAATTTTTATTGGCTCTCGGAATACAATTTAATGCTACTGTGACAGCATGACATTTAGAAGCCATTCAGCTGTCATTATGTGGGTGTCTGTTTATTACTGTTGCGAGGAATAACACACGGTAATTCGGGTTCAAATATCGTCAAAATCCACGGAAAAGAACGCAGCATAAAACGATTAAGTACCCGGAAAAAAAAACAAAATTGTTAGGTATATGTATAACTTTGAAATAAATAATACTATCGAACTCTCTGTCCCTTGCGGTTTCATGAAGTTTCATCGCGTCTTGGGTAAAACTACTTCCAGTACTCGAATAAAATATACCTATGTTAATTATTCATGTATAATTTTCTAAAGGTAAAAGATTTTTTGAAATCAGTACATTTTGTTGTTACAGCCTTTTTTATGGTCCCACTGCTGGGCTGCGGCCTCCTCTCACACGGAGAAGGATTGAGCATTAATCACCACGCTTGCTCAATGTGAGTTGGTGATTTCAGACTATATAGTCCAGGTTTCCAAAAGATGTTTGCCTTCACCTTTTATCAGCCATTGGTGTCCAAGATAAACTGCATTTGCATATGGTGCATTTTGGGTAAATACAAATACTTATTTCCTCTTTACAACAACATTGTACACATATAAAACTACTACACCCCCATTTTGTTAGTCCATCAAAGCCTACACATCGGGAAGGCTTCGACGCCACAGCGTGTCAGCACATGTCACCCGGCTGTACGGCTGACGATCAGACGCTGTCACTTCTAGTTAGCTCGCTCCAATGTTAGTGCTGCATCAATGTTTCAATATACGTCAGCTTTATTTATGTAGGTAGGTGTTATGTGTTTGTTGGTATATAAAACATTAAAATGTGTCCTCTTTATAAAAAGTGTAGATAAATAAACATACTATAGCTCCATTTTGTTAGTCCATCAAAGCCTACACATCGGGAAAGCTTCGACGCCACAGCGTGTCAGCACATGTCACCCGGCTGACGATCAGACGCTGTCACTTCTAGTTAGCTCGCTCCAATGTTAGTGGTGCATCAATGTTGGGCTTGTGAGCTTTCAAAATAATTTATATGTAGGTATTAGGTCTCTGTATCTGTGTTTGTTTGTATAGTTCTATATAAATACCTAGATAAATATTCTTAGCTATTCTATTGGTATATCAATGTTGTGCTTGCGAGCTTCCAATCATCATCTCCCGAGCCTTTTTCTCAACTATGTTGTGGTTGGCTTTCCATATAGGTACCTACATACGTTGATTTTGTGGGCTATAACTTTATGTGTAGATAAGTTAGTCTTAGGTATTCTATTGGTCTATATTTGTTTATACATTTACGTAGATATTGAAAGCTTCCACACCGTGTTGGCACATGTCACCCGGCTGACGATCAGAAGCCGTCACTTCTAGTTAGCTCGCTGCAATGTTAGTGGTGCATCAATGTTGGGCTTGTGAGCTTTCAATATATGTAGGATTTGTTGTTTAAACTTTATACCTCTATATAGTTGTTATGAGTTTGTTATTATTTTTGATTAATTAGCTTTTAATAAGGTACAGTTATTATATTGCTTTATACGTATAAAGTGGAGTACCCTTCGGGTATTCTAATGTGCAGTCTAGGTCTCCTCGTTAGGCAACAGGATGAAATGACGCTCCCTGAAATAGCTCATATTTGGAGGTCCTTACCACTGCTAGCTTGGACTCTGATCCCGATGCGATGGTTCGGGCAGTTATTATTATTTTAATAAAATATTGTCTTCCAAACGTGATTGAAACTCTTTGTAACAATTATTCCATTCCTTGCAAATACCTATATGAACCTTGTCTTTCATTAAAATATTTTCCACCTATACATGCATACCTACATTACAGTAGCTACCGACAAAAACGTTGAAAGAGTTACCGTGAATTCGGAATCACTTTGAAGTGTGATCGTCGCCGTCTTCCTTAGAAATTATTGTTATTATGGAAAGCGCGAATTTACTTGGAAAATATTTGAATGAGATTCCTTCCTATTACATACTTATGAGGTCACTAGCTTTGCCCCGCGGTTTCACTCACGTTAGAACCATCCGCAACTGGTAAAAAGTAATTATCAAACTCCAGAGTATCTTTATTTTAATCGGTTCTACATTTTTGGCCTGAAAGCACAACAGACAGACATTTATTTTCGCATTTATAGTACAAGTAGGCAAGGATGAGGATCTGTATCAACAGTTATCAATTGTAATTTTCCTACGATTAAAGTAACTACAACGAGTATGAATTGTTATCCAAATCCTAAATCGGATTTACAGTAGATACTTACCTACTGGCAGTTTAAACTGGCGGTTTGATAGTACTGACTAGATTAAATATTGTAAATTCATTTGACTTTTGTATATACCTAAGTAAGTACTTTATAATGTTTTTGTTTGTAATGACAAAATGTAAATAAAAATATGAAGGATATGAATCGGACGTTCGACCGTATTTATTTTCTGTAATAATAAATAACAAAACAAACGGGATCAGCTAAACAAAACCGTTTAAAAACAACGCTTATTCTTGGAACACAGACGAATAAGAGCGAAAAAAACACAGCATTTTTATATTTCATACCAAATAAAAGAAACTGCAAGACATTATCACATGCCCTGGTAAAAAAAAACATGTATCACTCTACCTAAAATTCCATACTCAAAGTAACAGTGAGAAGTTATCCCGGTCTCAATTTAACATGCATTTAGGTAATCGTCCCTCCCCTGCCGTCCCGGGGGTGAGAATATAATGTTAGGGGTAGCGCCCCTTGCGTCGGAAAATCGCACACTTATTATATTATTTTGCGAAGCTGGGAGTTTCAACAACGAACAAATCTTGGATTAATTTGTTTAGATGCTTTGTTAAGTTTTTGGAGATCGTGGCTAAGTAACAGTGCATTGTTAGATCATAAGGTTTAAAGCTTGGCATGGTCTGATTACCATCAGATAAGATTTCATTAAAATATTATTATTCATCTGACAAGTCTTTTCCCAATTAGTGGGTTCGGTTTTCACTGTAACGATTGCCTTTTTGCTAAACGAAACTTATTTATTTTTTGATCTGTAAATAAACATTATACCCATACTTAAATATTAAATTCCTATGCCAAATATAATTTGGAAAATTGTGATGTCAATTAAGGAACGTTCATAAACGAAGGGTTAGCATTAGGGGAGATTTAAATACCTACAGAAGGAGAGGTAGTAAAGACTGATTATGATTATGGATGAATGCAATAATCTATATATAGGCTCTATGCATCTCATGTTACGATGGCCATGTTTCATGTTTTTTATGCTTAAATATTAGTGCTTAATGTGCTTAATTATTCGCCCATCAGCCCCTTTACACCAAGTTGATATCAAAAAAGACCGTCTTCGGGGTTCAAAAACAAATTGATGCAATATTAAAATCTGCACACTTAACAACTGCCCAAATGACCAAACATTGAAAACCTATTTCTAAATCTCTTAACACCCTTAAAATCCACGGATAAAATACAACAGGGTAACAGGTACTTTCTCTAACCCTCTAACCGCTCCCCAGCGTCACTGCGAAGTGGAAACTAACCCTCAACTTAGAGGGATTGAATTAAATATCGATCCTCATTAGATTTGCCGTGACGAATTTTAAGAGACGATTTGCTAAGGGCTTTGGGAAAGGGGTTGACAGAAATATGCATTTAGTTGGGTCATAATTATGGCTTTAATGTTGAATCATCATCATCATCATCATCATTTCAGCCATAGGACGTCCACTGCTGAACATCGGCCATCACGGCCTCCCCCTTTGATCTTCACAGATACCTGTTGGAAGCGACCTGCATCCAGCGGCCGGCGACCTCTATAAGTTCGTCTGTCCACCTCGTTGGTGGACGTCCTACGCTGCGCTAGTCCGTGGTCTCCACTCCAGCACTTTTCGGCCCCATCTGCCATCTGCTCTGCGAATAATATGGCCTGCCCATTGCCACTTCAACTTGCTAATCCTGTGGGCTATATTGGTTGGTGACTTTGGTTCGTCTACGGATCTCCTCGTTTCGGATTCGATCACGTAGAGAAACACCGAGCATAGCCCTCTCCATAGCTCGTTGAGCGACTTTGAGCTTTGAGATGAGGCCGATAGTGATGTTGAATAGTTTTGTATTATTTTCTATTTAAATGTTTTGGGAAAAAAGTAATAAGCTTCAAGCTGAGCATTGCAATGACACTCGGTTTATGTTCAACAATGGCGAACATGGACTGTTGCAGAATGGTTATTTAGAAAAACACCTATCGGTAGATTTATAGCAATTTTATCAGATATACTTGTAGAAAAAGACATTTATAACAAATTATCCACGGTTTGGATGTTATTGACTAGGTACTGCAATACTGTTATGTATCTGAAACACTGCAACGCTTTAGTTTCTAAATACATATTTTAGAAGCTACTCTAGTAGAAATTAAAGGCAAGCTTTACTCTAGTGCCGGCTAACGAAGCTTTCAGAAACCGCAGCTGTAAATAATTTACATGACCAAACAAACAAGTCTTAGCATAAAACGTTTTCAAAGGGATTTTCCATGAAATATGAAGAAAAAGCAATTTATTTTTACTTTGTTTAAAGCAGTTATTTTTTTGTTTAATTTATTTTACTTATATTCCTCACGAAAATCTATTTTCAAAGTATGAAATGCTACAAGTAGTGCCATCTATCGAAAGCTACTTAACTACATGACTCACCTTTTAGTTACGTTCTTCATTCACCTGAATGAGTGTCTAATTAATTCTCATTATTTTCAATAGATGTCGCTAGTAGTTGAATGGCGCACCACAATATTTTGAAACATGCTTGTTGTTTGTTTTGTAATTATTTGGGCGGGTCGGAAACTCGGCAGGAATTTATGTTTTTGTAATGTGTACCCACTTTCGTATGATTTACAACGTCAATAAGGCGATGTATGATAATTTGATCTTCGTAACCTATGTTGGCGTTATCAGTGAAATTAATCATTATTTCCACTTTATCGGATGTAATAAAAATATGTTAATCATGTTATAACCGTTTCGACCTTAATTTAATTTCCATGTTTTGCGTGAGTCATAATATTTTATGGAAACAGCTGATTCGATGATTAGAACTTTTATCATTTTTGTTGGTAGATACGGACGTTTATTGGAACAAATTACCTAATGGCATTTGTTTTTTTTTCTAGATAAATTATTTTAAAATCAGATAAGAGCTACAAACAGTTCCTAATAATTTACGATAGTCAGAAATGTTTTTACGGCAGACATGGGCGTAGCCAGCTTTGAGCTCAGGTTGGGGCAGCAGTCAACCTATCTACCGGGGGAGGGCGGGGGCCCTCCAATTTTTTATTTATTTATTTATTTAAAATACTTCTTGCACAAATAGTACAATGGCGGACTTAACGCCTTAGGCGTTCTCTACCAGTCTACCTTTGGGTGGCGGAGAGAAAGCGTTGGTAGGTGCAAACAAAACCGAAAAACTAGTGTGAAACATATACCTACATATATTACAATACACAAATAAATTAATAATAATATATATGTATATATATAACTATATAAATATGTACACTACAAACAATACTAATAACATATTAAGAAAGTTAATTTGAAACTGACTATTTATGTTTCTGCCAATTTCCCAAGATAGTGGTGACGAACTTTGAGTTTGAAGGTGTGACGGGTATTTACCATCCTGATCTCCAGAGGTAACTCATTCCAGAGAAGAATAGATTTTACAAAGAAGGAAGAGTGTATGATATCAGAACGATGTGTAGGACATTGTAGAAGGCGATTGTTGAAAGAGCGTAAATTTTTGTCATGATGTGAGCCAAGATATTTGAAAAGAGAAGTTAAATAAGAAGGTGAAGTAGGAGTGTGAAGAATAGAGAAAGAGTAGTCAATGCCCTCACCTCACGACGCTGCCTAATAGGTAGCCATCTGAGCTGCGTTCGATACACTGACACATGATCGTACTTGCGAAGATTAAAAACGAATCGAATGCAATTATTGAGAAGCCGGTCAAGTTTGTTGAGCAGATCTGCATTCAGGTCATAGTAGCACACATCACCATAGTCGATTATGGGGAAGATTAAGGTTCGCATAAGCATCGCTTTCACACTGGGCGGGAGCAAATTTTCAGGCGGTAGAGGAACCGTAGTATGTTAGTGACTTTTGGCTGACAGCTGCGACTTGTGGTTGCCAATTCAGTGTGGTGTCCATTTGTAAGCCAAGGTTCTTGACGTTGCCACTATAAGGTACTGTCATACCATTGAATATTACTGGCGGCAAGCTGGAAGTATCCACCCTGATAATATTCCTCGAGCCACCAATAATGATGGCTTGGCATTTCCCAGGGTTGACTGCCACTCCAAACCTGTCCGCCCAATTTTCACAACCGCCAAGTCTGCGTTAACCTTATCGAGCGTGTCAACCAAATCATCAACTGTCGTATGTCGATATAACTGCAAGTCATCGGCATAGAGGTGATACGAACACTGAAGCTCAGGAGTAAGTAAATTTATGAATACTGCAAACAAAGGTGAGAGTATGCCGCCTTGAGGAACGCCAGCATCCAAATTACACCAGGTTGACGAGACTTCATCTACCCGAACCGACTGCTGGCGCTCCCGAAGATAAGAAGAAAACCAGTCCAATGCATCGGAAGAGACCATGATATATGACAGGATAGATAAAAGGATATCGTGACTGACGGTATTAAACGCATTTGAGAAATCGACTAAAACCAACACTGTCAGCTTAGCGTCTTCCATGGCGTGTCGAATATCGCCAGTCACTTTGAGAAGGGCAGAGGAAGTGCTGTGGCCTGGCCTAAATCCAGATTGAAATGGGCTCATAAGTTGGTTTTCGTAGACAAAACGAGCGAATTGTTTATGGGCACAAGCCTCTAGCACTTTGGATAAGAATGGCAGGATCGAGATTGGACGGAAATGATTGGGGAGAGTTGGATTAGAAATTTTAGGAAGAGGACAGACGTACGCTTTCCTCCACAGTGAAGGAAAAACCCCAGAGAATAGGGAAAAGTTGATAATGTGGGTGATAGCAGGAAGAATTGGGACTAGAATAGAAATAATCATTTGGCGACTGATATTGTCACAGCCCACCGCTTTCGATTTAATGGATAGGATAATTTTTTTGACCTCTTCCTCATCAACCGGTGAAAAATTAAAAGTTTTGATGTCAGGACGCGATAGACCAGCAATATAGTTAAGAGTTGCTTGCTTGATTACATTATCCAAATTGGAAGAAGTGCAGAAATGACTATTTAAAGTGTCTAAACTAATCGAGTTAGGTAGGTCTAAATGTCGCGATTTGCCAATACCGAGTGTTCCGAGGAACTTCCAGATATTAGCAGAAGAAGAAGTAGAGATATTGTTTAGTATATGGCGGCGTTTGGCGTTACGTATCATAAGATTACACCGATTCCTTGCAGTTTTAAATTGTGCCCAATTTTCGTCCGTACGGTCCCTCTTAAACTTCCTGAACGCACGATCCCTCCTACGCATTGCTATCTTAATAAGCTCGGTCATCCACGGTGCTGGTGGACGTTTTACTCTAACTCTCTTAACGGGTGCATGGAGATCATACAAAACGTTCACCCGGTTGTTAAAAATTTCAAGCTTATCATTAACTGAGTCAGCTTCTATCAATGGAGTCCAGTCAATTTCAGCAGCATCATTGAGAAGCTGATCTACGTTCATACGTGCAAAGCAACGCCTATGCAGAACCTTAGGCTTGGACTTAGGAGGTTTAAGGATGTAGGAGAGGAAAAAAATTTTTTGTATCTTGAACCGTTAATCTCAAACTTGTTAATCTCTTAATTTGAGAGGTTTATATTTTCAGGTACAGAAAATAAACAATCACACACAGGACAAAAGCTAAAAGGAAAGGCATGTAGTTTTTGAATAAGCGAGCGAAGCGAGCGTGAAATGTTTATCGGACTTAAACCGAATATTACGTAAAATTTTGCCCAAACGTACTTAACTCTTTGTTTGTTGACAAATGCAAAAATAAGGGCATATAGTTTCTGAATACGCGAGCGAAGCGAGCGTGAAATTTTTATCGGACTTAAACCAAATATTACGTAAAATTTTGCCCAAACGTACTTAACGTTTTGTTTTTTGAGAAATGCAAAAACAAGGGCATATAGTTTCTGAATACGCGAGCGAAGCGAGCGCGAAATTTTAATTATTTTTTAAGACTCAAAACCAAAAACTACGTAAAATGTCGCCCAAATATACATTTTCATGAATGGGGGGACCCGATTTACGTCCCTACGAAAACCCCCGCTTGCATAGATAAGTCGATAAAAATAAAGTTAGATAACGTATAGCAACGTCGCGGGGACCAACAGTGGTCCAGGGACCAACAGTGGTCTGTTAAGAACCACTGTGCTAAACGATCGTTCTATTGTACATGTCGTTCATGGCTGGGCAAGCAAAATAGCGAGCGCGGTTTTTACACTAGGATAAAATTGCATTTCCGAAATGTTGATCACATCTACCAGTTCCATCTCCTTCAATGCATTATTTTTTGGATTAAATGGATGGCTCGGCTCGCTACGCCACATAGCAACTATTCTTTTAGGGAATACGGCTCGCTTTCAAATGACGCGCGCACCGTGCACGTTCGGGAACTCGAGCGTGCATTTTGTTTTGATCGCGCTCTTTTCAAAGTCGACAATTTTTAAAAAAACATTGTTTAATCAGACACCTTATAGGTCAGAGCCAGGGCCCAGGGTGGGGCAAGTGCCCCAGCTTGCCCCAGTGTGGCTACGCCCATGACGGCAGACATCGCGACGTCATAAAATGTTTTTTCGTTGCCGATCCAATTAGAACGGGTTTTGATTGATTGATTGCCGGACCAATTTCACCTTCCTAGAAATAGGGTGGTCCCCTGTTAAAGTCATCTATCTAACTATAACAGCATAGTCAAAATAAATCAAACATCAGAATTAATAATCTCCTCCTTTTTAGAAAGCAGTTAAAGATGGGTGACATTATTTCTACTGCGCATGCGTGAGAATTCATGGCTAGTTTCAGAGGGGTAAAGTTATTTGATGAGAACTTGCATTATTCTTGTTTTTAAATTACCCAGGAAGATGAATGAATAAATCTGTCTGTTATTACTCTTTTCCTTGCAAAGAAAATAAAAAAACATTTCCACAACTTCGCAGTTAGGCTAATTGTTAGACGCGTAGGCACGGAAACTAGTTTTCAAACCAGTTTTTTATCGATATAAGACAGAACATGCAGTTACTTGTACGGTAAAGAATAAATAAATTATTACATATGAGACAGACGATGTTATCTATGGTCTAAGCGAGGGTCGCGTCCCCGTTGACTCAGCGCGCATGCGTCATAAACGTCAACTTATAGAACTACGATAAAATAAGGAACTAAAGAAAAGTGCACTCATTTTGACGTTTTTTCTTAACGTTTTAGACAATCAGCGCCACTCTTGCGGGTCAACTTATGTTGGTTTTTACCAGCTGTATTTTGCTTTTGTTTTAATAATGTTTCGTTAGTCATTTTTAGCGGTTTCTTAGGATATTGTTGTTAACTTTTTGAATAAGTATTTACCTATTGAGTAACAGAGGTGTGTCTGCGAAAGATTAGACTTATGTTTAGTTTATGTAATGTCGTCATGGTAAAATTATATTTTTGGCGCATATTTTTCAAAATATGTTCTGCTGTTCATAGATTTCGTAAGGTTTTAACTAGGTATCCAAAATTCAGGCTTCTGAAATATAAAAAAAATATGAGAAATAAACCCATGTAAGCATTATAAGCCTGGCTACTAATAATTCTAATGTAAAGCCTCTTATTTTTAACCGACTTCCCAAAAAGGAGAAGGTTAACAGATTCAACATTTGATATCAAGAATTAATTACCTATTACGAAAGTTCCTCTGACATTATCACGCGTCTATTTAAAAATCCTTTTAAGTTAAATCCATATTGACTCGGGTCGGCCCACAGATTGCATGTACAAGTAAATATTTGGGGCATGCAAATGCATTTTACGATGCATAATAAAAATTTACAAACAAAGGAGGCCTTGCGATCTGAGGTTCAATAAAGATCGAGTCTTTGTGTTGCCGTCTTGGAAACAGCTGAACCGATTCAATAACTTGTCATTGTGGCAATGAGAGTGTGAGTGAATATATGGAGTGATTTTTCAATAATATTTTTTTGTTTACCTACACCGTCTTCGTTTTTTCCTCGAAGCGTTTATTTCTTAATCCCACCATTGCGTTAAACGTATCTAAATTAGATGTCTGTTAAAACTGGTGCAACCTCTCAAAAATTAACGGCCTCTTATTTTATGCTTGAAGCCTCCTAACATTGAAAAGCATGTTTATTGCAAGAACCGAAATCCTAATTCAAGTGCTTTCATGTAGGTACCTACTCATTACCTATCATAGGTATAATTCTTAAGTGTGACATCAATTTTGTATTATGGTAAATAAGGTTTTGTCCCTGTTCTCCAATAGGCAATAATTATTTCATTAACATATTTCTAATGAATGAATGTGCACTGAAGCACGTACCATGTGGTCGAAATATCTGTTGTGCAGCAAATATGTTAGTTCACGATCTATATTTAGAAGTGTCGGACAGAGCGCGCCTTGTTACGTTGTCACCCTTGCAGCCCCGGATCTAGGGGGGGGCAAGCCGGGGCCTGTGCCCCGGGCGGCAAATTCAGGGGGCGGCAAAATCAGGCGGCTGCCAAATTCACACTTCACAGACCAATGGATAACTCATCATTTATTTAACTTTGACCACGGAATAAATAATAGCACAAGTACAGCAATTTCACGAACTGCACGAACATTTATTATTCACGAGGCGAAGTTTTAGCAAACTAAAAATAATTAAAAATTATTTGCGATCATCTATGAGCCAGGAACGCTTATCGCATATATTTATTTTAATTTTAAATCCTACATCACAGATTACTGTAATGGGTAACCATACAGCGCTATCTTAACCCATGGGTTAGGCAGGGTGTGCGCATGACCCGGGCGCCTTGTTCGGTCTCAGGGGCGCCGCGGGATGCCCCACCGCCAGGAAATTTCGATGAAATTACACCCGTTTGATAAGGAAGTTCCACATTGTATCACGATACTGACAAGCAAAGTTCCTAAAAAAGTCGCCTTCGCTTTGTTTGATTGACCATGTTGATTATTTTTTCCTTTTAACATCCTCCAAGTAAGTGAAAAAATTCTTGCTCGCTACGCTCGCAGCTAAATGCCAAAGCGGCTGTTTTTCTGATTGTTTATTATTTTTATTGACTCGGTCGTCGGTCATTGATTCGGTCTCTAATCACGTTTTATTTTTATTTGTACATAAATTCCCAGTTTAATTTGTGAGTCTTCAAACAAATAATTTGAAAAAACTCGCGCTCGCTACGCTCGCGGCTTCTTGTTGCTTTACAATGTCCTTAATCAGGTATTTTTGTGTCGCAGGCTCAAAAAATTTCGCGCTCGCTTCGCTCGCGCAATATTATACATGCATTGCCTTCATGATTTCGTAAGTCAAGTCTACGCAGCCTTACCTTTTATAAGTCAAATGTATTAAAAAAAATATATTTATGGAGTCCTCAAAAACAAAAAGGTTGCGCTTCCGCCTGCTTGTTACAGCGCTTTTTAAAACTAATTAACCTTTTGAGTCCTAAATTAAACAATTTGCGCGCTCGCTTCGCTCGCGCTATTTTTGACTATTGCATCGTTCTGTCTCGACTTTCATAACTTAAACCGCCAATAGTTTGAGCCTACAATGAATTGGACACATTTTTTAAAGTCCTTTACCTACCAAATAGTGCATTTCATTCGAACGTTCTTATTTATATTCTTTGTAACTACTCTAAGTACTTCAATACATAGGTGGCGCTTGGGTGATAATTGCACCCAGGCGCTACATGAGCTAGAGACGGCCCTGCCTGCCTACATATTGATAGCTAAAATTATATGGATGATAAAAGTGAAAATAAACATAAGTAGGTAGGCGGGGCGGCATTTTGCAGATTTTGCCCATGACGGCAGACATCGCGACGTCATAAAATGTTTTTTCGTTGCCGATCCAATTAGAACGGGTTTTGATTGATTGATTGCCGGACCAATTTCACCTTCCTAGAAATAGGGTGGTCCCCTGTTAAAGTCATCTATCTAACTATAACAGCATAGTCAAAATAAATCAAACATCAGAATTAATAATCTCCTCCTTTTTAGAAAGCAGTTAAAGATGGGTGACATTATTTCTACTGCGCATGCGTGAGAATTCATGGCTAGTTTCAGAGGGGTAAAGTTATTTGATGAGAACTTGCATTATTCTTGTTTTTAAATTACCCAGGAAGATGAATGAATAAATCTGTCTGTTATTACTCTTTTCCTTGCAAAGAAAATAAAAAAACATTTCCACAACTTCGCAGTTAGGCTAATTGTTAGACGCGTAGGCACGGAAACTAGTTTTCAAACCAGTTTTTTATCGATATAAGACAGAACATGCAGTTACTTGTACGGTAAAGAATAAATAAATTATTACATATGAGACAGACGATGTTATCTATGGTCTAAGCGAGGGTCGCGTCCCCGTTGACTCAGCGCGCATGCGTCATAAACGTCAACTTATAGAACTACGATAAAATAAGGAACTAAAGAAAAGTGCACTCATTTTGACGTTTTTTCTTAACGTTTTAGACAATCAGCGCCACTCTTGCGGGTCAACTTATGTTGGTTTTTACCAGCTGTATTTTGCTTTTGTTTTAATAATGTTTCGTTAGTCATTTTTAGCGGTTTCTTAGGATATTGTTGTTAACTTTTTGAATAAGTATTTACCTATTGAGTAACAGAGGTGTGTCTGCGAAAGATTAGACTTATGTTTAGTTTATGTAATGTCGTCATGGTAAAATTATATTTTTGGCGCATATTTTTCAAAATATGTTCTGCTGTTCATAGATTTCGTAAGGTTTTAACTAGGTATCCAAAATTCAGGCTTCTGAAATATAAAAAAAATATGAGAAATAAACCCATGTAAGCATTATAAGCCTGGCTACTAATAATTCTAATGTAAAGCCTCTTATTTTTAACCGACTTCCCAAAAAGGAGAAGGTTAACAGATTCAACATTTGATATCAAGAATTAATTACCTATTACGAAAGTTCCTCTGACATTATCACGCGTCTATTTAAAAATCCTTTTAAGTTAAATCCATATTGACTCGGGTCGGCCCACAGATTGCATGTACAAGTAAATATTTACATATTGATAGCTAAAATTATATGGATGATAAAAGTGAAAATAAACATAAGTAGGTAGGCGGGGCGGCATTTTGCAGATTTTGCCCCGCCTAAAAAAAATTGAAGATCCGGGGCTGCACCCTTGCCTTGCAAATACTTCAAGAGTTATGCACTACATACCTACTTGGAGGCCTTTAGAAAAAAAATAAAAATATCAGAGCAGCTAATCCTATTTTTTGGACTGTTTTGTGTGTTGTCCTGTATCTCTAGTGGTAGGTCTACAGGATTCAGATAAAGATTATCGAAGATAGCTTGCTGCAGTAGTAAAACAATTTCTAAGGAATTACATTATCATTGACATTGGGTTTTTGATAGTCTGTTTTATAGGCCTCTTCTCGAGTCGATGGGTGCTTATATAACTTTTTGTTTGGTGGGAAATCCTCAAATGATGAGTGACCCACCATGTCCCTTCTTAGGCCTAACTTATTCATTCGACCAAAGCATTCCTAGGCTTCAGAATCGACTTTTGAGTCAAATCAGAAAACAGTTATACGTATACCTATGCGCGTATTCCAGAAATTCTTGAAAATATTAATTTATTTACTGCAAAGCTGACTTAGGTAGGTACTCGGGAAAACCATTACTAAGAAATCGAGTAAGGAGCTAATTTTAAACATTTCTGAAAATGAATCATGAAAAATATTTTTGCTTTAGTCGGTATTTCAGTTAATTCTCTGTTTAATGAAATATTTAAATGAAGAGTCATTGTTTACGTCACGTTTATTTATTAGATATTATAAAATATTTATAAAAATAGCGTTTTATTAAGCTCATAGTCTATACTAATATTATAAAGCTGAAGAGTTTGTTTGTTTGTTTGTTTGAACGCGCTAATCTCAGGAACTACTGGTCCGATTTGAAAATTTCTTTTTTAACTTTTTATAACGCTACGGGAAGTAGTTCCCACGGCATGCGGGTGAAACCGCTGGCAGGAGCTAGTATTTAATATGGCCCAACACTTTTATGGTGGTACATAGGTACTATAGGGACTTTTTTGAATGTACCTACCTAGGTACTTAAAACATTTCCGCCTACTTATCAAGGTAAGTATGAAGATTATTATTGTAAATTAAGTCATACAATAACGAAAGTCATTACATATTAGATCATACTACAAATAAGGCCGGGCCGCCACACTCGAGCGCATCTTATCTGCACACAATTCGAGGAAGACAATCGAGTTCATTCTATAACAGACTCGTTACAATTACCCAATAGCTAAATCTAGACTTATTACTAACTTCGTGGAACGGAAGCATAGAAGATAAACAAAAGTTGTAAATTGTTCGGTTTTGAGGAAAATGCTTAGGTATGCATGCATTTTGTAACGTCAATATTTTTAGTTTGTAACTTAAGAATGCTAATATTTGTGAGAAGACGCGCCCCGTTTTACTCGCATGATATAAATCGACTCTTACGTTGCCTCTAATTTTGCATGGGCGTAATTTCATAGAAATTAATTCAGCACTTTCACGGTAGCTCCTAGGCATATATACCTATTTATAAGTAAGTAGGGACAGCAATCGCAAGGTCTTTAAAAATATGTCTGCCAAGGTTCTGAAAGTAAATAAATATTGCAGCTCTCCTATCTAAGAAGAATGTTCCTCATGTTGAAAACAGAAGAACGCTTGTCCATGTAATTAGCATGACTTTACTTACAACATAGAGTTCTCTATGGTTCATTGTCGAGGTTAAATGTGTAGATAAATGGTGCAACACATATGCACCTTGACTTTTGACTCAATCATTC
Organism: Helicoverpa armigera; assembly: GCF_030705265.1. Taxonomy (NCBI): domain Eukaryota; kingdom Metazoa; phylum Arthropoda; class Insecta; order Lepidoptera; family Noctuidae; genus Helicoverpa; species Helicoverpa armigera. The sequence continues at coordinate 10,027,982 of NC_087140.1, read as the reverse complement.
CTAGGTATCTTACCGCACAGATGCAATTAATTATAAATTTTGTATTTCTATCTTCAGGCCTTTAGATTATCACAGTGCCTGATTTAGTTACTGCTTGCGGTTTCACCCCCTTCCCGCTGAAGATTTTTTATGAGACAAAACTTGCTGGTCAAGAAAGCGAGCATATAAAGAAGACAATATTTTTGCCAGCCAGTTACTCGGATCGCTATCTCAAAAGACATATCACATTTTATAAATTTAAAAGACATGCTTATTTATAAAATGCGTGACTGATCGATTAGAAAACAGGATAACACATTATATAATTTGTACTTTAAATACTTCTGTCCATTAGCTAATTCAATAAAAACGACATGTCCTTAAAAAAAGTAACTAATTACATTTGAAAAGGTTATTCAAATAACGGTTATTAACTATTCGTTATTCATCATGTAGAGTGGTTGTCATTTACAGTTATCGACAAAAAAATACGATGAACCGTTGTTGATACAACACTAGTAAAAACGTGTGAAAATTATAGCTTTGTAAAGAAAGCTTGTTTGTTCTTTTCGTTTTAGTAGTTTTGTAATATTTGTTGAATTAATTTTAAATATTAACTGGTATTTTTTTATTTTAAATATTAACTGGTGAAAATTAATTTCGTGCGCTTTGAGGTAAGATTTTAATCATTTTAAACGTAGGTAGTAGTTTTAATAGAAATAAAAATCCAATTTTAACATCTGTGCTATTGTAGTCTTTACGCCATTTAAGTTAAAATGACCTCATCAAAACTAGGTCCCTACTCCATTGCCATTAAAGTTATATTTAATATTCTGTTTAGCTAGTATCTGTTGGAAACTAGTTAGATCGCAACCCACGACTGCTAGCAGTAAAAACTTTTGCAATAAACACGGGCACAATCCTGTCGCCTCCCACGCGATGCGGAGGATATACGTCTTGATACTAGAAGGATATTTAACGTCCTAGCACTACAAATATAACCTAAATGCCACGACTTTTGTATCAGAAAGGTTAAGCAGGTATAAAAATAGTTTTATAAGTGCACATTCTAGAACAAACCCCCGCTTTGCAGTTTATTTTTGAGAACAGAGCGCCGAGTTTTACTGTTATGGATGCTCTTGTTGGCGTAATCGTACTGTAACAATAAAGAGCACACGAGAAAGCTTTGTGCAACGTCGTCCTTACACAATGTTTATGTTCAAGTATATTGGGTTCGTGCAAATCCTCATAATCTCGAATGTATAGCCACCGAAGGACAGAACAGAGTGACATTATATGTGGGAGAGAGGAATGTCGCTCGAAGTCAGGATAGATTGCCACTATAGCTGCTAATTGCGCGTCATCGCAAAAACTACGTTAATCGAATCAAATAATTGCGGGCAGTTGACACTAGTTGACATAAAATTGGTCTGTTTTCCCTGTTTTTGCTGTTGTTGGGACCGTTTGTTGTACTAACAGATGTTGAGTTTGTTTAATAACGCATTAAATACTTTATGGATGAAATAAAAACGAGATTAATGAACGGACATGTGTGCAATAGTGGACTGTTACTTTCCGAGTACCATTCTCTCATTCTACGTATAATAATTACGTTCCTATAGTGGTCAAGTATATTGCAAACCATTTAATTGAAACTGTGCCCACAATTACGAGTAATAACATTCACTGAAAATGTTTAATAATACACCCACTAATTCGCCCGTCAATAAACTGACTATGGACAATGGGCTTAAATTAAAACGATATCTGTTTATAACCACCCAGAAAGTACAGTTATTTTATATTTAGTTAAATACTTTTTGACCAGTAAAGGCGACTTTTTATCAATGGAATGGTGTAAGCAACATTTTTACGTCCTCCTTACTGCCATGCCAGTAGCGAGATTTTACGAGCAGAGGTTAACAAGAGCCCAGAAATAGGACTGAGGTGAATGGTCGCTCAGGCGTTTATTATTCGCTCATAAAAATAATATCTGCCGAATTTACTCACTGCAGGAAGTGATGCGAGTTCCCGTAAAATGTGGGTTATGTTCAAGCTTTTGTAGTTTAAAGTGGACAGACATGGAAATAGTTAAGGACTACCGGAGGTACATCATTAACATAGGTACACTTCAGTTCAACATCGTATTAAGTGCTGATTTCAATTATTAATGATGTGATGAAAATTGCAGTTTCTACGAAACATTAAATAAGCGAAGACTCGTAAATGTATGCGAAAAATAACTGAATTTTCTTTTAATGCTAGCGTTGTAACGGCAATATATTACGTAAAATGCGAAAAAGACGATTAGAAAATTTCCTATTCATAAATAACGCTTTTAAATCTATCGTGTAAAACTCTAGTCGATAAAGTTTTCCCTTAACTCGGCTTCAAAGAGAGCGTAAGCAACATGTATAAATTCAATTTCACAGTAAATCAAAGCTCGCGTCTCAACTTGAAAGAAATAATGAGCAGCCCGTGGGCGGCTGCGGCAACACTTTTCAGTTTGCAGCCGCATAAATTTAGCAAAATTTTTACTTTATTTTTGATCCGTGTAATGTCCTGAATCTGTATACGGAATCGGAAAAATGCTGTGTTTCTACTGTGCTTATTTTTGTTGTAATTGCTTGTCGATTAAAATAATAATTGGTTTTATTTAGCAAGGCTGTTGCGATTACCAAACTTGCGGTAAAAGTAGTGTCATTAAAAATAAGTTGCAGAAAATAGTGACGTGCTTAATATCGATGACTATCTTTTTATCACCACTCTACTGCTTCGAGGTGTCGAAACTCGAATTTAATGAATAGTTACTTTTACATTATAATATGACAAAGTTGGGCATCATATCGTAATCGGATTGCCTTGCCGATAGCAATGTTGGCGAAGCTCTTTACAAAGGTGAACCTCACTTTGACCTCGTTACCTAAATATGGTTAAGTTCTTTAAGACCTGGCCGGTATCAGCTTCCAAGTTTTTGTCGCTTTTTATGTTCCGATTGGTTTCTTGAACTTTAAATGTAACACCGCTGCCTTGGATGCTTTAAATAATAAATGAAATCAGAGAACCAATCAGTTAAGGAGCGTTGATGTGGTGTGTAATTTTAGTACCCAATTACATATTTTATCTTAATTGCAGTAAGTAGTGTAACAGGAAGTTGTGCCGTTACCATTACTAAGTAAAAGTTAAGTAGAAGCAGTCAGTAAGATAAGGAAGTAAACACTTGAAAAATTATGTTTATGTACTTATCGCAATACAAAGTCTTCCCATGTGGATAAGCGGGAGAAAAGAATACGCTCTAGTTGTTAGAGTCAATTGAAATAAATGGGTCACTATAATGTTTTGCTGTACCAACATGTACCATTGCAATTCTCTAGAACTAGAACTTAGATTCTTATACAACACAAGTGGCTTGGACAACGACTTCAGAATAGAGAGGAATTTAATGATCACACAACCTTGCTTATGTGTGTGCAGTGTTCATGCAAGTAATTATTAATTGCAAGATGTCTCTGTATTCGCTGGCAGATTTAATAAACACCTCTACTATACTTGATTGCCACATGACATGACTCAAGGCAGGTGCTTAACATACTTGGAATATACAACAAGCCATTCTTATGCGCTTAGTTTAGACTTTGCGACAGCCAACAGATATAAAGGCAATATTTGTCTTTGATCTTCCGTTAACGCAATTCATGGTTGGTGGTCTTACAATGCCAGTTGCTTTTTCAGACAAGTAATTTTGAATATAAAAAAAAGTTTTATCATGCTGTTCATTTTGTAAGATATTTAAATAATCTATCGAAATCAATTAATCACGCGAAATGAATGCGACAGTCCCAAAAATTCAATACAATCCATTAAGAGTTCAATAAAACTTAGATAAACAAGAGGACATTAGCAACAGGAGGAGATTAATGCTTCGCATCTCGGTCGTGACAATTAAATCACTTGAGATGTCTAACAATTCGAGCCCACACAGGCCACACGTTGCATGTCTCTTACATAGACAAGACGGTTCGGCTCTCCGTTTCACTGGAAATGGTTTAATTTTAGAATTTCCGTTCAGCCCTACTTGGACATAATGCGCTCACAGAGTTTAGTAGTGGATTTTGACATGTGGTAGCTTGTCGCTAATTTGTTTTATTTTTCCGATTCAGTGGCATTTTATTTGTTGGTGACTAGTGTGAGATTGTGGATTTTTTATTGCTTATCTTTTCATTGGTGAGTGTTTTGTTTCCTATTTTTTATTGGACGAGACCGGAGATATTGGTTTGTAAAATTTTGTTGCAGAGAGTTTATTTTTGTATCATATTTTTGGTCAGAATATTTTTTTATTACGTTTAATGATTCATATTTTACGTTTAATGAAATTCCACACAGTTTATACTAAAACACAGAAATATAAATAAACATTTATTTTTCAACATTTAACAATCAAGTATGATTCTAACAAGCATTAACTAAGTGATGATCATCATGAATAGAAATTATCTAGTGACATAAAAATAAAACAAGAAACATTCAATCTACCAACACAATTGAAGAAATTATTATAAACGAACAAATCAATGGCAAGTCATGAAGTAGATACTTTTTATTGATACGAAACAATAACGCTGCGAATCATAGATCTTATTGATAGCCTATCAAGCGCTCCATGCATAGTGGCTTCTGACTAAATTCTAACTAGATTCTAAGAAGAATCGAACGTTAACACCACTAACTGATGAGGCAACGTCAAACGTAAACAAAAAGCGTAAACACCAAGCCGTATGACTCACGATGACGAAGTCCTCATTATCATATCACCACACGCTTACGTTAGTAACCTTAGTTGAAATCTGACACTCGGCCCTCATTCTTGTCTTCTTGTCGCGCTTTTTATAAATATTGAATTATTTGTTGCAGCTTCTAACCGATCAAGGCTGCTTTACAAGTGAACGCGCGTGACATAGTCTGGAGTGCCGCGTATAATATCACACGTATTTTCCTCAAAGGCGAGAACAAAGAAGTCCTTTCGCGAATAAAATTCGACACTTTACAACTAGCGACGCACCAGCCTGTTGATCTAACACGTGTCCCGTCGGTGCATACGTGAAAACGAGAGGATGCGAGCGTTCGACGCGCGCGTGCAATAAAAATCGAATGCAAAAATGATTAAAAGGAACGGTGATAATGTATTTGCGATCGCGTCGAGCAACAATCAGTGTCAAGGCGGTCGGAGCGCCGTCTCGCTCTGTCCCGGCGGCGGCGCGGCCACGAGGATCCCGCGCGCCACTGCCGCCAGGATGACGCCGCCCGACGCGCAACAACACACCAAGGAGGCTAACATCGCGATCTCCACATACGTGGAAAAGTGGAAAAATAGATACGAAGATGCCGAGCGAAAACACAAAACTTATTTACTTAAATCCGAAAAAGGTAAGTGCCCTATATTATTTCTGAGGTAAAATCTTTAGTTTTTGCGACTTTTTTGTGGTGTAAACTGCGCATGTCACAATATCTCCCGGGTCGTATGCAAACGAAAAGCTAAGTTGAAAATCCTATTCGCGTATTTGTCGGATTATGACAAGATAACCTGTTGCTTGGACATTAATTCATAATCTTCCCCAATCCTTGCGCATATAAAATACCTAAACTTTTAACACATTCTGTTTATCGAGTAAATTTATTCTAAACATTTGTGTTAGTATAGGTTAGTGTATTGACAAAGACATCGGTATCATCTGTTTACTACGCATTACACGTAAGGAATAATGACTAACCATATACAAGGAATAAGAGAGTTATTAATACCGTTCAGAATAACGGTATGAGCCGTTTTCAACGAAAAAACTTATCGACATTTTAATTGCGCAACACTATTTGGGTTTCTGAAAGTCTAATTGTCAAAAAAGCTTGTCAAATTCGTAAAACACGTTCCACTGTTATTGTTTTGGCAATCATTTTATTATTTTGCATTGTGAAATTAAGTTGATGATTCACTTTGAATTTATAATGGGTTTGTGGTAAAGTTAAATATCGATTAACATATATTAAGTGAGCTATAACGTTTATTGTCCGAATTAATTGACGAAACTTGTAAGTAATTTGAGCATTTCGCTAATACATATAACATTTTCTACAGCTCATATGATATTAAAACAAAGAGAATTGGAATCTTAACTGGTCTTTATGTTTTGGAAATGCTTTAGGCTTTATGTATTTAGTTTGAGGAATATATATCCAACATTTACAATTTGAGTATTTGCTTGATGCATTGGTTATGCACATATTATTCAACTTGTTTTATGTTCCAGTATTTTAACCCTCTGCAGCTGAGGTGGTAGTCCCACAGACACCGCAAAATACAAAATCAAGTTTTTTACCGTCATTTTTCAAATTCGTGCGCCAGCTCTTCGAGTACCTTCCTATAAAGGGCTCGCGCGTCGGACAGTGTACGGGGGGCGGTTGCATTGAGCTTACTTTAGCGCGGAGGAAGAAAAGTGTCCACGGGACTACCACGTCAGCGTCAAGGTAAGTTTCCACGAGACTACCACCAAAGTCAAATGGTTATATCTTCATAGTGTCTCCTAAACTACCACGTCAGTAACCTAGTGTAAATAATTCATTTTTAGTGTTATTTTCCAATTTTCCTGAAATATTACGTTAATATTTTAATTACTTATCAATTAACTTGAATGCCAAGCTAACTGGTGTTAAGTACCGAACAAGTTTTTAGATGGACATCTCAAGCAACAACCCTAAACCAGGGACTTCTGCTCGTAAAAGAACATCGGCTGGAACTCTCCAGAGACATGAAGGGGAAATATTGAACTAACTGTAACAGGAAAGTGACGATGCCTTTAGTGTTAGGTATTGATGATAAAGATGGAGATCCATTAGTTTCGATCCTGAAACCGAACGCGATGAAGATGACGCCATTTCACGTGGAGAAGAGTTTTAGGCATGGATGGGGGGTCCCTCCATCTCCGGTAGTTCGATCTGTTCCACTGAGCGACAAAACATTTTGTTATATTTTTCCAAATTAAATAAAAAGACAAACTAAGTATCGTTGCTGTGATTGTTCGAAGCCAATTTGCCTTCAGTTCTCTAAGCCACTGTGTGATAATTGATAAAAAAAAGGTGTGACTTTGAATCAGTCTAGTTTATAATTTGACCAACGAATGTATCTCATATTTTCAACACTGATTCATATTATTGTGAACTTTTAAAATATGTAATTTAAAATTTGAAAAAGTTGATTTTGTTACTTTTTTTAGTTCATAAATGATTAAGTAGAATTTTTCAGACTGATTTGACATAAGTAAATAAAAGTTGTTTAATTTTGAAAGTACATTTTCTTTTTTTTATTCCAAGTTAATTTAACATTTAAAATAGGCTATAAATCTAATAAATATCAATAAGTTAGCTGTATAGTTTAATTTTACAAAAATATTTGCAATTTAAGTGGTGTCTCGTGTACTACCACCTCAGTTGAATTGTAAAAATTTGACCACGTCAGTTGCAGAGGGTTAAGGCCCCTAAGATGACCCACAGACCTTATTCTTACCCTTATTCTGTTCTTCTTGTACCTGATTATAAATATTTTTTCTCAAAATTCGATTTATGCCAGAAGATGCCAGTGACTGCTTGGTAATTCTTTATTTTTAATACTTAAAAAAAAAATGATCAAAGTGGGTGCCTGCAACAAATAATCTCCACTAGTTTTTATGCAAACTTGATTCATAGAGTACTCAGCAGTAATAATCATTACACAATAATTCTAGGAAATAAAATGGGTCATGTGATATCATAATGTAAAATGCGTAACAAAGGCTGAATACATCATTAATCATCAACACACATAAAAAAAACATTGTACATAGATATACTAGCTTTTCCCTGTGGTTTCACCCACATCCCGGGGAAACTTCTTCCCGTACCGGGACAAGATATAGCCTGTGTTACTCAGGGATATTTCCAACACTGAAAAAATTTTCAAATCTGTTCAGTTGTTTTTGGCAACAAACAAACAATATTTTCCTGTTTATTATATTAGTAATAGATTATAGATTATAATAAATAAGTATTGATAATACACAATGCTGTATTGTATTGTATGATGTTTTTCTATACCATTGTATTGCAAATATTGCAATAGATATATTATATCAATCAGGGGCACCACAGGATAACATTATTTTTAACTATTTAAAATAGTTGTTTCACAAGGTAAAATACAAAAACAGTCTGTAGATTTGTTGCGGTTTTGGAGCACATTAACAAAAACTGACAATTTATAGCAGTATGTAAAATTGTAAACAAAAGATGCTTTCATTTTAATGTTTCATGTTGCTTGTTAAAACTACTATAACTATAAAAATTCATAAACAATCTTCCTCAATTGTGGTGAATACAACATGTAGGCAGACCACAGCTGATATGTTGAAATATATTTTCAATGTGCATTTGCTGCTCAAATTCATAAAGAGTTATTTAGTATAGATTTATTTAATGCTGACAAAAGTGTTGCTTTTTATCTTTGTGAAATGTGTAGTAGTTAATCAATTAAAAATATTCTGTAAAAAAGGTTTTCTGTGTTAATGTGATGGACAATATGAAAGAAAAAGGTTATTGTCACACTATTATTCGAATATAAAATGAGTTATATGTTGCTTAAACTCTTAAATACTTGTCATTCAATGAAATTAATATTTTAAAACTATTAAATAGTTTGTTACTGCATCAATAATGATCTTTTGAACTGACTTCCCAAAAAGGAGGAGGGTCCCAATTCGTTGGGACCTTTTTTTCATCACCAAGTTTTGGGCTAAAGTCTATATACCTATAAATATATATGTGAAATGTGATAAACATTTTATTAATAAATATCTTATCAATTATGTTATCTTAATTCAGGAGTTTATCCATACATTGAATTATGTATTTACATACTACATTGCAGTAAGGCAAGATACATTTATGCACCACTAACAAAAAATGTTTCTTCTTTAATGAAAACCAATATTGTTTGCATTAAAACAAAGACATCATATACAAAATCGTATAAGAACAGAAACAATTCATCCTCATTAACAGCATTAACTTTCAAATAATTCATTACTGTGTCCTGAGACATAACTTCTTATCAAATATTATTATGCCTATATTGAAACAGTTTATAAATTGAAAAACCATTTAGCAATGCTTGAATGAGCCTGCGGTAGGAATCTTGTTCATACATATGACATAGCTCTCCGATAGCTGAGTGAAATTATTTACTCCCTCCATTTTTTATTAGTAGGTAACTTGATATAATAATACAATGAACAGGTGCCACAGTCTATACATTGCTCTATTGACTATTTCCTTATAAACTACCACACAGTGTCAGGTTGCAAATACTTCTAAGCCACAAAAAATACAGGCATGTCAGGATATAGTATTATCAATGTGGTACCCTATTCTAATCACATATTTTTTGGGTGTTTATCTTCTATAGATTGAACTTATTCTACAACCTTGTGCAGGTAAAAATCAGTTCCCTCACATTTTATATTAGTTGTTTCAGGCGTTTTACACAGTAGCAAACATATACAATAGTTTAGTTTTAGTTTTCATTCATATGTATTCTGGCAAAAATAATCCTCTCCACCCCGGTTTTACTGTAGGTAATTTTGAGATGAGCATGTTTCATGCCATTGTACCTACTTATTTAACAAATGTTTAATAAATATAATTAGCCTACGGCCGTTTTTGTTAATTACTAATTAAACATTATCTAAATTCCAGCTAAACGCGAGTACGATGACCTCCAACGCCGCTACAACATATTGTTCGAGGAGCGACAGTTGCTGGACTCTGAGCTGCGCGAGCGCACCAGAGAGCTCAACAAGCTCAAGACTGTGTCGGAAAAGCTCTTCAATGAGTACCAGCAGCTTAAGAACCAGAGGGATGTGGATGCTGGAGTTATGCATAAGTGAGTGTCCTTCTACTATTTATTTATTTAATTAACTTGCAAAGGTGGACTTAGGCATTTGTAGCCTTAAAGTGATGCAGAGATAATATGGTAGGTGTATTAATTGCCAATATGGTTTGATAACTTAACTGGTCCTAGAAACCAAATATTTTTTTATCAAATAGAACATTTAAAGGATATCTGAACTGTCAGTTAGTTGGTTGGACCAAAAACTGTGAAGAATCTCACCCTTTTATAGCAGTTATGACTTTTGCCCAAGTGAGAATTTATATTTGATGATTTTTATCACATGGAACATATGTTGAGTACATACTCAAAAGAATTCTTATAAACCCCAAAAACAGAGGACAAAATCAATTTATCTTTTCAAATTCCTTGAAAATTCATCGAACTTGGTTAATGTGTTTCCGCTATTAGCTTATCTAAGGCGGTCACATGGTATGTACCTACTTAAGCATTAATTAGTGAAATACATACTAAAATTTAAGGGTTTTTAATTGCTATGTAGAATACCTTGATACATAAAACCGTCTTTGTAGAACTACATCTGTCTCTTTTAATCATATGTTTTTTTTTAAATGTGCAAACACAGAACTTGAAGGGCTACATATATATGCCATCCTCTAATCTGCAAATAACTGGGGCTACAAAAACATGAGTATTTTTGGTTTTTAATACATAAGAATCAGATGTGAAGAATATATTTATCTTGAGAATGGGACAGCAGTGAGAAAGTGTTTTTAACCGCCTTCTAAAATCATTGGAGTCTCAATTCAGATGTTCTTTTTTTTGGGAAGAAATAAACAATCAAACGTCTCGAATTACCTTTTATGAATGCATCGTTGCAATATCAAGGCGTAGAAAAACGACATGGAGACAATTTTCCATCATCCTATGAAGGAAATGGAAAGCTTATAACAAAGGGTGTATGTTCCAGGGTGATGCAGCAAGCCGGCGAGTGGTACAAGCAGAACAAGCAGCTGAAGCGTCGCAGCACCGCGCTCATACAGGCGCTGCCCGCTAAAGCCGTCGAGATCGACCTCACCGACTCGCTGGATACTGGTGAGTGATAATATCGAAGTTTCGTATTTTTGAAGTCCCAGGAAGTCATCGTCATCATCACAGCCTAGTAATGTCCACTGCTGGACAGCTGACTGCCCCAAAAAGTTCTTATGTGTGCATTTTTTAACCGACTTCCCAAAAAGGGGGAGGCTCTCAATTCGTCGGGATCTTTTTTTATGTAATTTCACCGATAACTCGAAGGCGCCTGGACCGATGGCAAAATTCTTTTTTTGTTTGATGGGGTATAGCTCCCAGGTGGTCCCATAATCATCAGGTCAGGATCTGTTTTGTAGCATTTTGATGAATTCACGGTAGCAAACCGTCTTCACTTTTGCTTAGTCCAACAATTTAGAAGTCCAGCAGACTGTGTTGGAGAGCCAGTTCAATTTGTGAAATAAATAATATTGTTACAACCCTGTTTTTACGATGTCAATAATTATCAAATGCTCCCGCTGTGGGTTAGCACCAGTGCGGGTGTGTCAGACTCTTACTGACTAAATTAAGTCGTGTTCCGTCATAGGCCTTTTATGTACCAGGGCCGCGGTAACCCTTTCGGACAATCCCGCAGCCCCGGCAGATATTGTTTCACCTTAACCCTTGTTAATCCAATCTCAACTCGTTCTTTATTCCTTGCAGCATCAGATGCAAGCAGCAATGAAGAGGTGGAATTCTTAAAGCAGACAGTATCGGAACTAAGCCGTCAGGTGGCAGCACTGCAGACGGAGTTGGCTGCCGCCAGGTTGCAGGAGTTCGAGGCGCAGGAGGCCAATGTGGCTACTGCACAGGTAACTGGAGTATGGGACATGGGACAGGATCCATACACTTTTGCAAGCGACGATGTTTGGACATCGAAGGTCAAACGCTACAGTCTCTCGGCCTGGTTAGATATGTTGGAAGCCGCAAAATAACCCCATGATGCCAGCAAGAGTATTTCACGCTTAACTCAAATCAGCTGGTTCTTTTACTCGTATTCGTTATCCTTTTATCAAAATAAGGCTGATAAATCACTATTTTCAAAGGCCTTCAAAAAACATCCACTCACTTCCACTTGTTTTTTCACTGGGAAGAAGAAGTGGTGCAATAAAACTTCCCAGCAATTATACTGCAATTACCAGCCCCAAGGTAACTTATTTCCACTCCATCCTCAGCAGAAAAAGGTAATTATATTCTATTTCAACATCTTCACAACCTAACCGCCACCTCCCAAAATTCCAGGAGTTAGAAGCGGAAAAAGAGAAGTCTTCAGCCCAAGAGAAGGAGCTACAGGAACTCCGCACACAGCTGGAGAGACACAACCGCGTCTCCAAGCTGCTGATGGAAGAAGTCACCGGCTTGAAGAACAATGCTGACAAGGATCGGGAGATGGCTGAAACGTGAGTACTTAATACTGTCGATACTATTTTAAGCTGATATATTTTTTTATTTTTTTTTTGTTCCGGGGGAACTACTTCCTGTACTCGGATAAAATATAGCCTGTCATTTGGGGGATATTATAGCTTTCTAACAGCGAAAGTTGGTGTAATAGTTTTTGACTACATTCATGGTAAACATCAGGGGTGATCTTAACCTCCCTTTTAGCTTTAGACTGCTCGTCCACGGCCGATAGTTGGTGACTGAGTTTTTTGTAGGTTAATAATACCAAACAATGGACATAGAAGTCGGTCTGAAAATCCTTGTCAGAAAGTTCGACAAAAATCGACCCATTATCTGTCCTAGAAAAAGTCTGACACGAGCTGACAGCCTTACGGCTTTTTTTCCTCTACATTACTTAAAAATTTTCGTATTCTTTCTCTATTTTAAAGCTTTATTTTCCATCTCCAGTTACAAGACCGAAGCCCGTGCAGCCAAGAAGCGCGTGAAGCTGCTGACGCACCAGAGTGCCCTCCTCCTGGGCGAGCTGGACCCCGACCAGCGCCTGCTGCGCCTCATGGACGAGCTGGACTGCCTCAAGGACGCGCTGGAGGACCAGGACAACAGGCATCGCGACCAGATACAGGAACTGCAGGTATGCTATACGTGACCAGCGCCTGCTTGCAGAAATCCAAGTTTCTCAAAAGGGCTGATGTTGGATGGGTGAGGGATGATGGATTGATGTTGCGCAGAGCTGTGCGTGCCCCGCGGGCAGTGTGAGAACACGGACGGAACACGGAACATATTTTCACTTCTTTCATTGCTTTATACATACTCCACAAATGAACAAAAACAAATGCCAATAACTTTTTCTTTAAAATATTTTTTTTGTAACTTAACAACGAGTGTAACCCTCCCTCTGGCATCATATTTTTGAGTATTCCAGTCATGTAATGCAAACATTCATAAACACCCCAAATTTTTCGACCGTCCCCTTTTCTAATAGCTATTTGACATAATAGTGCAGTCATTGAAGCATTATTGCTACGATTTTTTTTACTGTGAACCGATTTGCATGAAATTTTGGAATTAGGTTCATCTTACCCTTAACTTCAAAAGTGAATATGATTTGAACTCCGCCACCCCCCCTGGGGGTGGTTGCCACCCCTTCTTTGGGGTGAATATTTTTTTTGCAAAATAACCTCGGATATCGATAGAAAACCTAATTTTAAGCAAAAGTTGTCGTTAAAGTTTAAAAAAAAATCCAATACTTTTCAAGTTATTGGCAATTGAAAATTCGCAATTTTTTCACGTTTTTCATCGGTTTTTTGCAAATATATCCAAAAATATACGTTTTATCGAAAATGAATACAGAACAAAATTGTAGAAGGTAAAACAACGAACAATTTGTTTTTTTTTTTAATGTCCTAAGTGCAATATTAAGCTAGATATTAAAGATCAAAGCCGTTTTTTATTTTGTCTGATATTTAATCGTTGTTGTCAATGCCATGTAGCGGCGAGTAGATGCATTTTATACATTCTAATACAAATGGGTTTTGTAGTGCTTGAAATAAGCTTTAAGATGAGCACTATTAAAAGTCTTTTGCACGTAAAATAAGTGAGCTGTATTGCAAATAAGGGGAGCATCTTATATTTTTTCTTTTAAATCAATGGGTTTCATAAGTGCCATTTCCACCAAAATTAAAATTAATCGTATTCCGCCTAGGATTAACTTTATTATGAAGAGTTTGATAGATAGTATCAGTTTGGCTGCTTCAGGACAGATATTTTTCTAAAAAGTCACGATTAACGAAAATAACAAAATTTCAAATTAAAGCAAAAACTCACTTGTTTTTCATAATATCTCTAAAATTACGAGAGATACGTATAAAAGTGTACTGATAAAAAAATTAGGTATTTTTCTGACAAACAATTTGGTTTGTTTGTTTTTTCTGTCGAACAAAAATTGACGGAGATATGATTGTTTAAAGAGCGCGTGGCAGCGCAATCACAGCCTCTCTTAAGCCCTTTAACCCTTCACCGTTTTAGAAAAAAGTTCTTTACTATATATTGCAATGATGGATGTTGTAGCTCTCTGAATTACTTTTACAGTGGTTTTTTATAAATTGTGATAGCATGAAAATTGAAGGAGTTACGGTCCAAAAACTTGTCATATTTTTTTCTACTTAGTAACTGAAAACTTCGGAGTGTCAATATTTGGAGCAATATGAAAGTAGGCAGTATAATAAAGAGTCACAACTATTGTAATGTGTATATATGTCACCGGAAAATAATAAAACTCGTAAATTGATCAACTTACTAAAATAATAGATGGCATAAACTACGTCGATTAAATTTCAGACGAAATAAAAAACGGCTTTGATCTTTAATATCTAGCTTAATATTGCACTTAGAACACTTTATAAAAAAACAAATTGTTCGTTGTTTTACCTGCTACAATTTTGTTCTTTATACATTTTCGATAAAACGTATATTTTTGGAGATATTTGCAAAAAACCGATGAAAAACGTGAAAAAATTGCGAATTTTCAATTGCCAATAACTTGAAAAGTATTGGATTTTTTTTTAAACTTTAAAGACAACTTTTGCTTAAAATTAGGTTTTCTATCGATATCCGAGGTTATTTTGCAAAAAAAATATTCACCCCAAAGAAGGGGTGGCAACCACCCCCAGGGGGGGTGGCGGAGTTCAAATCATATTCACTTTTGAAGTTAAGGGTAAGATGAACCTAATTCCAAAATTTCATGCAAATCGGTTCACAGTAAAAAAAATCGGAGGTTAGACCGTATTTTTCGCTTCAATGACTGCACTATAAGCACTAGAACTAACTCTGACTAGACCACTACAGCTTTCACCCATTACAATATCCCCGGTTCTTTTCCAATATTAAAATAATCGGCATCTTAATAATTCAAAATACCAGCTAGTAAATATCACAAAATAACCAATCAACATGACTAGGTATTAGCTCGAATTGATAATATTCTACAAATAATTGTACTAAATCGATAGTTTGCCTGGCCTAACGCAACAATTATTTTCTCCTTGTGGTCTTCTTCTCACCTCCTAGAATAAATATAAAAAAACTAGCGCAACTATTTTTTAACGTTCTGTTTGAATTCATTTTACCAAAACAGTCCATACTTTCGCTTTAACAGCAAAAACTAAACAACCCCCTTTTTCGAAATTCCAGTTAAAACTAGCAGAAAAACACGAAGACACAGACATTCTTCTATGGGAAGAGAAGATAAAGTTAGCCGAAGAAGATGCACAGAAGGCTATAGAACGAGCAGAGAAGGCCGAGAGAAGACTACAAGACATGGAGAGAAGATTGCAAGAGATGGAGAGGAGTCCTAAAGTACCTCCCAAGAGGTCCGCTCTTATGAATAGAATCAGTTTCTTTGAGGCTGGCGGTGAGAAGAAGGAAGTTAAAGAAATTGTTGAGACTTCTGGTGAGTTCTGCTTTTGATTATACGTATTTGTTTGTGTGCATAATAACTTAGCAATTATTTGGCTGTATAAAATTACCATGATAATTGATAAATATTTGGAAAGAAGATTTTGATTCTTAGCTAGCCAGACAAAACTTTTCAATTTCATACCTACAGTATGTTTTTATACAAACTCTTCTATTTTTTTGCTATGAATGAAGTTGAGCACGTTAATGTCGGTTGTGCTTGAGATCTCTCTCTGGTTGTGTCGTATTGTCGTCCCAATGTGCTATGAGAGTGAGGGAATAGGGAGTGCTCTTGTGTTTGTTGCACGATGTTTCGATGAACACAATCACCCTCCTAATTTTATCGATGTCTTAGTAATATCACTATTACATAATTTCCAGAAACCACACCAGAAGACATACCACCATCCGAACCTCAATCGCCTCCATCCCCAGTTCCCTGTCCCCCGCCCCCAGCAGCACCAGCACCCCCACCCCCGCCCCCACTCCCGACGAGCATACTATCACCCCCACCCCCGCCCCCGCCCCCGCCGCCGCCCCCACCGCCGAGCGTCGCGTTTCAAGGCAACGCGAATGATTTAGCCAACATGTTACACAATAAAGTGGGTACGCTGAAGAAGAGTAAGCAGAATGGGGCTGAATGTGGTGAGTTCAATATTATTTACTAAAATTATTGATTTCTCTATGTTTTATTTAGACTTTATGAACCGTGAAAGTAATTCCAGGAAGCATTTTTTGCCGTTTCTTTTACATTCTGAAACGAATTAAAGTTGCATTCGTCATTTCATAATAAGTCCAAAAAATACGAAGTGAATATTCATGAAAATAAATTCTAATAATTTAATACTATCCGTAGCGGGATAAAGCATAACTTATGTTACTGGGGAAGATTGTAGCTTCTTAACAGTGCAATAATTTTTCAAATCGGTTCAGTAGCTTTTTTGGGTAGTAGAAGCAAAACAAAATGTTTCCTCTTTATAGTACAGATAGATTTGAAACTTTCAAATTATCTTTGCAGGCGGCGCGATAGACGCGATAGTAGACCAGATCAAAGGTGGCAAGTTCCAGTTAAAGTCTACCGAGCACAAGGTCTCCGAGAAGAAGGTCCAAGAGGAACAGCCCGAGGCCGTCAAGGAGATGCTCGCCATACTCGGCACCCTGCGTAAGCGCAGGACCTCCACACGACCAGGGTTCAGTGACCTCTGATGACTGAAAGATGCCTAGATAAAACTACTTTTACGAATTTTATCGCGGTTATATTAATTTGTATATCTGTACCAGACCACGGGCCAACGTGGGGCCAACGTGGGGCCGAAGCCAACACGCTAAAGCCCTTTTGAGACAACTTTAATGAAATGGTGACACAAAACCGACGATTATCCCTGTATACACTATAGAAATGTACCCAAGGACAATCCCCGGTTCTGTGCTAAACTATTGCTAACCATGGAGGAAAACTACTTGGACTATTGTTATATTAATATTATTTAGTCTGCCCGTGACCATGGATGCTGTAAAGGATCCGAAACGTCGGGATTAAATATAAATAATATTAATATAACCGCGATAAAATCCGTAAAAGTAGTTTTGGTTAAATGTCTAATTTTCTCATAAGTGTCAGATATCAATATGAAACTACCTAGGTTGGTTATTGATCGATCTATTTGTGATTGGAAAGATTCTTGACATATCTATATGCAGATATTATTATTTTAATTGATTGGCCCATTTTTCACTGTCAACATAAACGTTTCGTAAGGCTGTCAGAATTTTTGTAGGACAGATAATCGGACAGATTTTTTGTAGACATGTATCATGCCGGTTACCGATTATAGGACATGAGTGGGCAGCCTAAAACAACTGCCTTTACTTTGAAAATTGCACCTAAAAATTCATTGCAAAGTGGTTTAAAAAAAAAACTGATGTTTTTGTTGTCAGTGAACTTAGGATTTGAGTGAGTTCAGTAAATAGCATTAAATAGATAGCTATCAAATGTATTATTATTACCTTTTATATTATGTTTCTATTATTACTAAATAGTAAGGAAAATGTTATACGAAGCTAGTTAAATATTGCAATGTAGAAATTAATACATATCTTTAGGAATGAGTATCAATATGACAAAAAATTATTTACTTTTAGATATTATAGAGCAAAAAAGAAAGAAATCCAAAGTACATGAAAAGTGCCTTATAAATGTGTTAGTGCCAATTGTATTTGTATTTTCCGCCATTTTTGTCAGTGTTGCCATTAGAAGTAAATTTGTACTAAAATGTTGACTACTTAAATTGATATTTTAATGTTTTAAAATTAGATGATATTAAAACTATTACGATTGAATAGGTTGTGTATTTATAAAAATATTATGAGAAAAAATATGAAAATTTTCTAAACACGTGATTTCAGCATTTATTTGTTCAAATGCAGCTTTATTTGCATTTTATAACATTTCCATTTTAACTGATCTCTTCGAAGTATTTTTGAAGCGACTGTTTTTTAACTAATATCTCTTGATTGGATAAGAAATTGCTTACCAATACTTTTATTCAAAACAGATGGACGAAATGACAATATATATTAAGTTTCTATTATAATAATAATTTTGTGACTTATTAGTTTAAGTTAATAACGTCATGATCTGAATACTCTAATGTTACGTTAGATGTTATTGTATAGTTTATATTTGTGAATAGTTATGTTACTTACTGTAAACTGCTTCCTAAGTCTTGTTCACGTTTTAAACAATATATTACTTGGTCGTTAAATTACTGTCGAAATTAAATTATATGACATAGATATTTGTGTAGAGATAATTTCTTGATATTCTTGTCTTATAAAGTTAGTGATATTGCTTGAAAATTAGCTTTTGTCCTTTTTTAAATGTTGATGATTTTTTCATTATATTGAATCGTGTACAAGTATTTATAATTGATGTATACTAAAGTTACCCGCGGTGCCATTGCGCAGAAGTTGTCGAAATTGAAGCATTTTGTAAAGTATTATTATTTACTGTAGGCTAAGTATACACTGAAGTTTTTTATTATACAATATAGATATATCAAATATTGTCGGGGTTTTAGTTTTGAACTCTTCTAACACAATAAAATAATTCACACACTTCTCGGTCAGTATATAGAGTGTACATATGGGAGTTCATAAAGTGTACATAAAGAAATACATAGGGCAGTGATTGAGTTTGGCGTCCAGCCGGGGACGCCTTGATTTAGGTATTTTGCTAGAAACAGGCTGTGAGATTCAATGAATGAAAGATCAAGTACTTACAGGATGCCAGGAACACAGGGATCACAACACCAGAGCACTTTTAGTCGTATTCACAGGCTTAACTTGATTTTTTACACCGCGCGCGCAGTTATCGATGCCGGCCGGCCATTGCTGAGTTTGAAACTGGAGTTTTGTCTATGAGTTCAATAGATGGCGCTCGATGCGCAGTTTTGGTTGCGTTCGGTGCTTTGTGATGATATAGAATAGGGAGGGAAAAGGATGGGAAGGAAGTATCCCAAAGCCTGTTCATATCCCCCCACTTGAAATCACCCAGGGATTTCATAAGATACAGTTTGATAATTTAAGATTTAAGATCGAAGGCCTATGCAGATTCATGTGTCATCATTATAAGATTTTAGTTAATATATATCAATAATATGATACTAGATACGTATAAGTTTTAAGATAAGTGAGTAATAATAAACATTTAATAAAATAATTAAGATAATAAGATAATATGTGCAATAAAAAAATTGTGTAGTTAAATTATTAGTTGTTTTGTTCAATTGGAAGAGGACAAATTTTGACAGAAGGTCTTGTAAGTAAGCCTTTTGATGTTTTAACTGTTACCACACGAGTAATGTTATCTTTACCCGGATGGAGCTGTACAACACGACCCAACCTCCATTCGTTAGCAGGTAAGTTTGGTTCGTAAATGGTTACAAGATCATTCAACTTTGGCTGATGGTTGCCATGTTTAAACCATTTTAGTCGCTGTTGTAGGGTATGTAAATAGTCCCTTTGCCAAGTGCGCCAAAAACTCTGAGATAGGCGCTGTAAGAGCTGCCAACGAGTACGTAAACTTACGTTTTCAGACTATACCGGTTCGGGCAGAGATATTAAAGGTCGACCGATGAGGAAGTGACCAGCTGTAAGAGCGTCAACCTCGTCGGGATCGGAAGATAATTCCACTAACGGTCTAGAGTTTAACATGGCTTCTACTTTCGTTAAGATCGTATAAAATTCTTCAAAGGTAAGAACCTGCGATCCGATTATACGTTTGAGATGGTATTTGGTAGATTTTATACCGCTCTCGAATATGCCTCCGAAGTGAGGGCCCGAAGGAGGATTGAGCTTCCACGTAATTCCTCGAGAAGCGAGCTGATTGGAAATACTGTTGCTATCGCGGTTGAGCATTTCGCTGACTTCCGATAAATAACGTCTGGCACCCACGAAGTTAGTACCGCCATCTGTGACTGTAGAGTGACAAAGTCCTCTGCGTGATACAAAACGATCCAAGGCCGGTATAAACGCTTCAGATGTGAGCTCGGTAACGAGCTCGAGATGAACTGCCTTGGTAGCGTGGCATACTATGAGGCAAAGATACGCTTTGTAAGTTTTAGCGTTACGGCGTCTACTTTGTTTTATGATAAACGGACCTCCGAAGTCGATGCCGATTGTTTGAAAACAATGACCCGGTTGTAGTCGGGAAGGTGGAAGATCACCTTGAAAAGGTTGAAGTGCAATCGGTTTGATTTTAAAACAAATCACGCATTTTGATAAACGCGATCTGATGAGATTCCTGACGCCGAGTATCCAATATCGACGCATAATTAACGATTGGAGTAGACGAGGCCCACACTGAAGGTAAGTTGTATGAAAGTGGTCGATAAGAAGAGTACTCAGTCGGGAAGTTTTAGGTAGTAGATATGGATGTTTGACGCGACAAGGTAACGACGCGTGCTTAAGACGTCCCCCCACTCGCAAGATTCCGCGAGTGTCCACAAAAGGAGAGAGTTGAGATAAATGTTTTGGTAAAGGTTTATTTGATGCAATCAAAGATATGACATCATTAAAACTTTGATGTTGAACATATTTTGTTAGATGGTCCAGAGATTGACTTAGTTCAGCGGCTGTGAGGTAAGGTAGTGAGTTACGGTCAGAACGTTTTGCTTTCGCATTTTTGATGAAACGGTAGATCCATGCAACCACTCTTTCCACGTGGGAAAGAGAGGAGTGGCGTTCCATGATGGAATCGAGTAAGTCAGCTTCACGTGTCACAGTTGTGTGACACGCGCGTGATGAAGGCTTAAGTTCTGGCACGTTATCTGACACTTCAACTGCTGATACAGGCCAGTTAAAGGGTTCATGCTGCAACCACTGAGGACCAGACCACCAAATTTGAGCTGAAGATAGAGATAGGCATGATAAGCCACGACTACAGACGTCGGCTGGGTTGTCATGGGTGGACACATGTCGCCACCCAGTTAGCACAGGACTGTCGTTAGTAAGGACCACTCTGTGAGCAACGAAGGTCTTAAGTTTGTGTGGCTCAGTATTCAACCACGACAATACAGTCGAGCTGTCTGTAAACAAGATAGATTTATTTAAGATGATTTTAGAACTAAGCAAGGAGTGAATGCGATTTATTACTTTGACCAGCAATACAGCACTGCACAACTCTAAACGGTTAACAGTCAACACTTTCAGAGGTGCAACCTTGGACTTAGCAATTAAAAGATAAACTTGAACACCGTGAGAGGTGACGACACGAAGATAAACACAACAGCCATACGCTTTCGTGGATCCATCACAAAATCCGATGAGTTGAAATGCTTTAGATTCATCATCCTCCGAGCCTTTTTCCCAACTATGTTGAGGTCGGCTTCCAGTCTAACCGGATGTAGCTGAGTACCAGTGCTTTTACAAGAAGCGACTGCCCTGCCTGACCTCCTCAACCCAGTTACCCGGGCAACCCGATACCCCTTGGTTAGACTGGTGTCAGACTTACTGGCTTCTGACTACCCGTAACGACTGCCAAGGATGTTCAATGACAGCCGGGACCTACAGTTTAACGTGCCATCCGAAACACAGTCATTGGTGTCTAAGATATACTTAGAAAGTACATACAAACTTAGAAAAGTTGCATTGGTACTTGCCTGACCTGGAATCGAACCCGCGCCCTCATCCTTGAGAGGTTGGTTCTTTGCCCACTAGGCCACCACGACTTTTGAAATGCTTTAGATTGTGAAGGTATAATCCTACGAGGGATTTGTATTAGATTTAAGTTATGGAGATCAGCTATGAAGGTTTGCCATTCTACAGCTACATCTCTGGGCACAGGTTCGTCCCATGAAAGATTAAGACGCCACAAATCTTGAAGGAGCAATTTGGCTTTTAGGATACAAGGTGAAAATACGCGCGATGCTAGATAAGATTGAACGCTTGGTACATTCACCGTCCTCGATAGGGGAGTGTGAGTAACTGAAGTTGTCACTCACAGGGTCATATTTGACTCCTAAGATTTTTAAAGTTGATTTATCGCTTTCATCAGAAAAAAGTTTAGGTTTTTGACAATGATCTTCTGGCAAAGTATTAAGAACAGATTGTGAATTACTACTCCATTCTCGGAGCTCAAGTTGAGCACAACCTAGCAAAGCGATAAGTTGATTTTTTAGTTCTATAGCTTCACGTACAGAGGGCGCGCCACTAGTTATATCGTCGACATATGTCTCATGAAGAAGGGCTTCAGCTGCGCGTGGATACGCGGCGCCATGATCGACAGCTAATTGGTGGAGAGTGCGGATGGCCAGATAAGGTGAACTACTAACTCCGTAGGTGACAGTCGCGAGTTCGTACTCTTTTACTGGATCACTGGGAGATTCTCGCCACAGTATGTGTTGATAATTCCGATCCTCCGGCCTTATCAAGATCCCTCTATACATCTTGGATATGTCACACGTCAAAACTACTTTATAATCTGTTTGTAATCTGAAGCCAGTTATGATGTCTACAATATCTACTTGAAGCTTTGGGCCAGTATAAACAATGTCATTTAAAGAAAGATCGTTAGTAGTTTTAGAGCTAGCATCGAATACTACTCTCAATTTAGTGGTCGTGCTCTCTGGGCGAACGACGCAACTGTGAGGGATGAGATAACGATTGAGAATAGGTACTGCAGGGTCAGGTGCAGGATACATATGATTTAAATTCTCGTACTCGCGCATAAAGTTTACATAATCGGATTTAAGTTCAGTCTGACGATTAAGTTTCTTTTCAAGATTAGTAAAACGCGAGAGTGTATCATTGTAAGATTCACCCAATGACTGATCGCCTTCCTTTAAAAGGATAGGTACGACATATCGGCCGTTAGGTTCGCGATAGGTTAGATCTATGTACCTACCTGCGTTCGCAGGTATCATTCTCGGGTACGGTGATAATAGCGCGTGGTGGTTCCTCCACTTTCCAAAATTTTTGAATTTGTTCCTCTAATTTAAATGTGGTGGCCACTAAAGAGCACGCTGTGTTCAAGGGTACAGAATTAGAATTGACTGCCCCTGTCAAAATCCACCCGAAAACGCTATGCAGAGCGGTAGGTAAACCGGGCCCCAGATTGATACGTTGACCGTCATAAATATCGTGGAATAGCTCCGCACCTATCAATAAATCAATTTTGGCGGGAACATCATAGTCGCGATCAGCTAACACGAGATGTTTGGAGCGTTCTCGAACGACTGATGGTACTTTAACGCTAGGTATTAGAGCTGTGATGTTATCTAATACGACTGGTTTGATATTAAAGTGCGGAGCATCACCATGTACAGGTAGTATAGTGCAGTCTGTCACCCTCTTTACGTGTGTAACTGAGTTTTGT
Source organism: Helicoverpa armigera (assembly GCF_030705265.1). NCBI lineage: Eukaryota > Metazoa > Arthropoda > Insecta > Lepidoptera > Noctuidae > Helicoverpa > Helicoverpa armigera. Next base: position 10,004,274 of record NC_087140.1, on the reverse strand, counting down.
CCTAGTCCGGCTATGGTAAGATTACACCGGCGGAGTTTCAACCCAAGTGTTTTTGCGCATGCAGAAGTAATAAAACAATCCTGCGCCCCACTGTCAACGAGTGCGCGCACGGTACATTGAGTGCCGGCGGCGGTGTTGAGCGCGCGCACCTGACAGGTTCCTAGTAAAACCATCACGATTGGGAACTGCAACGTGAGAATGAGCTGTAACGTTCGCTTCAGCGCTGGTGGATGGCGCTGGGTCTATGTGCAACAGGGTATGATACTATGATGACGTAAACCACACACCGTACAAGTCATTTTTGATAAGCATTTTTCTATGACGTGATTTGTACGTAAACAGTTTGTACACATATTATTTTTAGTTTTTATTAATGCGAGTCTAGCACGAGAGTCTAAAGATTGAAAGGTAGGACACTGATAAATTGAGTGCGCATTATTGCAATGAGCACAAGCCACATTTGCAAGTGAGTTAGATTTAGCGAGATAAGATGAGCGTTTTTGTCCGCTGCTATTTTGCACGCGCGGTGCGGGTCCGATCGGAAATTTTGTATACGCGAGTTTACGCGGGGAACTAGAATTATTATTATTTGTAGATTTAGAAGATAGCTGATTAGTTTCTAAGATTTTAACATAATCTTGAAGAAACTTTAACAATTCACAAAAGGTAGGTAGGTATTTGCGAAATGTTTGTTTGAGTTTCGAATCGAATGCGCGTGTCCGGATCGAGCGACCGCGATGTTAAATAAAACAAAACAAAATCACCCAAGTTTTCGATTTTCATTGATTGGAGAGCATGGTAAGCCTCATAAGCCTCACCTGTTAACTTTTGCAGATCTTGGAAGTTGCCTGATTTTACAGCTGGCAGGTTGAAAAATTTATCCAGATATGACAAAGCTGTAAGACGCTTGTTTTGATAATGGCTGAAGGCTGTAAATGTAAATGTAAATGTAAATCAGCCATGATTTACATTGAGTCAGTAACTGACGTCAGTCCACTGACAAGTCAGTGCTGACCCGGCACTGCCATCGTGTAAATTGATTTGAAGTCAGTACAGTACTACTGACGAAACACTGACACTACACTGACTTCGTGTAAATAGCACGCGTCAGTTTTCGGCGCCTACACTGACGTCAGTTACTGACTCAATGTAAATCAGCCTTCAAGGCTAACTAACTCATCAAGGGTAACTGACGTCAGTCCACTGACAAGTCAGTGCTGACCCGGCACTGCCATCGTGTAAATTGATTTGAAGTCAGTACAGTAGGTACTACTGACGAAACACTGACACTACACTGAGTTCATGTAAATAGCACGCGTCAGTTTTCGGCGCCTACACTGACGTCAGTTACTGACTCAATGTAAATCAGCCTTTACGCTCGATTAAACTATTAAAAACGACTTCGTAATTATCGGCGGTCATCGGAACTCCTTTGACAATAGACAAAGCGGGGCCTTGTAGACAAGACGCTAAATAATGAAATTTTTCTATTTCCGAAATCGACTTATTACCTATCGTGAATCAAACTTTTGTAAATATCATAAAATGTTTGCCAGTTTTCTATTTTGCTATCGAATTTAGGTAACTCAAGTTTAGGTAGCAAAATAGTCCCGAGTTAGATTTTACTTCCGCTCGCTCTAGAACCGATGACGTATGCGAGGACGTTCCGTCGACGTTGCCGCTCTTCTCGGTAGTAGGTAAGTTAGCCGCTGCACTGATTACGGCATAGTACAAATCATCAAACGAACTCAAAGATTTTTGGGACACTTGCGCATCAGGTTTTATAGCTAACTCCAATGCTTGTATTTTACTACATAACGAAACAAATTCTTCGCGAATTGAATGTATCCGAGAATATCTCGCCTAGAACGACGATACCTTTGAATGATCTTGAATCATAGCTATTGATAAGTCATAAAGGATTTGAATATCACGATAGACATATTCGCGTTGAGATTGAAGAAGTTTTAGTTTGCCCTCCTCCACTTTGTTTTTGTTTCGTAAGTAGGTATGTAGGTATTAAGAAATCACGTATGAAATGCGAACCTAAGTTGAGATTGTATTAGGTGTAAATCAATACGTTTAGGTGAAATAGTTTTAAAGTTATATTCATATAATATACAATTATAATTAGATAGTAAACAATTTACTTTGTAAATAGTTACGAAAATTGTTGTAATATAACCCGACTAAATGAAGATGACCTGTGAATCCGCATAGGTTACTCACGGCGAGTATGACTAACAATATTTAGTTGGATAATACTTTTAAAATTGAAAAATCTAGATAATCTCAGAGTTTTCGATAGAAATTGAACCTGAGAATGCTTGAATTAACTGTAATCTACAGGTATTCGCGCTCGAAATGGACCACAAATATGATTGAGTTTGGCGTCCAGCCGGGGACGCCTTGATTTAGGTATTTTGCTAGAAACAGGCTGTGAGATTCAATGAATGAAAGATCAAGTACTTACAGGATGCCAGGAACACAGGGATCACAACACCAGAGCACTTTTAGTCGTATTCACAGGCTTAACTTGATTTTTTACACCGCGCGCGCAGTTATCGATGCCGGCCGGCCATTGCTGAGTTTGAAACTGGAGTTTTGTCTATGACTTCAATAGATGGCGCTCTATGCGCAGTTTTGGTTGCGTTCGGTGCTTTGTGATGATATATGGAAAAAAATAGCAATTTAAATAAATAATACTTTATTTTCAGATCTTGTACTTTATTTTTTTAACCTTAAAAAGTAAATATACTCTATTATCGGTGCTTTGTGATGATATATATAATATATCATCACATATTATATATATCATCACAAAGCACCGATAATAGAGTATATTTACTTTTTAAGGTTAAAAAAATAAAGTACAAGATCTGAAAATAAAGTATTATTTATTTAAATTGCTATTTTTTTCCATACATATTTTTTGTTACTTCTGGCAACATCTAACAAATATTTATTAACAAAGAACGTCTTAACCGCATCTTTACAATCTATGTTTAGATTGAAATATATAAATAATTCGTTTTTTATTAAATTTAGGGACGCTCTGTTTCGTTCGTCCCGCCACTTAGCATTCATCAGAGAAAAAACTCTCTCTGTAAATGCTGAAGTGGCAGGAATGGATAGCAGAAATGACACGATTTTATATATATTTACGAAATCATTACTACTTTGAACTTTTGAAATGACAAGTTGACATTGACATTTTAGGTTACGTCAAAGGGTTACGTTCAAAAGCGATAGTGCTGCTCAGCATTTAACTTTATCGACGCGATCCGTTCCGTTTAACGCAAATAATCGCTTGAACTTTTTGTTTCTTTTAGTAAACAATTAAATAAAACCTTCAAACGTCAAAATAGCTAAAAAAAAGTATTTTCACGTACTTTATTGCCCTCATAAAGTATAAAGTACGTTTACCCAAAATAAAGTACAATACTTTATTATAAAGTACGGGTGGCAACCCTAGATATAGAATAGGGAGGGAAAAGGATGGGATGGGATGTGTACATCTATACTAATATTATAAAGCTGAAGAGATTCTTTGTTTGTTTGATTTCCCTATGAACTGCCCCTATGATATGAGTTTATAAAGTGTACATTTCCTTATGTACACTTTATAAACTCCCCTATGTACTTCCTTATGTACACTTTATGAACTCCCCGATGTACATTCTATGTACTCCCCTATGTATTTCGTTATGCATACTATATGATCTCCCCTAAGTATATCCTTATGTACACTCTATGTACTACCAGAGAACTACCAGCATAATTTTCAGGGATAATCAAGCCAAGACTCGGCAATAAAACACACAAACACGATATAAACAGATATGTTCTCATACAATATACAAGTATAGCGCGGCGCCGGCCACCAGAGCCGCGTGCGCGGGCGCGGCAGGAGCGGCGCTCTGCGTCAGCCGCAGCGCTCGGTCCTTCTCGTCTTGTCTGAAACCGAACGTTATTGTCAAGTGGACTATAGGCTCTATCCCACGCACTCAGAGACATTAAATGATTACTTAAGTCACTCCTTAGTGACGGATTGTGAAGTAAACCTTCACTAACGAATGACTTAAGTAACCATTAAATGTCTCGTGAGTACGGGGAATAGAGCCTATAGTCCATTTGAATAGTCACTTAGCTAAAGGTAAATAATTTTGATACAACTTTCTACTCAAATAATGATAATACCTATAGCCAAACCGTCATCTTGGATGTCCGCCATATTGGATTCAAGTCACGTGACGTGACAATTTTTTTCATATTAATGACAGCAAATCCTTTCATTTAATACCTATATCGTGGGGGTGGGTTTCAAATAGCCAGTCCGCCATTTTGGGGAGGCCGCCATATTGGATTTATAATGACGTTTCTTAACTAGTTATGTATTTTCATTAGAACTCAGAGCGTGTGCAAAATTTCATTCTAATCGAAGAGCGAAAAGTGGGTCAAATTAAGATTCTAGTGCCCGTTTTCACCAACGAATACCTAAATTTAGGGAGCATTTACGGAACACTTAATAAGAATTTCATTTTCACCAAAGCCTAGGTGTCAATTTTAACCTAAAAATTTCACTTAAACTTGGGGGCCCGATTGATGCCTGCTTAAACAACCCCTATCATTATCATTACAGAATACAAACATATTTTGAACCGTTTCTGGAAATGGATAGAATGTACCTTTATATGTTATGTAACACCAAAAATACCATGTTTAAAAAGCAAAAATAAAATGAAACGTATACTTTTAGAAAGTTTAGAAGCTGTGGAGGTTGTGGATATGTAAAATAATAATCATTAGAAGACCACGTACCTATCTTACGTGAAAGAGCAGATGTCTGAGAAAAAAGTACGATGTTCATGACTTTTTTATAAGATTATAGGTTATCACTTGCTATGAATGCACTTGCTAGGTCGTGATGTCGCTGAATTATTCAAAAATAGGAAGTCCTGCATGTCCATAAATATACAGACCATAACAGATGCAAATCTGGTAATCACTGATGTAGTTTCGCGGAGGCCGGGACAACTATAGGCCTATTCAGACCTAAGCGGTATTCGCTACCGTCTACGGCAGAGAAAACCCTGTGGGTATGCGGTAATATGACTGTTCAGACCTAAGCGGTATTCGCTACTGTCTACGGCAGAGAAAACCCTGTGGGTATGCGGTAATATGACTGTTCAGACCTAAGCGGTATTCGCTACCACCTGCGACAGAGAAAACCCAGTGGGTATGCGTTAATATTACTGTTGATGTTCGGGATGCATGCCGCTGCTGCCGCGCGGTATGTACTTCTACCCACAGCGGCAGTGGATATCGCTCAGGTCGCTCTAGCCGCGGTATAGTTATCGGCACGGATATTGAGCCCTGACCTTCACTTGCGCAGAAGCCATTTATTGGTTTATTGCCTTGTGTACAGTGCGCAAAGCGATCCCCACTCTTCCGCCGAGAGCTCAATATCCGTGCCGGTAACTATACTTGATACTAAATACCTGAGCGAAACCGGCGCGGTATCTACCTTTACCCACAGCGGCAGCAAATATCGCTCAGGTTTGAATTGGCCTTAAATACCAAAACTGCAATAGATACCAATGATTCGAAAATGGTGAATATGGAGGAGCCTATCTCCTAGGTGATAGGGGATACCCTCTGGAGGTAAGAAGTAGGCTAACATTGAACATAATAAATTATGTAAATTAAAACAAAGATAGTAAACAAATATTTTAATATTAGTCCTCATATGATGTAATAAACATTATCATCATCCTCCTGCACCAATTCAATTTGGGGTGGGCTGGGCGCAGCATGTTTTTACACGTCTTTCCAATTTCTCGCACCACCTGAAACTAAATAAATATAATAAATCTATAATTTTAACCCCACACTTAAATCCATCAACTCATGGAGAACAAAAATACAATGAAGTCGACAGTAAAACAAGGAACACATTTACCTGTAAACGGTTCCTATCGCATTAAAACTATTTGTGACTGGATCCAAGCTTTGTTTTTGGCTTCGTTCGTGGTCCCATCCGTTTTTTGTTTAATATTGTGTCTCTATGAGACGTCAGCAATTTCACTAGCTTGTCTTTTTCTTCTGCAAGAAAGGTTTATTCTCGTTTTCTCTTCTCTGCCAAAATAAACTTATCTATTCAACAATAATAAACCCAAAATTAACCTCACTCTATGTACACATACACATCAGTCAATTTGACAAACGCGCGAATGACATAGGTAAAAATTCACCTATAGAAAACCTCTTTACTGTTTTATTGCATAAAACATAGCGTAATGTAGTTTAAGTTAAATTAAAATAACATCACAAGAAAAAAAACTCACAGGCTTTAGTAATATATACTCGATAGACGTTTATTTCTTAAGAAGTACAGAAAAATCATTTTATCGATAAAATATCGACTTTGCATTATCGTTTGTAGAACTAGTAATCTGTCACTTACTTAAGGGATCCATGTACAAGTGTGGTGAAAATGAATTTAGGTAGGTGTCAAATTGGGAGGGGTCCTTATTAAAAGTAGCTTTTAGATAGGGAAACGGTAAGGGGTTGTTGGTGAAAACGGGCATAAGATTTTCTTACATACGTAGTTAGTTGCAAGTGATGCTAATAAAAGCGTGTTGAAAAAATAGTTGTCGATATGGTGGTGCCTTTTGACACTAGTGCTTGTTAGGTAATTCAACTTGCAAGTCTTACGATAAGATGAAGACTGCTATGACTTTTTTCTTTTCAAAACTTTCCTATCTCCATCTATTTTTGTGTAGTTTGTGCTATAGCAAAAAAAAGAAAAATTCAAAATAAAACAAAAGGATTAAATAATTACACATTTATTTTTAATTCTATTTTTAAGAATTAAGTAACGATTGTTCTCAATATCATTATAAACCTTGTACTGGACGGAGTTATTATGCTATTCACAATAAATAACTATACAAAATTATGCCAACAGTATTCTCAACCATTCCTAGTTTAAAAGTATTTAAAATAGAATTAAAATATTATTTTCACATAACAAACATAATATTTGATAAATAAAAAAATACAAACAAAACATAATTCATTGGATTTTCCTACTAAGATTCATCTAAAACTTAAAGGTAAAATAATACAGAAGTAAGGCTTGCGTATAACGTAAAAAAATAAAATTGTGAAAACATGTAAAGCGTGCAAAATTTGAGTAAGCAAAAGAAAACATAGGTCTGTTTGCGGGTAATTAAAGAAAAGAAAAAATTCTAAAGCATTTTTAAAACATGCACGGTAGAGTGCCGCCAAGTTCGGAAAATGATTCCCCTATTTTTGCTGCTTCCTAGAAACACGAGACTAGAAGCTCAGTTGAGCTTTAGCCTTTCATACTGTCAATATCACAGTCAAGTTTTAAACCAAAAATATTTATTTTAATTTTATTTTCCCACGTAATACGCAAATGGTTTCAATCTCTCTTTAGAAATGTTGTGTATAGCAAATATAGAATTCATGAAGCTAGGATGTCCCTTCCACGCAATCGCAGGCTGCCGACGCGGACTAAAAATAAACTAAATGTTATATAAATCGATTTTTCTAACTACTTTTTATTACAAATAAAAGTCTGCAACTATTTTTTTTTTGTTCTAGGCTAGAGTTTAAGTACCTTTGTGAATTGGTGTTAGAAATAACATCACTTTTAGAATATTGGAAATACGAGTGCATTGAAAGATAAAAGGATAGATGATGATGCTATTTTTAACACCTATTCCACATTTTTTTATTACGGTCTTACAATTTAGTTGGTATTTGTGGTAACTGAACAAAAGCTGTTTTCCATCTTTATAAGAAATCGATATTATGCTTGCCGTTGAATTTACGAATTATGTCACGATTTCTTACAAAGTGAAAACTCGCTAAAGTCATAAAGCCTTAATTTTCCGACAAAAAGCAGCCACATTAAGTACATACAAATTAATACATCTACTTAAACTAGCTACTTAGGTCTACTTTACAAAGCATTTTACAGTTTCAAAAGATTTTGCCTTTCTTTGTCAAACGAATTTGATTTATTCATTTGTCAGGGGAAAATAACATTTTTTTCTTAGAATACTTGCTTATCGACGATGTTTCCCCCTGACAAATACCTACAGTTAAGCCCAGTTTCACTGATTACCAATAAAGTGTCACTTATTTATCTGATAGTTAATACCAAATAAAGACTGCTTGTAATTTCTAATTTCTACCAGATATTACTATCCGAGACCTTTGAAACTAAAAAGATCCCGAGGAATTGAGAACCTCGTTCTTTTTGGGAAGTCGGTTAAAAAGTTATAGGTAGTTTCCTGACAGCCTATCAGTGACTTTTGAAACTGGGCATGAAACTAAGGCATGCACTATTTCCTTACGTGGAGAACTCCCGCAGCTTGTCGACGACGGCTCGCCTGTTCTTGGAGATCCAGTTGATGTTCACCTGCGCCTTCTCGATGGCTTGTTCCACGCTCAGCTTCGACTCCGCGAGGTACTTGGCGTTTTTGTCGCGCCATGATAGGAACTGTGAAGAGAAGGTTATTGGAACATTAGATAAAGAAAAAGGTAGTCATTAAGTTTTAGCAGTAAATAACCAAAATCAGCTCTCCAAAGTGATGTCACTTAGTAGTTTGTGTAAACAGAAATTTTGAGTTTTTCTGTCTTGAAATACTGATGAATAGAAAAAAAGCTATAATAGAAAAAAACTTACGTTATCGAGTTCAGACTGCGTTGTGAACTGATCCAAAAGAATCTTAATGATGTGTCCTATACGGCGAGCTTGACCCTTGAACCTGTGGACAACCAAATTAGGTATTATTAGAATGAGTAGAGAACGACAAGCATAGTCGAATTACAAAAACACTATTTATTTATAATCTAGTTTATCAGTTTTTTTGATTTTCCAGGATAAGAAAAAGACTTGGACTTTAGATGTACCTACCAGTAGTTTCTTATGAGTAAACTTACGCATTATAAATATCGTCGATCCTCTCGTACACAAAGTCCTTAGCTACATAGTATCCTACAGGCGAGCGGATGATGTTCGCGATGACGGCACCCGCGTCCTGGCGACGCACTTCCGAGCCTTCCGTGATCGTCCACTCTAGGTATCTGGAGAGAATATATGCTTTTAAAAAACCCTGTTTGTGCTGGATGCAAATATATTGTTCCACTTTGTTAGAACTTTGGGAGGGAACATAGAAGTCTTAAGTTTTTCTTTTTTGTACTACATCCTTATTCCTGTGAATGCGAAATAGGTTGTGCCATTTTGTTGTCAGAAATAATCGAGTTGTGTCAATGGCAAAGACCGTCAGGCGAATTTGAGGCTGGGACTTGTTGGATCACAAGATCAAAGGCATTATACAAATAGAAGACTTAAGCTAGACTGTGACACCCAAAAGTAGACCGGTAGACAACGCATAAGGCGTCAAATTCCTCATAAAACATTATGTGAAAGAAGTATAATCTTTTGTAAATAATTTATAAGCAGCAAATTAGTCATCGTACATTTTGTTCAAGAAGTATTCAAATACACAATTCATAAGCAGCAAGTGATGCTCAATACATACTGCGCCAGTATCCATATCTCCCTGGTACAGGTGAGGGCCTGCAGCAGGGCATCCCTGGCGGCCGCCACGTTGGCGCGCTGCTCCCGCGCGAGCGCGAAGCGCCACGCCAGCACCGACCCGCGACCCACGCCCACGCAGTATACTGTGCGACGCAGGTCCAGCGGGATGCTGTGGGAAGACAATACAGAATGATTTAAAGGAAAAGGTCACCAAGGAACGGGACCTTTCGCGTCATGTCCCTGCATCATTACGAAACTCGAGTGACATACATATTACGTTATACGCGATTTATCAAAATTAGCTCTGCCGAGAATCCTAACAACTCTGTATAAGAACATGGGGATGGATTTAAAGTTAAGAACTTTTCCCTACTCTACCATGTTCCCTATTCCCCAAAACTCAGTGACACAAAGTGAAACTCACGGGTTATTCTCATCGGGGTTCTCGGTGTCCATCCACTGTTGGAACAGCTGCATGGCGTTCTCCTCACAGCCCGGCACCTTCATGCGACATGCCCAGGCACTTGTTGTTACCTGGATAAATGTGTTTGGATTTAATTTTAATATTTGAAAACTCGCCGCATGTAGGTACCACATTTCCTGGTATAAGTATATTATTTAAACTTGAAAAATAAATGACATGAAAAATGTACATTGATTTTTTTCATAATTGTAACTAAATAAACTTTTTAAAGGTTTTTTAAAACATGAACCCATAATCTTTTTATTAGACACGGTAGAAATATCTTTGAACTTGGCTATGGACACTACCATGCCTTCATTTCCACCAAAACATCTGCTATCTAGAAACGTCTCTAGACTCAAAAATGACCAAGGTAGACCAAATATAAAAAATACACACATCCGAACTGATGACCTATGTCTTTTTCGGAAATCGGTAAACTGCACCTAACATTGTATCAACATTTAAAAGCAAATAAATATTTTAAATGTGTGTCCGTTAAAAGTCGAGTCTTTTCAACTGACCTGCATCTTAACACTGTTCAAATCCTTAGCATTAAGAATCTTCTTAGCGGCCATTCCTCCAGCTCTCTCATACGTCTCCCCTATCAGTTTCCGCACGAACTTCTGGAAGGCGCCGTAGTCGGGAGTGCGTTTCAGAACGTTCTCGATCTTGGCCAGAGCTTTGAGACCCGTGGAGAGAGGCAGGTATTCCTTTTCGCGTTGAAGATAACTGGCAAGGCTGGGGGAAGAAATTTTGATGTTAAAATGGTGGTGGTTTATTGTGGGTGTTATTGAAAATCCTATTGACTTATTTAACAACGATAGGGAGGAATTTTGAGAAGCTTGTTAATAAGTTTTGTAAATATTTGCAGTCAATTTATTAACACTTTCTATTTTGACATTTTCTTTCTTCTTGTTTTCTTTCTTATAGCAAACATCGGCCCTAGCTAGACCCTGGTAAAACACAGCAATTTTTTCACATTGAACATTATGTTGTTATGTGAAAATTGGAATTTACTACTAAAAGAGAGACTATGTTTTTTTTTTACATAAAAAGTAAAATTCCTTTACGTGCTCATTGATGGTCAATAGGTGCCATACCACATGATACCTTCAAGAATCCAGACATCTGATCGTTACATAAAATCATTGCTGATAACAATGGCTCCGACTTACTTGAGCGCAGTATTGTAATCCAGATGGTTAGTCCATGCTAACGCGAATGCATCAGACAGGAGCTGAACCCTGCCCATGACGGGCACGTGGCTGTAGTCGGGAGACTTGAGCGCGGCGGTGAGCAGCTGCCAGTTGCGAGGGTCGTAGTTCACGCGGTACGGCGCTGGGGGAATATGAGCCTTATTTATGTGCTGTTAGGGTTTATTTTAAACTGAATCCCCCAAGTAGGACGTCCACCAACGAGGTAGATAGAGGACCTTATAAAGGTCGCCGGAAGACGCTAGATGCAGGTCGCTTCCAACAGCTATCTGTGGAGCTATCTGTGGAGATCTAAGGGGAAGGCCTATGATCAGCAGTGGACGTCCTATGGCTGAGATGATGATGATGATGAGTTCCCCAAAAGGAGCAGGTTTAATTTGTTATAATTTTATTTTAAACGGACTTCCCAAAAAAGAAGAGGTTCTCAATTTAGATCATTGAACGTTTTTGTTTTTTTGTCATCTATATACCTAACTATTTCTCTTATTTTGTAGATGGTTCCCTCTTTAACCAGATGCAGACCTGAATTTATGGAATATCTGCCTATCTGAACACCTCAAAACACTGATATCTGGCCAACTTTATAATCCACCAGTTTTTGAATTCTCACCCGTTACCACTGATGAAATCATCAACATAGAAACTCACCGATCATATCGTAGTTGAAGAGCACCCACTGGTCTCTATCAGAGGCGTGGGTGAACCTCTGCAGGGTTTCGCCCCCCTCGGTGTCGGCGAGCCACTGCAGGGCGGGGGCTTTGCCCCGGGCCTCGGGCTCGCATAGTACACTGAGTGGCACCCACCACGAGACACGGGTTGATGATTTGGCGGAAAGGGAGAAGTAGCGCCGCTGTTGGAAAAAGATGGGGATTGTATGATGAGAAAATAGTGTCAGCAATTCTGAAGATCCAAATCTAGGCTGGATATTGCCTCAAAATTGCCTTAGTAAACATAATCCAAACCACGTGCCTAATCACTCCCGCATATGTTGTGATTTCTGATGTTAAGCTTAAAATTGCCTTTTGAGTAAAATGGCTTAAAAATGGTCTTTTGATGAGATAGTGCTTCTGTATGAATACCGATAATTAAAACTTATATGTTGTACCAAATGTTCACAACTGTTACCTCACATTTTAAGATCGTTCCTACAATATTAAGATTATATTATGACCTGCCCTTCTTCTCTTTCTTCTACGGTCTATTTATCCAAAATCCCCTCTAGCAAACTTAACCAGAAAACACCAACCTGTTGTATAGTTAGACTCTTATCCTCATAATCCCTGTTGACGGTCAGTATGGGGTACCCAGTCTGTGTGGTCCAGGTGTCCATGATATCCTTGACGGAGACGTTCCTGGGCAGCACCCCGTACTGCTCGCTGACGGCCGTCAGTTCACGCCACAGGTCATCTTGGGCTGCATTGTTGTATGAATACTTGCGGAGATAGCTGGGTGGAAGAGAGTGTCAGTCATCATCGTCATTTAATGCCAGCACAGGAGTAAGAGTATATAAGTATTTTAACCATTTACATTTCAAATTATATTTGGTTTGATTGTTGGTTGATAAGGTCCTGAATTTGTGAGGTTTTAAAAAGGCTTATGACGTAAATGAATGGAACAAAACGTAAAGTGCTTAGGTGTTTATTGAGGCTAAAAGGGTTTTTGAAAATTTTTGAACTGATTTGACCTAATCGTGCATTGGTATTGCATATCATGAATTCAATAAATAACCCCTATAGAACAAGCCTCAAAAACAAAGGGAAGAATAGCTGGATTGTGGCGTATTTTAGGTGACGCCTTAACCTAGTAATGGACTGCAATAATGGAGCCGCATCCCGGTAAATAAGGAACAAAGGGTAAACTCAAAATACAGAAAACTAAAAGGATTAAATATTTTTAAAAAAACTTACTTATTAATAGCCTTCCTGAAGATCTCGTTACCAAGGAACATGGTCATCATGCGGATGAGCGTGGAGCCCTTCCTGTACGAGATCTCGTCGAAGATCTCAGAGATACGCTTCGGGTCATCGATAGGGACTGACACCTGGAAACCATTGGGTTTGTTATATTGTGGTGATCTACCATGTATGTAATCTAGAAGCTAAAGAAACTGCAAATTACGAAAAAGGATACACTGAAAGGCAAATACAAATAAAAACTTTAGTATAAGAAATAGGACAATGCAAGAAATCTTTTTATCCGTTCCATTTCATATAATACATTGTAGTACTGAATTCCAAGTCCCTCCCTCTTTTCCTTGGCCAAAATATATTTTTTCTTATTTTTTTCGAATTTTATTAAGAAAATTTGCCATGACAGTCATTCAATTTTTTTGGCGCATGCAAGTCTCCAAGAGAACCCTACCAATATTACCGCACCAACACAATAGACCAAATCTTAAGACTACTCACAGGATGCGAAGACTCCAAAGCATCAAGATTCAACACAGACAGCATATTATCAGCCGCGTAACTCTTGTCTGCCGACCAGGTGGGCTCCACGTGGTTAACAGCTACGGAGGCTGCGAAGGTCGCGAAGCCCTCGTTCAGCCACAGATCTGACCACCACTTCATGGTGACGATGTTGCCGAACCACTGGTGGGCTAGCTCGTGGGCTATTACCTGGGGAATTACCAAGGTTTAGAAGTAAGTATTAAGAAATACATAGGTATATTAATTGATGTTTAAAGAAAAACCTCGAAAAAAAAAAAGAAATGTGACGACGAAGTCTTTGGGAACATGAAATGATGATGAACTTAGGTTTTCGGTGGCAAAGTTTTTCGTCTATGTTATAATTATCATAATTAATTTAAAAAAACACAGTTATATTTTTTTAAGTTTATGTATGTAAATACATTAATTACATGGACGGCAGTTTTAGCAACTGATGGGTTTCTGTGAGCCAAACAAGTAGCGAGTATTTTTGCGGTGTTTGACGGCCAAAGAAATCTGTGTGTGTTATACACTTCCAATTTCCAAAACAATACACATTTATATACTCCTCCTACCTCAGCAACCCTCTCCTTATTCAAGAACGAAGACTGCTTCTCATCATACAACAGTTCCGTCTCCCTGTAGGTGATGAGGCCCCAGTTCTCCATGGCGCCGGCTGCGAAGTCAGGGATGGCTATCATGTCCTGCTTCGGCAGCGGGTAGGACACGTTGAACCACTCCTCGAAGTAGGATAACGCTTTGGGACCGGTTATTGAGGCGTAGGCAGTCTGGAAGAGGGGAAGAAATTCATTAGTTATAATTTGGTGAAATGCTATATAAAAGAATACTGGCAATTGCAGTATATTGTCAAAAAGGACCAGAGTGCTAGTAACTAAACTTTAATCATATTGCACTGAAACCAAATATTTAAGAGGCAAAAGACTAAGTTGACTTCTGTAGTTGCGGTTTCGACCTCGACAGATCGAAGCTCTCCGTTAATCAGGAATAACAGTTCTGGAGTCATTTTCCAAAATACCTATATAGGTAAAATCTGAACCTTATGTTTAACACAAGAGTTCAAAATTATCTGAGACCTATAGATTCGATTACAACCCGATTGATAAATAGATAAACTCCTCCCTACCTGATCCATAGCGTCATTCCTGGCCCATATCCTGAACTTGGTAGTGGACAGTTCAGCAGGACTCTGCACGTACGAGAACTTGGAGACCACGAAGGCCACCAGGTATGTGGACATGGGCACCGACTTCTCGAACGTGTCCCACATGAAATCGGACTTTGGCTTTCTGGAGAAGACAAGAAAAATAAGGAACTTGATTTTTTGGAAGATTGGATCCATAAACTTGAAAATTGTAAAAATCATCATCGTCTTTATCGGCCTGTTTTATAGTCCCACTACATAACATAACAGGCTTCTTCTTACACAGAAAAGGAATGAAGAATGTAACTTTGTCAGAGAAGAATAATTTAAGGTAAGGAAACTTACTTAAAAGCATTCTCAATTTCATTCCATGACCAGGTGTCTGCGATTGCACTGAAATAAATAAAACAAAAGATTTATAAAAATCGAGATTCAATCAATTTAGAAGAATTTTTATTTCTCTATTAAGAACTAGCCGTTATAAAGCGGTTTCATCCGCGTCCCGTGGCAACCACTATATTACTCTGGAAGAGTGTAGCCTTCCAACAGTGAAAGACTTTTCCAAATCTGTTCAGTAGTTTCGGAGCCTTTTAGGGTACAAACAAAAAAAAACTTTATTACATTAGTATACCTCTAGATAAACTTTATTCAAAAACTTACCTCTCCTCAGATGCCCTTTCCAGAGGCATGTTAGATATAGCGGTGAAGTCCTTATGATGTCCTATGGTGATGGTGTACGTAGCCTTGTACATGGGCTCGTCGAAGCACGGGAACCCTTTGCGGGCCGATATCGCTTCGAACTGTGTCGCTATTAGGTACCTGGAGATTAAGATATCTGTGTAAATATGCAGAATAGGTTCGATTGATGCTGGTGTATATGTAGGTATGTTATTTTTTATCTATAAAGGGGTAAAGTTATTGGTATTGGGTGTTAAACAATCCCTCCAGCT
Organism: Helicoverpa armigera; assembly: GCF_030705265.1. Lineage (NCBI taxonomy): Eukaryota > Metazoa > Arthropoda > Insecta > Lepidoptera > Noctuidae > Helicoverpa > Helicoverpa armigera. The sequence continues at coordinate 9,988,473 of NC_087140.1, read as the reverse complement.
GCACCCATAGCGGGAAGGGTAGTCTGATGATTTCTCATCTTGAAAAATAGGTGACATGTACTAAGTCATATAAACTGTCCACAAAGGTGACTAATATTTATCATACTCCAGCAACTAGAACCAATATAGGAGTAAACTCGCCACTGGTCAGACTCAGCAGAGAGATGAACTCAGTGATTAAATCAGCTCCAGATCTTGACATTTACAATGTCTCGATTAATATCTTTAAGGCCCAATTACTGGAATCCCAAAAATTGCAACATCGACAAAATGTTACGTAAAATGTTATGTTTTTATGTTATTCTATTGCTCTACTTTAATTTATATTTTTTACATTTTTAGTTACCATAAGTTTTGATCTCATGATGTTCTCACAAAATATAGTTTTATAAGTATTTCTAAGACAGTCGTTATTGTTCTCATAAGTTTATGTGTTATTTATTACAGCAAGTTTAGTTTTACTTTAATTTTAATAAGAAGTGTTTTTTTGTTTTTTGTTTTGTATAATTTTGTTCTGTATAATTTTCTACTTTCAAATTCTATCATTATTTAGCGTATGTTGGTTAACCTGTAATTGGCGACTGTGTAAGTCCTAGTACCTAATAACAGAAATTGTACTTTAAGCTTAATCAACACAGAAGCTGTTGGTAAACCCTTAATAAATAAATAAATAAATAAATAAATAAATAAATATTTTTGTTGAGTACCTAGTAGTGAACTGGGGAACCACAAAGGAAGGAAGTAATAAGTCAATTAGTAAGCAAACCAACACACAACTTTATCCTTATAAAGAAAATGTTGGCAACAAGCCAATGAGAGTGACACCTCACCATCATATAGGTCCTGTACCTGTATCTTTATGTAGTTATTTTTGTAAGGTACTCTAGATTTATCTACTTCAAGCCTTATCGGGGGAAAATCATAAAGCTAAATTATCTTCGAACCAAAGAAAAGGAGTGAAGCCAAAGCCACTCTGTGCCCTGAATATTCTGGTAAAAAAGGGGGTTAACTTTCCCAAAGATACTTAATAGAAAATATCACAGACTACCATAAATTCTGACCAATATACTTACTCTTTCTCACTGGTCTGCTTATTGACATAAGTACTAATGTAGACCCCATCTAACCCCGGCTTCAGGTGTCCATAGAACGGTATCGTCAACGTATAGTTCTCAGCCTCCACCAGCTGACCATCCAGGTTTATCGTCATCAAGTTATAGGTGTCATTGATCTTGGTCCCCACAACCTTGTAGAGTTGAGAACCCATGATGCTAATGCCATCTTCGGAAACAGTGAAATCTTTGGCGTGGAGTACTATCTTTGATGTCTGTTTTTTTACGTTGAGCTGTGGACAAAATGAAGGTTTTGAGAACACTGCAATTTGGATATGAAGACAGCTTGGAGCTAGGTAAGTCCGAAAAAATTTGGAATAAGTTTTTTTTTTATTAAATGAGGCCGTTAATTTGAAAGGCAAGATGGAACATCTTATTTAGTCTTGATCAGTTTTCAGTAAGAGGTGTTGGTATAATAACGGTCTCAATTTATATAACATAACTGCAGAGATGCACTTTCTATCTAAATTCAATTATCATCCTTAAGTGCTTGCGTTAACAATAGCCAATTTTCGCACTTATACTAACCAAAAAATATACCTCTCCTCCACATTCTAATATCCTGTAGATGATAGATAATCACAAATTCGCAATCGATGTTATAATGCTAAAATAATGTTTTAGAACGGCTAAAAGCCACAGGTCGTACAACAACGTTCTTCAAAAGCCTTGGCCACTAGATTTCACTATGACAAAAACTAGTTATTTATTTACCTTTTTATATAATCTTTCGTCATCAAAACAGCGGTTACTTTTTAGTATATTTTCTATACAATGGCGAGGTATTATGCCTTTTGTTGTGATATGAAAGTGTGTATTGCACAAATCTTTAAGTTTCAATTGTCAAGGACTTAACTCATGCCTAAATACTTATAAACCTGCGTAGGTTTTTATGGCTATTTTAAATGGTTGTTTATATGTCATTATGTTACATGAAGATGCTGTGTTTATGCACTTTTACATAGTGAATCATGTTTAAGTGAAAATATTGCCAAGTGCATTATGCATCTATCTTCCTTTTGAGCAAAACCTTGTAAAAATAATAACAATAAATACATCTGTTAACTGTATTACGCCGGGAAAGACATACGAAAGTTTTAATCTATGTAAGAGAAGATTAACTACATATCAAAAACACCCAAGGACTAGTTCCCAAGCTTCGCTTCCCTAAGATTAACATCGCAAAACTTTCCTATGAACATCGATAACTAATTTATTAAGAAACAACTAAAAGTCCCTTCCCCAAGTCGATAAAAACTTGTTATCCGACAGGCTGAACCTTGACCCTCGTTCATCAAGAATTCATAAGTGATAAAACAACATCGATATATTGAAGAAACTAGCTTCCATTCGTGGTTTCCCCCGCACCCCAGTGGGAATTACCTACTTCACATATCTACCCAGACAAAAACCTATAAAATATAGCCTTCCTCGGTAGATGAAACACGGAAATTTTTTTCATACCAGTCCAATAGTTCCTAAGATTAAGCTTACAAACAAACAAACTCTTTAGCCACTTAGGCATTATAGTACCTAAGTACGTATCAGTAGTATAATATAATAACAATTATTGTTAGAATTGAGTAATTATATAATGAAAGTGCTTGGGAGATCCCCCGGTACAAAACGTGGTTATAGGTTAAGCAGTTACTGACTGAAGTCACTCATTGATTGGAACAGAGGAACGGAAAAATGTTCAAGGACGTCAACGGTAAGATTAAAAAAAAACACAGAAAGAATTCTAGACAGGTACTTATCAATTTGGCTTTTGAGTATGCTTTCTCGTTTACTTGTATGTATCGACCGACGACTGTGATGGTGATGATGATGATGATGGTGGTGATGATGATGATGGTTACGGTAATGATGATGGTGGCCAATTCATAAATCTTTTTTACGGGCTCAAAGAAGTAACTTTCAGAATAACGACATAAGCACACCCCTAGACTCACATAGTTACCAAACAATAATAAAACAAACCTACTCCTACTTATTGTAGGTAATGTAATTGGGAGTTCATTATATTGAAAAGGTCAAACAAGATAATTTATTGATTGTGTACATAATTCATTAGATATTTCTGTCTACCATAATTGTTATATAAGCGATAAGTATTATTTGTGTCCGAACTTATGTCTTCTTATCTTTTAAGTTTAAATATTCTCAGCTGATGCTTGATTCTTTACCGCTACCGGATGAAAAATAGCCTATATCTTTTCTCTAGACTCCTAGACTATCTGTGTAGCAAAATTTTAAATAGATTCAGTACTTAGTTGTGGCGTGAGAAATTGAGAGACGCACAGTAAGTAACTTTCGCATTTATAATATTATGTTTCATCTGGTTCGTAAGGGAACTGCCCACACTCTTATTAAAAGTCATCATCATTGGCCACAGAGCATCTTGGTCAGATGATTGTGGCAGTGCTTGTCTATGCGGTTATTAGTGCCGCAAGCATTTTCTTTTATGGCTAAATAAGCCAAAGCTGCACGACACTTCTTGCCGCATTTGTCGCAGGTGAAGCGCGGGTCATCCACGGGACCACGGGTGCAGCGTTCTTGATTAAAAGTAGCCTATACCTTATTCTGATGTACTTATAAGTTATTCTAAAGTTTAATAAAAATCTTAATTAGGCGTTTACATGAGAACAACAATATACTTAAATATTTATGTACCTACGTTGCTACGGTAGTTATGATAGCTTGTGGTTGAAACAAACTTACGTCGATATAAGCGATATAGATAGAGGAAAACCTTCGAATTGGTTTGTCATTCCTGTCGAGTGCAGGCGCGCTTCTGAGAATAGCAAGCGAGCGACATGTGGCGGTCAACATGTTCAAATAACCAGTACTCAATCTTTCTAACTTGCCCAATCTTTTTCCAGGTATCCTAGATTTTACGTCAAAAACTTCGCCATTCCTTTATTGTAGGTACATACTTTTGTAAAAAAAATGTGACCAGTTTTGATTTTCGTTTAAAATGTTGACAAAAATTTTGGTAACTATAACACATATTTGTGCTTCTGTGCCCACGTGTAATTTCCATGCACTACCTATGTTCTAAGTTTTATGAGATAAAAATTAAGTTCATATAAGTACCTATGTATGTAATTCCTCACAACATACCTCGACTGCTTACTAACTTATCAACATTTAGGAACACACTGTAGAACGGTTCGGGCAAGCGTGAAATGACCGATGTCAGTCTCTAACGGCTACATTATGACACAACACGGCCGAGTCTAGGTGAAGGCGAACCGAAAACAACATAGTTAATTGCCTGCTCCTAGCAGACAGACTAACATATACATAGATAGGTACTATCTCATAACTAAGAGTTAGGTAGGCAGGTAAATGAGAGACCATTCCATATGTTATCCATAGTTTCTTATCCATCAGACCAACCCTTTGGAACCGTGATGGTGATGTCCTCCTACGGCAGCAATTCTCATATAAAGAGATTAGCCAACTGCGCAGGACATATTATAGTGTCCAAGCATTTGCATAGACACAGGTGCACTATTCCTTCACTCCCGTAGCGCGATGTGATGGCAATCCGACACCACAGGAGACAGATCAGGCGCAGGACCTACGTTTACGTGCTCTGCGATACACGGAAACCGTGAGCCTAGCTTCTGACTTTTTTTATTTGAAATAGAATTTTCACTAGGTAAGTACATTATTTGGAGCTAGGTTTTCCTGCAACTGTACTACTATGCTTTTGTAAAATAACTGATGTTCAACAAAGCATTCAAGCATTTCTAAAAGGTAACATAAAGCAAATAGCCAGTTTTATGTACCTACTGCATAAATATCAGGGTTATTTGTTGTGTAATCATATAATAAAATACAGCCAAATTGAGGCTATCAAATCTATCTTATTTATTAAGTGCCTGTACGCAATCCTTTCTTCACATCTTGTATAGAACTGGTTCTTCAAACCAGACAGACAGAATTGTGTTGCTGGGGGTTTGTTCCATGTTTGCAAAAACACGTAAGAAGTGGTGAAAGGCGGGCGTTTTTGGGGGCTGTCTTTTTTGTAAAATTGACCTTCAAAAGTTTTTTTTTTTTCAGATACTTTGGATATATGAAATTTATCTTGATTATTGCTTAAATATAATATGTGTAAAAGTGAAAGAATTTAATGAAAGTAAAATTACGGTGAACTAAAGAAAATAAATAAAATTTTACGCAATCGGTTTATATTTCAGCCAAAACATAATTCCGGCTTATTACTTCCTAATGAAAACTAAATGGATATTTTATTAAATTCGGTGTTGTAAATCAATTTATGTACAGTTTCCAGTTTAGTCACAGTTCGCGTGAAATTAATTTCACGATTAGCCTTACGCCTGTCCCGTTAAATTAAGTAGCCGTATATAATATTATGCAGTTCATTTCGGACAATATTTTTACTTATTGAATTTGGACTTAGCCTTTTTTACTGAAAAAATACTATCTATACCTACCTACCTTTAAAAGTTGTTTGGCATCAATAATAATCGCGAATTGATTGATAAATACACTTACCCCACACTCAGAGACATTTAATTATTATTTTCTTAAGTCACTCCTTAGTGACAGATTCTCATAGAAAATCTGCACTAAGGAACGGCTTAAGAACTAATAAAATGTCTCTGAGTGTGTCCATTGCTTTCCCAAAATCTCATAGTTCCATCGGACTACGACAGTGAGGAAATAGTGAGTGCACTTGCGTCGGCGCAAATGCTTATACACTAAAATATGTCCTGAGCAGTTGCCTGATCTTCTTTAAGAATGCCATCATTAAATCACCTATCTAGTTTTTCCTCAGGTCAAAGACATTTCACATACCAATATGAAATAAAATCACCAGCAAAAAAAGCTTTTTAAATTCAAAAAAGGTTGTCGACCGCAGCATGCATAGAGACGCCGAACTATTTTTATGCTAATTCTTTGACACCGTTCCTAACGGTATTGGCTATTGTCTATGAATAACTTTAGAAACCATAAAGTTGCTTATGAAATTTTGTGACAAGATATTATCGAACGAAATGTTAACAGGTCACACGTTTTCGTATTAAATATTTATGAACGACTAGCTTTTTATTAAATTGGATAACTTAAACGCAAGTGTGAACGGAAAATAAATAGATATATAGGTAGTAAAAACAAGTTGTTTTTATGTTTGCACCTAAGTATTTAACGTTGCATTATTTATGAATCAATCTGCATATTTTTGTCTATGAAATTAAACACCTATAATTGCCGATTTAAACAGAAGTCAATTTTCTAATCGGTAAAAACAAGCTTTTTTATAAATTCAATTTTATAAAGTCAGGGTCTCTTTTTAAAATACACGTAATACGTTCGTAAATAAGACTTTTTAAAGATATAGGTATGAAAAATGTATTTTTAAACACGTAAGATCCTTTTTTACATATCTTTTCTAAAGAAACATATCAGTTTGTTCTTTTAATTGATTTATAAATTACTTATACATATGATTAGGTATACCTAAGTGCATATGATTCATAGAATCATAGTTTTATGACCGGTAGGTAACTCGACCAGGTCAATCAATATTAAAATGAACCGAAGTGTATCAACTATCAAGACATTTGAATTGAATGCAATATGTAGGTAGTTTGCTAATAGCTATGCAAGAATTTTAATATTGTTCATGTAAATATGTATGCTGTTTGAATGTATTGAGATTTAATTGACTGTTTACTTTATTAAATATTAAAAAAAAAAATTTTCTTAGGTTGCACGATTTTTCCTATGTTGTGTGGAAACTATGTTGACATTGCAACCGTCCTTTTATATTTTTGCATACAGCTTCAGTTACAGTTCAACGACTGTTTTTTTTTCGGTTTGACAATCCTTTAACAGTGGACACATACCCAGACCCACTCACCAACATACTTGCCTAACTAAACTTATTTTTTTTAATAAAACAACAGTTTCTATGAAAATTAAAAGAGGAAATACATAGTAAACAAAACTGACGTTAATGTTATCTGTGAACTTGGTCCAACATAATATGAAGGAACCTTTTATGTTTCTTGTAAAAACGATCAATAATTACCTATAGTAGGTAAGTACCAAAAGGCTACATAAAATAAAACTCACCAAAATATCAACGACGCCATAGAAACTGAAGTTGGTGTTCGGATCTATGTCGAAGGCGTACTTCAGGTCGTAGTGCAGAGGCACCACGGAGCCAGGCAGCAGGTACTCCGCGCACCAGGCCAGCTGCAGCACCGTGGCCGCCGCTAGGGTGCCAAGCCAACGCATTCTGTGTGCTGAGGGAAGGAGATTAGGATTAGTGTATGAAATAAGAGAAGATTACAATAACTAAGTATGTATGTGAAATAAGAAAATGAACGGTCTAGTGCGAGTTGAGAGTCGTATACGAAGGGTGCCGTATCCATCCGGCGAAAAAGTGACAAAGTTTGAGTGTTGGTGAGTCAGAGGAATTCCCTAAAGTGACAATGCTAGTTTTCAGTATTTATTGTCATAAAGGCTACAGAAGTACATTGTCTGTGAAAATCTTTGTCCTTGAAGCCTATGCGCATACCCTAATTTCATATCAATAAATAAGTAGCTAAGTACATGCTTATTTTAGGATGTGTTATTAACACTAATACGATAGGTAATTTATTTGTGAGATAAAGTAGATAGTGAAAAAGTTAAATTATAAACAATACATCCAGTTCAAAATAAGTACATAGGAACTTAATTATTTATTTGGCCAGGTACCTAATTGAATATTCACCTGTACATTTTGAAAAACTGTTATTTGAATATTGTTTGTTAATTACATAGGTACATACTTAGTTTGCAAATAAGTAAGCGTGTTAATATTGCATGTTTGACAACTATACATTTGAATACTAGGTTCACGAAAAATCTGGATGTTCTAATTAAGTGCCTACCGAATACTTGTAAATGAATTAGGTAAACATAATAAAAATCGTATTGCTTTAAATAGGAAATTGCATGGTATCGAAACAAACTTTATTTTCATAACTGTACTTAGGTACTATAGGTACTACAATAATCTCAACTGTAAAAATGGTGTTACAAATGCTAAAGTAAACTTCTTTTATCAATATGCCTAAATGGATTAACTGATCCAGATGCAATTTAGTATGGTGACAGTGTCACAGTAAATTAGGCTAGGTACTGTTTACCTAGAAGCCATTGGTGGGCCCTTAAAACATCCAGCTCACACATTATTAGGTATATTTGCGAATAAAATAAACAAACACAAAACTAATGGTATGAAAACAACCCTTATGTTATGACGAACGACCGTGGCCGCATTACCACCCGCAGTTCACAGCTAATGTACCCACACTCATGTACAAACACACACACACAACACATAGATCAATATTAAGTACACGGGTTTATGTAAGCATGCATTTCGGTACAAGGACGCTTTGTTTATGGGCTATGGTGGTAGGAAAGTTTTCATGTTAAAAAGATATATTATATAATATTGGTGGTCAAATTGAGCACCTTCTCATTTTCAAAAATCGGGGAGCTATCTACGGTAAGAGATTAAAAATATTTACGTTGTAAACATTGTTGTGTACAAAGTTATATCTTCTTCTATAATATTATAAAGAGGAAAACTTTTTTTGTTTGTTTGTTTGGTTGTAATGGATAAACTTAAAAAACTGCTGGACCGCTTTTAAATATTCTTTCACCATTAGAAAGCTATATAATCTGCGAGTAACATAGGCTTTATTTTATCCCGGTGCAGGCAGTAGCTTCCACGGGACGCGGGTGAAACCGCGGGAAAACGGCTATTTATTGATAGTAACACTAATTTTATGGTTGAAAACTTTAGTCAAAAATGGCATTTTGGAATGTGAAGAAATTTCCTCAAAAGTGAGAGTAAGATCGGGAGATTTAGGCTAGTTAGGTATTATAGCATAAGAACTATAATCTAACCAATGAACACATATACAAAGATATATTCTCCATAGTTTATATAACAAAGCCAACACATGGCATACTAATACAAAATTACAATACATACGTAAATAGGTATCTCATTTTCCTTGTAAATAACTTTTATAGTACGATATAAAGTGCCTTGACGACCTGTTCCTAGAGGTTTACCTCAATAACTTAAGTTATATCACTTTTAAGGTTTCTTGAAAGTACTTGTATGCTCTAGTATGTAAGTACAATAAATACGTTATTCACTTTTGTTCTAGTAAGTAGATTTTATAAAAAGAAAATTGATTATTTTTTACAATACACGATTTAATTTAACACGGCAATTGTAATATTCCTCAAAGAATTCAGCTATACTGTTTTGTACATATTTTCCTTTAAAGTATTCCAAGAAAAAAACTCTTAAATCATTCACAATTATTAATTTTAAAACATTCCAAAGTACCAAAAAAAGTACCTACTGCTACATACGATACTACATAATTATCGTTTTAATATTAATAAGCATTGCAGTAATAATGTCACACGTTTGAACTTTACCGGTGAAAGTAAGAGAATGGCACCCATTGGAACTATCACAAATTCATGACGTCGGGCTATGTGCCGATACCTATCGAAGTGCAGTGTGGACGTTGCAATATTAAATACTTTCGATTTATAACGTGAATCGGTGAATAGCTTATTCTTACTAAGGGGTTTTCAACGGAAAATATATTCTAATGTAGTAATGCGGAAAGTTTATTTTTTGAACGAGCTAATCTCAAGAACTATTGGACCGATTTAAAAACGCTATGTCAGAAAGCCCATATAAAAAGGAACACTACTTACGTAAAGACTACTTTTTATCTGGGTGCAAGAAATAGGTAGTTCCCACAGGATGCAAGTGAAACCACAGGTGCAAGCAAGTATGTAGTTATACCGGCACAAAGGTGCTTAGAAATCGGCTAAACCTAACTAAGAATAGGACAGTGTCATAATTTTACTGTCGTTTATGTCGCAATTCTACCATTCAAAGTATTTTAATTTAGAAGATTACATTAGATGCTGTCAAGTCGTAAAAGGGTTTTCAATGTTTATCGTGACTATTATAATGAGTTTGCTTGTTACGCTAACAAGTTAACACATAGTTTATATTGGTCCTAACTTGATGAGACCTCTCTTAAACTCTGATTCATAATTTTTGATATATTAATATTATAATTATACCTAGACTCTGTTGGAGTCGGCTTCCAGGCTAACTAAATGCAGATGAGTATCACTGTTTTAAATGGAACGACTATCTATCTTACCTCCCCAACGCATTTATAATTTACGCTATTTAATTATAGTCCAAGTTACCCGAATCTCCTCTATTTTCAATTGGCAAACTTTGTATAAAATTCTAAGTAGTCACATTTATTAATTGATGTTTACCACAGAACTTCACAGGAGCTTGCCATAAAATATCAACGTAATTATTACTTCTCTATTGATCATTTACTTAACAGCTCTATTGTTTGTATCTGTTAACAACATTTTATTTGCAGATTGTTAAACGCGCATGAAACATCTTGCCTCACTAATGCTGTGAAATATGTGACTGCAAATCAATTTAATTACCTAATTATCATCGCAAACAAATAAGCGCTATATTGAAATCTGAGGACAGCTATGCATGAACAGTGAACTAAAAATACCTATAGGTAAATCGAATATTTTCAAATTGTATAAAAGCAGGAAATAAGATAGGAACTTATTCTTATTCTTATTCTTTATTGCACACTTAACAATACATATTAAAAAATAATAAAGACAGTTTATGTACAATGGCGAGCTTAACCCAGAATTGGGTTCTCTTACAGCCAACCTTAAAGCCATGGAGAGATTTGATAGTGGTAGGGTAGATTAAAAAGTGCACAACAAACATTGAAAACTAACAAAAATATCAAATAACAATATACTAAACATATATATGTAGTAAAACTACACAATACATAAACATAATACATATAAAATATATATATATATATATAACTTACCATACTTCCTCATTAAAATTCGATAAACTCTTCTTTCTAAGTATTCAAAATACCAAGATAACAACAAACATACCTAGAACACTATAAAAGTTCGTTTATTCAACAAAAACATGACAAATCCTCACGGTTTCCCGCTAAACCTGATCTCGTGTCAAAGCACCACATATTAGCATGGAATAATATTATAATTCACTATTCCGCAACAATTAAATATAAATAAATCGCTATAAATATTGTAAAAGCTATCGAAACTTCAAACGTAACGGTGACAACTGTCAGAAACCAGACACCATAAATTATAGAGCACCATTTATTTTTTTATCTATAGACAAGATTATGGCACATAATGTTTTTTTCTAAATTGTGTCCAAAAAAGGCTGGTTGTGATAGTCGCGAGAACAAACCTTTTGGGCTTTCGGGTTATAATTTCCCTTTTCAAGTATTGAAACTGTAGGTCAAGTGCAGTGTCTCAACATTGTATCAATACGTGCACTGCGTGAAAATAATAATTTGAGGTCAGCTGCGAAGGTGAAGGCATTTGCGAGGTCGCCCACAAAGGGATAACTTGGATTTCGTATGACAAGTGGAATATATGGATTATTTCAGACCGTTTTAACGGGACATACCACCTGTAGTTTGTAAATTGAGTAAAATTATGTCTTTTTAGAAGAAAAACGTACCTTTTTCCTCTGCGAAATAATGACTCAAATATCGATATCTTCCTCGTGAATAAAATACAAAAGTTCTCTGAGGATCATTCTGTTAATTGTGTAATAAATAACGCGCCCAAAAAGCTGAGCTTACAATCAGCTTTCTTTACAATCATACAAAGTCACATAATTATGTGAATGAGGGTTTTCTAAAATGGCGTCCACCAGGTGGCGCACTGAGTCGTCAGGTCCAGGTAACTGTCAAAGTGCTTATCTTTACTATGAATAGTGAACGATTTTAGTGGTTTTTTTATTTTATAATTAAAGCACTGCATTATTGTTTTACTATTGAGGTTGAGTAAATAAAAAAAACTAAATCATATTGTGTTAACAAATTTTTCAACTACCAGTGACTTTTGCACCCTCTCTCTTAGCTCAATTTTTAGTTCGGAAACCTTATTCTGACCGTAGTCCATAATAAAATCAATAACACTTCCAATATAACAGAATTTCAATAAACAATAAGTTCGGCACCTACAATTCCATACTATTTGACAGCTGTTTGGACCAGACGCATACGTGGCGCCACCCGGTGGCAGAAAAAATTTCAAAAACCCTCATTGGGCATAGGTACACTAATAAAGATTTATGAAGCAATAAATCCGCAGCCAAAGGTGCTAATGCGGCAAGGAAAATAAACAAAATCAGCAGCCATTGAACTTGCTCAACGAACTTTACATACTTATTTACATAAATTATTTAATTCTATGATAATATTCAAAATAGAATCAATATTTAATGTGGATTTTGAATTTAAGATTTTGGTTTATATTTGTGATCTTTGAATTTTGGGATCGTCTCTCTCTTTAATTTTTAATATTTTTAGTACCGGTTGCTATGGTACCTATTCGATTTTAAGTTTTCTACAGCATTTGTTGAAATTAAATAATGAGTTCAGAAAGAAATACTAGTGCTTCTAGAAGACAATATGTTACGTTAATACTGATAACAATAAAGCTTTTAAGTAAATCTCATCGAACTACAAAGATAAACATATTTGACCATCATGCAACTACATCTTCACATCTACATATTTTAAACGCATTGACATTTGTCATCTCATCTATGTACACCATATGTACACTGACATAAAGAAGTGTGAGCAATTATATCTTATGAAGACATCTAGATAATCGCGAGAAAGCTGTCGCTTCCGACGGCGACCGGCGCCTGCGCAGGAAATTACGCCAGTTAGCTCGACGAGTTTGTGATCACTCTGATGAACATCTATAAATACTGATTGCGTATGATTTAGTAGTGCTAACTGTGGCAATAGGGATCTTAGTTCCGTATCCAGGGTGTATGAGATTGTTAGAAATAGTTACCGCGGCCTTAGTGCACAAAGGGCTCCAGAAGGCAAAAATAAGTTTGGTAAGTAGTTAGCAAAACACCAGTCTAACCATGGGTATCGGGTTGCCCGGGTAACTGGGTTGAGTAGGTCAGATAGAGCAGTCGCTCCTTGTAAAGCACTGGTACTCAGCTACATCCGGATAGACTGGCAGCCGACCCCAACATAGTTGGGAAAAAGGCTCGGAGGATGAAGTAGTTAGTAAAAGTCTGACACATAGGGGTCATCTGATGATTTTCCACCTTAAAAAAGGTCGGATAGCTATCGAGAGAGTTCCAGCCTAGTGTTTCTTCCACGTATCTATGAACTAAAACTAGTTAATATTTAAAGAGATCAAGGTTAGAAACATTCTGTTGATTGCACCGATTAAAACCAGTGAATTTCCTAGTGGTGAGTGAGTCAATAACAAACTACATATTACTTGACGAGAGTAGACTATGCTTTCAGGCTGAAGGCATCAAAATATAAGTAGTCAGTCTTCCTGAATCGGTCAGGATATTTGTAATATCGAGTGTCCGTCTTATTTCAACACAATATCTACGCAACGCCGAATAGTCTCAACTGAACCCGATACTTCCCCCTCCGACGGTAAAACAATTTAAACAATAAATATATATTGGACAAACCGGACGCACTCTTCCGACCCATGACGTGTAGTGACTCTAGTGAATTCTCTGACTACTTGGCATTTTGTGGTGTAATTGAATGAGTACATTTTCTTTTTACGAAGACACAAGGGATAGTGCGACCGAGAAGACAAAAGTTCACCGATGACATAAACGTCAGTCTTAGGCGTTGGACTGGCTTTAGGGTTCGTTAATACGCCTTGAGGAAGGTAAGATGCCAAGGCTCATCTTATTCCCAACCTTTGTCCAAAGATATTCAGGTCGTTTGTCCATCTATCTAAGCACAGCTGAGTATCTACGTCAGTTCACATTAAATACGTACTTACTGGGTTAAATTATCCCGCCTGTCATTTGAGCAGCTTTGGTATTCGTTACGGGTAGTCAAGACCAGAAAGTCTGACAATTACACGAACCGACGGAAAAGGGATACCCGGGTATTTCCGGGGTTGAGAAGGTCAGAGAAGCAGTCACCCCTTGAGGAAAACTGGTACCTACCCAGCTGCAGTTAGCCTGGAACTAACCCCAATGTAGTTGAGAAAAAGCTAAGCAGATGAAATAAGAACATTTTCTTTCTATAAGAATAGTTCTACAATGTCCAGTAGTATCTACCCTTCATAGTAACAGCGAGAGCGAGTGCTTAAAGGTCGGGACGGAGATTGTACGGCTGCTAGCTAATTTATGTTCTAACTAGCTTTCGCTATAGTTCATACAATGCTAACTACCCCTTTTCTTAACTAAGGACAGTAAGGGCTACCCACTATATTTATTAAAATAATCAAACAACAGGTGTCTTAGGAAAATCGCTATTATTGCATCGACTATCAAACACAATAGTAAATCTATTGACGGTTCATGGTTCAGATCGAAAACGGAATATAAATATTATGATTAAATCTGAATAGTTCCGCGTCTTTTTCTGAAAATTGTTTACGAAAATATTTTCGAATATATTTGGCCAATGGCCGTAAGAAACCAAAATAATGAACCGAAAACACCATGTGAATGTGAAAGGTATCTCAATATTTATTTCCCTACTAGCCATTTTCCCGCGGTTTCATCCGCGTCCTATGGGAACTACCTACTGCCTGTACCGTGATAAAATATAGCCTACGTTACTCGGTAAGGGCAGAAATTCTAACAGCGAAAGAAATTTTTAAATCGGCTCAGTAGTTTCAAAACCTTTTGCACAAACTAACAAACAATGAAATAAGCTGTGCCTTTGTACTATCTTTTCTATTTTTCTTCTTCTCTGTATTCTCTGTGTGTGTACATAAATGATAAATAAATAAACAATAAAGTTTCCTCTTTATTAATTACTATAAGAATTATATGTAGTTTTAAGTCCACCGACAACAAAATCGTCAGTTTTCTTAAAACAACTGTTAACTAAGAATTTACACGTTCAAATAAACTTGTGCTTTGTCATGTCCACTGAACCAAAGAGCTTAGATAAGTATTGCCTAACTAACTAATGAGTCTATTTACACGAAGTTAAGCATACAAAAGCAATAAATACGGTTACAGGTAAGATTAGATCATCAGTGAGGTAACTCGTGAGAGGTTGTTGCTCTTTATATTACGTTTTAAGTCTTTCTTGTGTTAAGTCATCACTTAGCTTTAGGCTATATACCTACAGAATAATAATGTTCACTTTAATTTTATTTTATATTCAGTTCAGAGGAAGTCTGAAAGTAGCGCCAGTTACAGAAAAGATGAGAAGTAGAAGATTGTCGTGGTATGGACATGTAATGAGGAGGGATGATACGCATGCAACAAAGTGTGTGCTAAGTATGAATGTAGATGGATGGAGAGGAAGAGGAAGACCTAAGAAAAGATGGATGGATCGGTTAAAAAAACTTGTTAGATGAAACAAGATTTTATTAGATTCGATTTTTTTGCGATTGGTAAAAGGACACTTTTATCCAGATGCGATAAGTTCCTTCCAGATGCGAATGTAACCGCGGAGAAGTGCTGGTTATATGAATTATATACTTAGATACAAGAAAAATAAACATCATCATCCGAGCCTTTTCCCAACTATTGGGGTCGGCTTCCAGTCTAACCGGATGTAGCTGAGTACCAGTGCTTTACAAGAAAAATAAACAAAAGTTAAATAACATTTTTATGACAAAATACCGCTAAGTTATTTACATACATAATATGTAACATGACGTCAGATGTCGTTCCGAGACGAATGGTGCTTCGGTTCCGGCACTGATGCGCTTAGTATTCAATCTACCCACACAAGTGACATCACCTGATACCTACAGCTGATTAGTGATTAACTTTACGTAGTTAAGTTACTGAACTCTCAAAATCTTTTATATGTTTGGCATACAATACCGACGAATTCAGAACTGCCTAATTTTTGGGAAGTCGGTTAGAAATGGGATATTTTATCAATTACATAATTAATTATCTCTGTGAAGAAATAAATTGGTCTGTCTTGGAGAAGAGTTGAAAACGAACAAACAGTCAAATATTTGAAATAATTTCACAAGAAAATAGGAATGAAATACCTACGAGTTTAGAACCGAATTAAAAAAATAATGATGCAATAGTTTTAAAGCATTTCTTAATTAAGTTTACTTTCAGTCTTATTATTTTGTGCCCAGATATATAATGCTTAGGTAATACATACATAATATGATCTTGAACTACCTAACTCGTTTATTTCGAATATATACCTAACTGAAATGAACTGATAAATAATTTAAATAATGCTAATCACTAATTCTTAACAACACAACTTCCAAAACTATTTGTTTTCACGAAAATAAATTCCTTCACGAAAATATTAAACTCGTACATATTTCTACAACTTCTCGCTAACTTAAAACATCCTTTACCGAACCGTTAAACAATTTAAAATAACAACAATAACAAACATTTTCGAACACAAATACACAACATTACAAATATTAAAAACAAAACACTGTAGTTTCTAAACGAATTTCAACAAATTCTACATAAAAAAAAAAACTAAATGTTTTTTGCAATAGGAAATGGCCAATAAGAGTTCGTTGTTATTATTATTTCGTACGTTAATTTAATAATATAAAGTAGGTACTCACGTTATAGTGTAGTGTTCCGCAGATGGCCTGCGACTGACTGACCGACCTCACGATACAGTGGGGGTACTATTAAGTGGCTTTTATATGACACGACACGACGACACGATCGGGTATGAATTGATTTATTAATGTCGCGAGATAACAGGCTGTTTGTTCAACTGCATTACAGTCTGTCTGTAGGTATTGGATTCTGGCATTGGGTAAATAGGGACATAGTTAGAGATTCGTTTACCAGAATTTATTTATTAGCAAAACGGATTACATAAACAATATGAGGTCCTTAATAATCAAAGAATGATGCTAATTCCCGACAACTGTTTTTAAATAGGTATCAAAAATGATATCAAAAAAGGTATCAATCTAGAGATGATAGTGGTATACCGATTTTCAGACGAACTTGCACTCAATGGTTTTTATCTAGGTTTCAGAAATATAAATATGCGAGTAACAACGGCCTTACACTAACTTACAATACATACATGCAACAATTTTGAACCCATCATCATCATTATCCTGTCCTTATTACAATTAAATTTTTACCTTCTATACTTCTCTGTCTGATGGGAGTCGTGGTGGCCTAGTGGGTAAAGGACCAACCTCTCAAGTATGAGGGCGCGGGTTCGATCCCAGGTCAGGCAAGTACCAATGCAACTTTTCTAAGTTCGTATGTACTTTCTAAGTATATCTTAGACACCATTGACTGTGTTTCGGATGGCACGTTAAACTGTAGGTCCCGGCTGCCATTGAACATCCTTAGCAGTCGTTACGGGTAGTCAGAAGCCAGTAAGTCTGACACCAGTCTAACCAAGGGGTATTGGGTTGCCCGGGTAACTGGGTTGAGGAGGTCAGATAGGCAGTCGCTTCTTGTAAAGCACTGGTACTCAGCTGAATCCGGTTAGACTGGAAGCCGACCCCAACATGATTGGGAAAAAGGCTCGGAGGATGATGATGACTTCTCTGTCTGATCACATTTCACTGTGGCCACTTTTTTAAGTTATCTCACATTTTATACCGTCTTGAATATGATTTTGATAGTTGCCATTACCGCCTTGATCTATTCTCCACTTCTTAATATGATATAAAATGTCGTATCGTAGTCGCACAGTATAAAAGCCACTAAAGTTTCACAGACGAGTGACGTAGTAGACAGTCGACTGGACGCTACTGTTTAGTTTGCGAATTAACTTGCCGACTGAAAATACCTGTTAACGACCAACACAGTTATTGGGTTAACTAGACCACTAATAAAAGGACCTTCAACTAATGTTATAAAGAGGAACAATTTGTTTGTTCCTATCTACTGTAAAAACTAAGAAACTGCTGAATTGAAATGAATCGTTTGGGAATCTACACTATCCTTGGGTGATTTCGCTGAAGTTTCCCCGGGACGCGGTAAAACCGTAATAAAAAGCTATTGAACACATAATCATAATGGATTGTTTTCAGATCGCATTATTTGACTTTTAGAGCAAATTGTCTCAGTACGTAGGTAACAGGTAAACCTATCGAAAAATAAAGCTTTCCTTGCCAGGCTATGTCCGTCGATGAAAAAGCATTCATTTTAAGGAAACGCTCGCTGAAGGCTGGAAGTCGTAGGAAAAAGAAACTAGAGGAATTATAATCAAAAAGAAACATGTAAACTGTCCACTTAGCCAGTCTAATAGAATCATTATCTACCTAGGTTGTACATACCTATGCTGTTGGATACAGCAAAAGGCTATCAAAGACATATTCACTGAACGCCATTCATTCATCATTTAAAACAATCAATATCATAACAATTTCATAAGCTTTCACGATCTATTTTAAGACATTTCAATCGTTACATAAGTAAGAATAGCCCTGAAATCGTAGTACTATTCCCAATACTGAAATCCGGGTAACCTTGACCGGATCCGACGTCACACTTTGAACTTGACGCTTATTTCAAGTAGCACTTTATATCTGTCCGAGCGATCCCTTTCGCTTTAATTGGAAGCCATTGATTGGCGACGTAAATAAACATCGAGGTAATTTAATTGGAGTAGATGGATGGAAAACAGGATTAAATGAGTGACAGCCAGTCTTTGAACGGGTTACCGTGTTGCCAGGGTAACTGAGTTGAGAAAGTAGCTGTATGAAATATACTGGTCCTCAGCTGCATCCGGTTAGACTGGAAGCCGACCCCAACATAGTTGTGAAAAGGATGGGCAGACCATAATGATCGCTGAAACATTTTTTTTTTAAGTTTTCCACAGTTACCTTACGTCCCAAAGGAAAAGAAACTACTTTCCCGCCTGGGATATAAAAATTCTGTTAGTCTATAACCATATCCAGAGATGCTATAGAGATAGGTAATATTAGGGAGAATATATATGCTCGTATGTACTGTACCTAAGTATTCTTCCCACCGCATTTTGTCTTGAAGTGTGTTTCGAGATTCATAGAGCACTTCGGTACTCGAACGGTGAAACTTTTCCGATGAAGTTTTTCATGAGTTCTTTATTACAAAACTTTTTGCTTCAGTGCTGAAGTTGTTAATGCAAAAGTTAATTAAGTCTGTTCTTATACAGGATTGTGGTTAAAGGTATTATTTATCTAGGTGTTTCACTACCCTGAGTTATATATATGTAGTTATAGCATGACTGTTAAGAGGTTTCAAGTTTGATTCTCGGATCGGACAAAGCAATGGTCGCAAGGCCATTTTTTTTTGGAGACAGGCTGAGTTTTATTTGTTAACATTTTTCGAAAATAGACACCAAAAAATTACCGTCGGTAATCATGATCTTACAGACACTTATTTATTAGAAATTTATTATTTATTAGACACCAATGACTGTGTTTCGGATGGCACGTTAAACTGTAGGTCCCGGCTGTCATTGAACATCCTTGGCATTCGTTACGGGTAGTCAGAAGCCAGTAACTGACACCAGTCTAACCAAGGGGTATCGGGTTGCCCGGGTAACTGGATTGAGGGGGTCAGATAGGGCAGTCGCTCCTTGTAAAGCACTGGTACTCAGCTATATCCGGTTAGACTAAAAGCCGACCCCAAGGGTTGGGTAAAACCCTCGGAGGATGAATCATGATCTTACAGAAAATATTAATTTAATTTAACCTTAAAAGTCATGGGTAACTTTGTACTGAAATCATGAAAATAGCCCGAAGTATGGACGACCTCTGCCCCACCCTTCAGTAAATACAGGCTTTCCCTGCTTGAGTAAATAAAGCTATAATTTAAAGGCTTTATGGGCACTTACTGTACCCACTGTAGATTTTTATACGATTTAATATCACGCATGATAGGTGCGTCGTATCGTCAGCATTCCTACTTCATCACGTCACGCATACATTTGGTGTAGTCAGAGGTGTGTGAACATGAACTTATTATTCCAAACAACTTTTTTTCCTATACCTATAGCGTTTAGTTATGCATTCATTTAAGCAAATAATATGTAAATTGTTAAAATCTGCCACAATTCAGATGATCAATAGTCTAACAAATAACTCTATGTATTACAACAAATAGACAGGCACATAAAACTTTGTGAAATTCAGAAGAGTTCTGGTTGAGCTGCACTCCAACCTGTAGTTTTGATCTTTGTAATACATGTTTTCCAAATTGACTCATATTTTTTTAGAACTAACTTCATTTGATGATGTAATTCCTATACCTGCGGGAATCTCTAAACTTGACACACCAATCTCTCTGTCTTCAAATAAGATATAGGCATCTGTAGCAAGCTTCAGCGTTATATAGGTAAGCCTTACTTAACGTTGGTTTTTATTTTTGAATGACGATACTTATTTTGTAATCTAGTCTTCAATACCTGGGCTCTGAAACAAGCAAAGTTAACTGTTCATTAGAAATGTAAATTATTTAGATATTTGCAAATAATTTATATTACATATATGGTGAAAAATAATTTACCTATCATGTTTCAATACATTTTGCCTTACGGCATGCAAAGTATAGGTACCTAAATTGTACTTTTTAACGACAACGATTAGTTAATAACTTTATATAATTTACAGCATAGTTAGTATTCGGTATTTTCAACTTAACAAAAACAAATTACATAGTCAGTTACCTACATATTTCCATAACACGAATATTTCTCCTTTATGCGGGAATCGAACCCGCGTCACAAGTAGTATTCAGGTCGATACCTACAGAAATGTGGACTAAGTATGTATGTCGTAGGATATATTGCAATATTAGACAATCATTATTGTTTATCGATAATTATACCAGCACTACCGTAGCAGTGGCCATGAGGATGGCAATTATACTTGTTTTGTTCAATTTTTACATAATAGTGACTATGATTTTAGCTTTCCTATTCACTATTTTTTGTGACGAATATTTTTTGGTAGTGTGTTAGAGAAGACGTGTAGGTAAATAGGTAGGTAGTTATAAAATTAAAATAGGGACTATCCCAGGACCCAGCTAACAATGACTAAAATAGTGATGGGATTACGTAAATAAAACTGTTTTGCTTAAATGCTGTGATGATGCACATTGTGTATGACTACTGACCTACAGCACAAACAAGATGTACATTAATTAAATTAACGTAACTTAGCTAGGGTACTATTTATTGATTTTTTGACTTAATCCTAATTTGTGAATTTCATAATAAAAAGAAAAATATAGGTACTTATCTTACAATTAGTTACAATGTAAATCCAATTTCAATTGAGTCTGTTATGTTGAGGACAAAAACGGTACATTCGTGAAGAGAGGAAAAGCGCAAGCGTCTGTTAGGCAATGCCAAGCGCAGCTCAAGTTGTGTAATGAGTTGTCGACATCCACTTAAGGGTCAATTCCCACTGAAAGAGCAGCGGCCGGCAGCGGCCGTAATTGCAAGGGATTGAGCGCGGCGCACCGCGCCGCGCTCTTACATTTTCCGTGCTCTTACGGCCGCTGCTCTTTCAGTGGGAATTGACCCTAACTTGTTGTTTTGTGAACAAAAACTTACTTAGAGAATAGATATATTGTTGAATTTCAGGTTCACGATTCAATAGAAGATATAATAAATAATTGATTGCTGAAATGTAATATTATAAACCAGCTATTTTTCGTGGTTTCACCCATGTCGAAACAACTGAGGCCCGGTATCCACCAAAGCGGAGAGGAGAGGAGATGTGCCGCGAAGCTGGCAGGTTATTTCCACCAAAGCGGAGAAGAGATGCGTTGCGGAGAGGAGATGTGAGTTGTGTGTTTATCGTACAGCGATACTTTTGCTTCGATGTTAACATCGATGTGCCCGACTAGACACTTCTCCGCTCTGCCGTGCCAGTTGCTCGCTCGCTGCACAAAATCCTATAGAGAAATGAGACATCTCCTCTCTTCTCCGCTTGACCCATTTCCACCAAAGCTAAGCGGAGAAGAGATGTGGAAATAACGAAATCGGATTGGTTTATTCAAACACATCTCCTCTCGTCTCCTCTCCTCTCCGCTTTGGTGGATACCGGGCCTTACCGTAGCCTGAAATATAGCCAATGTCACTCGGGAATGGGGTAATTTTTCAAGTTCGGAAGTTTATGTTATAAATCCTTGAAATTATTAAGTGTATTGTGTTAAAACTACAATGATCAATTATTAGAAAAAAAGCTCAATTTGGGTGAAATAAAACCAAAAATTCGATTGCAATGATTTATTTATCAAAATTTGCAGTTTCTATAATCATTATAGTTTTATACAATTCAATTAGACTAAACTAGACCTTAACTAAGCCAAACGAAAACACTGATTTCCTAACAACGTTGAGTTTCAAACAATATTTCACTACTTCTAGATATACAATAAGTTTTATCAAATTGATGTCACTCTTACCTTTAGGTAAAGTATACATTTTACATACATGAAAAATGTATAGAATACAAAATTCTCAAAGGTTCCATTGAGCTTTCTCTTTAGAGTATTTACTTTGACTATGTATGAAATCTATTTTAGAGCATTCTATATTACATATAATATCGATACAACATTTAATGTTTGAAACACAACGACAACGCTACAAGCAGGGACAGTCAAAATACTGCCTTTAATTTTATTGCTTTATTCTAGCTTTTCCTAGAAATATCTAGCTTTCTCGTTAAACGAGATAACAAATTTAAAACCAAACCTTTCAATTTTAAATTTTAAGGCATTTAAATTAATGAGTATTAAAACTGTCCCTAACACCCACATCTACATCCGTAATAATACTTATTGCGATCAAAAACTACTATCTAATTTAAATCTATTTATATAAAAATAGAAATTCTATCGAATCCGAAACACTTATACAACCTTATTCGAAAAAAAAAATAGATTAGGACATCATTTCTTGCAAAATAATAACTTTTCGGACGTAATCGACATAATATAGGTCAAAGTTTATTTAAAAATCAGATTTGTATCTACAGTTTACATTTCAAGACACACATTCAAACACATTGAAATAGAAATAAGCAAAAAAACACTAAATCATTTCTGGAAGATATCCTGTAAGTATGTAAAATAAATCTCAAAACTTTGTGAACACAATATTGCGCAATGGTATTACATTAGTGGTCTGATGGCAATCATTCGGTGGTTCTAATTTCTACTGTCATGACAGAAAATAATGAAACATTTGAAATGATTGATATAGGATGAAAAAAAAAACATTAAAATTAATTTCAGGAGTGGTAATATCATAAAAAGGATCATACTAAGGATGATTTGTTAGTAATTTCTAACGATTTTAAAATAAAAAATCCTGTATATTTGTATGATTGAAGTTTATTAAAAAATGCACAATATGTTGGGAACATAATAATTGTTCATTCTTTGGGTAGCCTTATAGTAATGTTCAATAATAAAAATAGAATTCCTGAAACCATATATTTACAGTTTCATTACCTAAGTATTAAACTAGCACACTTGGACATGTTCAGGACTAGAAATAAACATACATTTTTGAAACCAAGACATAAGGCATAATTATCTTAATAAATTGTATGATATAACATTGTACATTTTAATTAATTGCGAAGACCACAATCTAAATTATTTTAAAAATAAATTGAATTTTGCGGATTAATTCAGCATCTAAAACATGCCGAAATGGAAAATCCACAAAATTGAGTTTATTTTTGACACGATTCTTGCCTTTGCATGAACTATACATTTGTAGTCCCTAACATGCCCAATATAAAGTCAGTTGATAAAAAGATAAAATAATTCTGCAAGTGAAACCACACATACATAATAATATTATGTACAAAACATTGCCGTTATATACTTGTCTTTTACATCTAATCATCATATATCTATTTACTATATTACAGTTTTATGTAGTCTAATTTGTTTTACAGCGGCGTCTGTTTTGGGCTAGAATTTGATGACTACCCCATTGACAAGTGATATGAAAATCAAGAAGTGATTTTAATACTCAAGAAGTCTTCAAAAATATGTAATAATTGAATTTATAGTAGAACTTGTTAAGTCAGCAGAACAAATGACTGACCGATTCTGATCTCTCAAAAAGAGAGGTGTGTACCTACAGAAAGGTATATTTTACCTTATTTTGATTATTAAAATATCAACACAATCAAATTGACGGTAGGTTTGTGATTATTATATAAACACGATTGAGAGAAATCAGTTGATTGTCAAAATTTATCTAATTTCATACATGTTAACAACAATACTCTTACAAACATGATTTAGGACTAATTTGTAGATATTTTTGTTGATAAATTATAGCACAAAACAGACTCCACGAACAATACTTACAAATCGGACGACGGCTTTTAGCGTCGAAGTGACCCTTTGCCGTTTATAAGGAGAGAACACTCATTGTTTGATATAAGGGTACAAATATTTCTCACACACTTGTTATAAAACTTATCTAAGCTGTTTATTCATAATACACATTTGCTTAAAAAACTTCCAAACTTCTTTTTAGTTGTCAGATAGATTTATTAAGCAATAGCAGTATTGTAAATGACATGTTTCAGCTATCTCTAGATAGTCTATTAACTATCCTTAAATACGTTTTTGTACGTAATTGAGTGCATAAAATGCAAAATATTTGTCACTTCATATCTTCGCAAACGAGTCCTCTATGTTACAACCTCCTAATGATAAAATTCTCTTCATATATCCCCTTTAAGGCATTATCTGGCTTAGATAAAACTTGAATATTTACTTAGGTAGATATTCTGTATATTGCATTCTTGAGTGAAACTGTAGTTTGTGCTTTAGCAAAGTTCAGCAGCGAATTCGTACTACATCACTCTGATGTTGATAAAGTTGACATGTGAAGAAGTTCTTTAATTTATCTTATTGTTGATTTGCTTTCCCACTAGACAGGCATTAGACATCTTCCTAGCCTTTTCCCAACTACATTATGGTCATCTTCCAGGTTAACCGAATACAGTCGAGTACCGGCTGAGCAGTATAGTTATCGGCACGAATCTTGAGCTCTGACCTACATCTGCGCAGAAGTGATTTATTAGCAAAGAACCAATCCCGAGTGACGGCTATGCCGCGATGCACTAAATCAACGCTTTAGCCCGCCCCCGCGCCTCACTTCATACCACAAAAAAGACCCAATAAATTACTTCTGCGCAGGTGAAGGTCAGAGTACAAGATTCGTGCCGATAACTATAGTACTGTTTTGTAAATACTACAATTCAATCTTTAGTAAGCAAACCTACAGATGGATACGTTATTGAAATCCACATATCCCAAAAATTGTTTTTTAACACAAAACATCAGTGTACCTCTCATATATTATATTATCCAAAGCCAGATGTAACATACCTCCTCCTTACATGATGACGCAGCGCTTGTTGTCCTGCGTTGGGGCGAGCGGCACGGCGATGGGGTCGGTGGGGGCGGGCGCGGGGGCGGCGGGGGTGGACGTGGACGCCTTGAGGCACTCGGGGTCGAAGGGCTCGGGGGATGCTACTGGGGCGCAGAGAGGTAGGTCTGTGTTGATGCCTACGATCTGCGGATGAAAATGTTATGTTTAGGTGGCATCAAAATACTACCCGATTGACATTTACATACCAATAAATATTGAAAACAGCAAAATTTTATCATTCAACGTGTTGTTAAAAATACTAATAACTTCGTTCAGATTAACTGAATTTGTACTTTTTTCTATAGGCCAGACTTATCCATGAATTTTTCTTTGAACCCATTTCTCTTTGAAACATTAAATTTTCTTTGAAAGTGAATGCGAGCGATGAATTCGGGTCATAATAATGAATTTTTGGTATTTTAAAGTTGTAGGCAATATATGTATATTGTATATGGTCAAGGCAGGGCATTGCCCCATAATGCCCCCCAGCTGTGGCCCCGAGGGTTGCACGTAACGTCCACGTTCGTAGGGTTCGAATGGGGGCAGGTGTGGTACCTGCCCTGGTTCTCACTCGATCCTACTTCCCTCGTGTTTGACTCAGTTACTCAACTAGTTCTACATCAAGTATAGAACACTTGGTATCACTTACCGGTGCATTCCGTCTCTGCACAGTAGCCCTGCGGAAGGGCTGCGCCAGCCTGTCGAGCACTCTCATCCGCTTGCTGGCGCCGTGCTCAGTGGCCTCGGTGGCCTGCTCCACGTCGTCGTGCTCCGGCTTGCGCTTGCGTCCTACTACGGTGCCCGTGGGGCGGGAGGTGGCGTCTGATAGGGGGGATGTTACTGGAATGGGAAAAAAAATTGTTAAAAATATATATATTAGAGTGATATTCTCTACTACCTTCCTAAAAAAGTTTTTAGACTTAAAATAGTTGATTAAAATTATAGTTTGTTCATCTTAAGCCTCATTCAGCTATTATTTTAGTACAGAAGTTAATTTAGGTTGAATCAAACCAAACTTCTAACCAAAACTTTCTCCTAGAAGCAAATAAAGTGTAACTAAGTGTAGGAGACATTGTTATTTGGAACAGCGGACCTGAAACTAGGCAAGGCTAGGCGATCTTAGGGACCCGAATTACGGTTATACATATAAGTATTTTAGTTGAAATATCGATCGGGACATATGTGGTAAACTAAAGTAGGTACCTTATATAGGTATAAAAATATTACCATATTCCAATATTACCATAATATACCATATTCCGATATAAAAATAAAAGTTCAACAATAAAATTCTCCTCACCAGCGCCAGCATTGGACCGCACACTCCTGTTAGCCGCGACATGTTTGAGAGTGATCTCTTTGAGCTGCTTGTATGACGAGCGGCCGCGGATGCTGCGGAGCCCGCGCAAGTAAGAGCTGTCGTCGAGAGGAGCGTCCTCGAGGAATGAAGAAGTTTCTGTTATGTCCATCTCCATTGTTGTGTTGTTGCCTGCAGAATACAGAGAGTAATTTTAAAATATGATGACAAAAGTAGGTGGTGTAGAAGAGTTTACCAAGAAAAAGTTCCCTTGGTACGAGGAACATTATAAAGCGATATGTTTATGCATGTATGGATGTACACCGGACCAGTCAAAAAAATATCATTTCACTAATAGAGGACCCCTAATCAACCCAGGCTATTTTAAGTCGCAATACGGGAATAGTTTGCACAAGTTTCAAGGGATGAGACTGCAACTAAGACAGATTAATATTGTAAATACGAAAGTTTATATGTAAAGATGGATGTTTTTTGTTCATCTTTCACGTACAAAGTTGGACGGTTTTAAAAAATATGTCTAAGGATAAATACAGGCTACTTTTTATCAGCAGGCAACAGTTACAAAGCAAGCAAGCAAGCGTTAGCAAGATAAACAACAAACTACTCACCAGTATAATTAGCCTGCAGCGAGGTGTTGGTCTGGTCAGCAAGCCTCATGCTGCGGCGGTAGGGCGACACCTTGACGCGGGACTTGGAGAAGTTCGTGTCCGGCTTGCGCGACTCCTCGCCTGCAACGTACAGTCACACTACACATAACGTTAACGTATCCCATGGCTTACGTGCTAAGGGTGATTTTATGAAGTCTGGTCTTTCAAGTTTAAGTGAATATGTGAAAATCTTATGTACCTACAACAACTTTTAGGGAGGAAGAAATAGAATATTCTTTACGACGTTTTCGTCCTAGTAATTCCCGAGGTATTCTCTCTAAGATGTCGCTGTAATATTTATAGATTTAGATAGTCGGGAAATAGAGCGAAAATTAAGAGAATATAAATTAACTTTCGAAATAGAACCCTGATGCTGATGTTTGATATTATTAGGAAGATTAATTCAAAAATTTATGTTTTCAAGGATTTCATTGATTAAAAATCTGAATGAAATTGGAATCCACATGTCAGTTTCGATGTTATGTAAAAATCATTCACTCCTTTCTGGTTCCAACAAAATTTTATCACAAAAATCAATCCAATTCTTATCATGACTTGACTACGAATTATTTACATAATCTAGTTATAACAATAACTTACCCTCATTAGAAGGCACTTCAAGCGTAACTTCCACCACATCATCCTTCTCCTTATCCTCTTTCGCAGCATCCTCATCTTTCTCATCCACCTTCTCCAGGCCATCCTGGGATTTCTTCGGGGAGTCCTTCTTGGTTTCTGGTTTCTTACCCTCCTGGGGTTTAGGCGAGTTGGAAGAACGGAGACGACGGTCTGTGGGTGGTGCTGTGTCCTCTTTGAGTTTCAGCAGTTTGTCTTTGGGCTGAAAATGGTGGGGAGGAATCGTTTGAGAATTTGTTTGTTTATTTCGGGCGTTGAGGCCCGTAGTAATATGTAATTTATATAAAACTATATACATCTACATAAACGGTACTAATATAGTTATAACTAATGCAGAGTGTTGTGTGTGTTTTTGGAGTGTATTATAGTACCTATTTTGTCTTAGCTGAAATGACGCGCAGTAGTGGGTAATGCATTTTAAGTGTGCATATGTTATGGTGTTCTGCCATTTATGTAGCGGTAATGGGGCGCGTCGTTTCAACTTAGACGGGGTGTACATTTCATTGGTAAGTTTTGAGTATAAAATATGGAGTTTTGAGTATAAAATACGGAGTGGACAATGTCTATCATGATTGTAGTTATTCTTTGTAGTGAAGTCCCAGTGTTTAGACACCCATGCATGAATCTTATCGTTACCCATGCATCAAATTTTGTAAAATAAGTGAGAGTGATTAAGAGGTGGTTAACAAAAAGTTGTGTAATTATGATTGAACAAAAAACGAGTTCAAAATGAAAGTATATAAATGTGCAAGTGAGTAATGTTTTCAGTATGTTCATAAAAAATATCCTCAACCCTAAACAACCTGTATGAAATCTCTTCACCAATATATTATTATGTACATAGTATTTACAGCAAATTATCATAATACACAATCAGGTCAGTGGTGTTAGTACAAACATGTGCAAGTTAACACACATTGTGCAGAATGTTAGCTGTGCAAATATGCACAACAGCGCTCTATGAGTGTGGAAATTATAATGCCATTTACAGTATTAGAGGCTAATTTTAGCAATATCGTGATTTGACAAGAATATGATATTTTTTGGTTAG
Source organism: Helicoverpa armigera (assembly GCF_030705265.1). Taxonomy (NCBI): domain Eukaryota; kingdom Metazoa; phylum Arthropoda; class Insecta; order Lepidoptera; family Noctuidae; genus Helicoverpa; species Helicoverpa armigera. The sequence goes on along the minus strand of NC_087140.1, from coordinate 9,959,161 downwards.
ACTGGCAATAAATATGAAGGCGAAATTTGGATATTTCAGCTTTTTTAACTCCAAAAAATATTAGCCATTACAAATAAACTTAGGGATTGATTATGTTTTTGAGACGTGTTTTTGTATGAACAAGATGCTAAATAGTCATAAAAAATGTAATCTCATTTTAATCTTGATGTAGATTTAGATAACAGTTATTCTATACACATAAATGTGTAGAATGTCAAGGTCTCGTCTAGGTGTTCTTTATACTCTATAAATAACTGCATTTATTGCCACACTCATAAAAATATATTCATAACACGGAGAAGTAAACAAATAAAGTGTCCAAGTGCTGTCTGACAGTCAATATAAGCCACAATACTTTAGTCATATTGCAATAAGAATCCAACTTCATTATAGATTCTTAATCAACTTGTAAAAACATAACCCTTCTTCTGGCGTAGACTGGTAAAAAGAAATACTGCTCGCAAGTATTTTGGTGACAAAAATACCACACAGCTACACTAGACACAATTGTCATCTTGACAGGATTTAAGAAAAGATTCTTAATAATCCGTCTCTTAATCATACCCAGAAAGTTCAATCACTAAGCCGTCATGTCTACTAAGACATACATTTTTGGTCAACATGCCTCATCATCATCATCATGACAATCTAATTTAAAAAACAGTACACCAAACACTCCATTAGTCCACTCCTCCATGACATACACATAGAATGCCGCGACTTACTTCGTCCGCTTCCTTGTCCGGCTTGTCGGACGCGGGGCGGGGAGTCTCGGGGGTTCGCGTCGCTTTCACCTTTACCAACAACGCTATTAGTTCAGTTAGGGGATGGACAAACAATGGGACTTACTGATAAACTGGCAACACCGAAATTTTTTCACATGCAGTAACTACCATGATAAAATAATATATTTGGGCTAAGTATTTGCCAGTTCGCAGCAAGATATGAAAACACAAAATGACACCACAAAAGGAAATTATCACCAGAAACCAAAATAAATCAAATAAAATCTAAGAAAAAAAATCATCATACACCTAAGAATGTGACTTTAGTATTTCTTGAAAAATGTCTTTAAGTTTCTGACGGTACTGTCACATGAAACGACAGAAATCGGTTTAGTAGATTAAAGGACCTGCACCAACCATCAATGTTACTATCACACTCTCATTTAGTCGATTTTCAATTCACAACGAACAAAAAATCGACTAAACCATCCAATCAAAAAAACAAAAAAAAATCGATTAAAGAAAAACGAAAAAGCACAACAGGTACCGAATAAAGGTACCTGCGATCGGCGCGTGAGACTCCTACTGGGGCCGTTCTCCGGCGTCGGCAGTTCGAAACAGTCCCCGTCAGACGTATCTTCGTATGTCAGCTCCGGGAACAAATCGTCTTGGTCGTTGTCATCAATGACGAGCATTACGTCATCGTCCTCCGAGTCCGCACTCACCGTTCCGTTGAGAACGTCATCGGTCCCGTTCGTACCCAGTGTGACGTCTGAAACGCCATTGTGAGCTAGCCCCCGCCCGTTCTGTTTTGTTTTAGTTGGCTCTGGCTTTTTGGCGTCCGATTTTTCTGCTGGCTGGAATTTTTAAATTTTGATTGTACCAAAAGCGAAGCATGATTATAGTTGTTGATTGTTTTACAGGTATGTACAGAAAGAGGATTTTGCGCGTATATAAAATAATCAGCGTTTAAAAGGGCTAGGTTTTAGGGAGGTATATCAAACTGCTTTGCCATCTACCACAGGCTGTAGGAAAGAGTAGGTTTCATAAAGGATAGGACAATGATGGTTGGAAAAAAGTATTGAAGAGTGTAGGAGTGAGGATCAGGTTGTGTATTAAGCGTAATCTGTTGATGAATGTGGAAGGTATTATACAAATGAATGGCAACTACAAGATTTTTTTAAATACTGCAGAATTCATTAACTACTATCTTCAATATTCAACCAAAATATAAAAAAAATCTCTGATTCTATTTACACTAATTTAAATACTTTAAGCATTTAAGAAAAGCTACATATAAATTAATAAAACGCAGCCAATCCGTAAAGGAATATAATTAAAGGTACCTTTGCAGTTTTATCCTCTTTGCTGGCATCTGCTTTACTCTTCTCTGGCTGTGGTTCATTCTTCTTAGCTTCTTCTTTACTCTGCTTCTTATCTGCACTCTTATCTGGTTTCTCAGCAGCTTTCTTATCTACTGCTTTATCTTGTTTCTCTGCTTTCTTGTCACCACCTTTGTCAGGCTTATCATTCTTCTCCGGTTTTTCGGCTGGTTTCTCCGCAACCTTCTCTACGGGTTTCTCTGTTTTGTCTGCAGGTTTGTCTGTCACCTTTTCGGCAGCCTGTTTTTCTTTTTCGGCGTTCGCTGCCATTTTCTTTTTCATTTCTTTTACTGGACTATTACTCTGTGAATGAAAAGGGGAATGTATTAAGTTTGAATATCCGGTAGTAGCTAAGCCTAGTGGTTTTGTTTGGTATGTGAACAAGATTAGTACATAGAGCCGCGTACAATGGCTTCCGTAAAGAATTTGTGTGAAGACGGTCGGGAAAAAAATAAGTTTGTTGTAAAGGTTTTCATTAATATACTTTACCTTTTCTTTTTCTTCACTGACCGCTGTTTTGCGGGACACCTTTTGGCTCATGATTTCTCTGTAACAAAAATAGCAGATTGTTAATTTCTCTAAAGGGAATGTAACACGAAATGAGAAGTATTTGTTAAGGAATAGGGCAAAATGTAAAAAAAACTATATTAATAAAGAGTAGGTAATTAAAAAGATCATACCACAGTAGTTGAAAATTTACATAATTATTATAAATTGCATAACGGTAAGCACGAACTCAAATAAGATACAAGGCAAACAGTCACGCCTAATGTCCTAGACTATTGTGTACATACACATTAGAATATCCTTTTAGTATTTCAGACGTGTTACGTAATATTTAACACACTTTCACGTATTGCGTTAGTCACTTTGAGGTTAGGAGAAACTGAAATATGATTTTATATGCTTTCAGAATGGCAGTTTTCTTGGTGACTTTATATTAATTTACGAAAAACTTTTTGAAAAAGAAAAGCCGGACTACAGATTCAGTGACACTAACACTACTAACAGAATTCGGTAACCATTCCGGCCATTTCGAAACCAACACTCCATTTTTTACCTCATCCGTGTCAGACTCTACGAAATACCATACAATCATCATCTTCTTATACCTTACAAGGTGAATTAAACAAAATTATCAGTTTGGCCCATCAAATTGCTTTAATGACATGCACTTTAAGAACCATGCAGGTATTATCAAGGTCGTGCCTATGGGAGCTTTCTCGGGGAATATTAGTTCCCTTCTAACAGAAATAGAGGCAACGGGTGAACGAACTCGCACGCACACATACGTAGTGCCGATGCTTGGCGTGTGGTCTAAGTTTAAATTACTTACATAATTAACAATATTTTTGATTGAATTACAATTTGATATGGGAGAGTAATTTTATGTCGGTGCATTTAAATATTCGTTCCGATTAAACAATAAAATTACCGAATGAAACATATTTCTTTATAGGCAGATACGTCGTTCTTGCAGGTATTACAGTTATTAGATAATCGCCACTTTGAAAGGTGTAAATACAAATATTTGGACAGTTTTCGATGTCTTTGCAATTCATACTTATTTTCTGCGTTAATTTATGCTTAAGAATACTATTAGCTTAAATACAAGATTTCATAATGAAATATGATGTGTGTATTTATATGCTATAAATATTTTTTTGAAACAGCCCCACTACCTTCTCTCCCTTGGACCACACGCCAACACAGGCACTCACAAAGGCCATCAGCGCAAGGGCCGTTCATTTACCACTTGTACTAACACCGATGATATCCACCAAACACAGATATATTTAAACATAGACGTAAGTACATCAAATCATGATCACTATCCGAGTTTGTTGCCGTGCGCGTATTATACCGAATTAGATTTATATACCTTTGGCTAATGGTATTTTCTTGGGATATCATTCTCTTTCGAATAACACCTCAGGTTCTAAGATATACTTACGTTCGTTCTAGTTTGTTTTATTATAAGGACTCTGATTAATGACGTTTTATTACTAGGACTGTGATAATTTAGCAATCAGTCATATAGCAAAGTGGAGCGACAATCTTTGATTTTCTGTTAGGGCCCTACAGGGTGCTTATTTGAACTGATTGACGACAATGATTATTATATCGAGAGTCTAAAATTCGGTAAAAAAAAAACAGACAAGTCAGTATTTTTCTCCTAAGTTAGAGCAAAACCAATCTTTTTCACAGGTTGGTGTTATAAAAGATTCTGTTTATTTATATCAGTAGTTAATATAGAAGCTCTATTTAAGTAGGCGACGACAGGTTTATTATTAATGGCTTGTTTTGAAATAGAACACCTGTTACACAAGCATAGGGAAGTGAGAGCACACGACATGTTGACTGATGGTTTGAACCCATATAAAGATTTTGGAAATAAATAGTTTATTTCCAGCTAAAGGCATGTAAATCTAAAAAAAATTAACGTTATTAAAGTTACTACTTTACTAGACCCTTTCTGAACCTTCTTTCTTGTTAGATCTTATATTTCTCCCTATCGTTCTACATAATGTTATTCAGGTAGCTTGCATACAATAGTAAAATTTAATTAGTTTTCAATCATAATTGGGATGTTCAGATTAAAAAAATATATTAAGAAAAATCTTATACGTAAATAGGTAGTATTTATCAGATAAAAAAGGGTCGTTAGTAATGAAAGCCCATTTTCAATGATGAATGATTGATGACTTTCTGACAGATACGATCATCCCTTCAATAACGGGTTTAGAATGGGATCTAATAATTGTTACATTTTAAAAGAAAAACCATTTATCAAATTATTGTTTGAAAGATTGAAGTTATTTTGGCAATCATAAATGAATTAATTTATGTTAAAAGGTGGTTGTGTTGTATAGTTTCGTATATTATAAGTGTATGCCAGCACAGTTTAAATTGACGTACAACATAAATATTTATATAGTTTCCACAATCCTATTCAAATACCGCATAAAGTGGTTCTAGTCAAATAAAAATTCTTTTGATGTTAACGAAACGATTTTTATTTATGGATTATATTCCGTAAGTTTACATTTAAAGACTCTAAGCTGAGGAAACGCGTTTAGACTGCTTTTAATGTTCAGATCAGTGTTTTACACAAACAAGTTATTTTTAAGAAATTACATATTTTTGTTACGCGATTTTGTCATGCTTTCTCTATAAACTTTCACATCAACTAAACCTGTACTCATCCCAGGTCATCTACAATTAGTTCCGATATGCGTTAGCCTTAAACGCACAAACTATGAAAACTTTCGAATTTTTTTACACTCGAAAAGAATATTAAAAACACTACTTACACGACACTATCGGAGCCGCTAACAATCCTGAATAACTCAACGAAATATCACAATCACAGCCCACTACAAAAAAAAACTAGCTTCACAAAGTCTAGACTGAAAGTTCGGTCTACTATCACTGCACCTTGCTACCTACACGATGAACTAAATGCATCGCAATGCACTCCCAAATTCGTCTTACCTTGCGAAAGCTCATTGGGTAAGCAAAAATCAATCATAAATAATAACAATGAAACTTGTTTTTGTAGTTATCAAGGTATGACAAACTGGTTTTTGTGCATACTACGTGGGTGATTCATGTGGTTGCATATTTCGTAATGAGCTTTTTAACTTAAGGGTACCAATACTTTTATCAAGCCCATGGGTCATTTAGTTTTATTCTTCGTTTTAAAAATATGATAAATTCTCGTTATCTATACTATTTTTACTGATAGCTAAGGATCATGACTCAAAGACAATAATTTACCCGCGGAGTTGGATATTGTCTTAAATCTAGTCACTAGGGAATTATTTTTTGTACGTGTGTTTGTTTATACCGAAAAAGCTAAGAAACTACAGAACCGATTTTAAAAATGCGTGCACTGTTGGTAAGCTAAACTCTTCATGAGTAACATGGGCTATATGTATGTATATTGCTGTACGGACAGTAATTCCCACGGGACGCGAGTGAAACCGCTATAATCGGCTAGTCTATCATATGCAAAATCTCTGTACATGTTGATACACATCATACATCTTTTTGGAGGTCTAGAACATATCGCAACCTTTTATTCTTCTTCGGAGTTTACCATAGCAATACATGCGTAATCTCAAGATATCTTCCGTTATCGGTGTACAGTTCACGTGGTTAATGTGTGTCAACGCGGAATGCCTGATAGCGACATGCAATATGCGTTTTGTTTATATTCCGGACTTGAAGATAAAGTGCACGTTGTCATGCGTACTGTTTGTGTGTATTGCATAATTATGAGTGTCACTGATGCGTGGAGAACCTAGTTTCGATCGAATGGAATAACTCGAGTTACAATCTCAGAATAATTTTGATAACAGTGAAAATTATTTATGAATTTTTCGCACTCTGAACCAAGCTTTTTTGGCTTTTTACGCAGTAGATACCAAGTTTTTGCTTAAGGTTATTCCAACAAATCCACAGGTAACTGAATGCGAAAGTATGCAGTTGGCATGCTTAAAAGAAATTGAATGGAAAGCGAAGAAATGGTACTTAAAATTCTAGTTCAATACAGGAAAACTCGCTACACGGTGATAAATACTTAGAAGAAGACATTAGCAATGAAAGTTAAGCAATTTACTGTCACTAGGAATACAGTAAGATTCTAGACTAGAGCAGTATTATCTCAAGTTTTCTAGTGCTAAGGAGCAATGCGGTCAATACAACTTCACAACTTTCAGCATACCTTAATTATGCAGAAGAAAAGAAAAGAGTTATCAAGTTTTATAGAGCCAAAGAATACATATAACGCGGTCAATACAATCCTCACTACTCAACTTCCAGCTTGCCTAGGTAGTCACTCTATGTAATTGGTGTTAGAAAGAAAAGCGCCCTGAAGTAGCATAGGTTCAAATAAGGCAGGTGTCACGATCAATTAGTAAAAGTGTGTTGACGAGCTCGTGTTAAATTATTTACAGCGGATGTGATTACACTTCGCATGTGTTTGTAGGGTATGCTAAGAGAAACTACCTGACTACTGCGTTTTCCTGGGATTTTGTTGCCTATGTTCTTCTTGGCAGCGAAAATATAGTGTTAACAGTTGACTATTGTTTTAGGTATAACAGATAACTGGAGCATACATCGTACCTAGAACAATTAGGTAGCTACCTCCATTTACATGCACCTAGTTAAACTACACTATCATTACAGATTTCCAAAGTTCTCGTCGAGGGGTACTGAAGAACGAGCAAAGTTGCGAATCTACACGGAGGCCTTTGTCCAGAAGTTGACGTCTTCAGGCAGAAAAGACGTCGAAAGATCTCCTCAAATAACTTTGCCACTCCGAAATCAACTACTAGTGCCTTCAAGATATGATAGTCGAGAAGACAAATGACTGACTTCATACCAACGAAGTTATTTGGCGAAAACCTTCAAAGGAACGGATCAATACCTTGCATAACGTGAAAAACAAAGCATAGCTATTCTATTAGTAGATCGACTTCATACAACCTTGACGTATAAGTTACGTAACTAGGATTGGACAAAAAACTACGCTAATGATTTTTTATAATGAGCAGAATTGGTTAAAGACACGCGTGGGTGATTAGTTTTGCATATCCACTTCAGTTTTATGGGTAAACAGGTCAGGACACCTGTTTTAGTAGATGTTTATTTGATAATATGATATTGAGGTATTTTGAGGACTGAGAATTCTAAAACAAGCGAGATATGGATAAGGCAATCGCTATTCTGGTTCAGGGTTCTCAAAGAACGCAGCACTCCTTAAAGAAAACTAGGTTAGGTATGGTCAGTAGGAAACTCTATGTACAACTATCCTCTGGCTAGAGTTAGCTTTTGAGTACCAAAGTTGTTTACCTAAGATTAAGTTACGTTAATTATCAAGTATGTATTTTAAAATGTGTAAATAAATTGCGCATTTTTTAAATGTGTTATACCCAAACAATAAATACTTGACACTTTGTCATCCGAACACGAAACGAGAAAGTCTAGGCCACCGATATAACACTAATTTAGAAACCTAAACAAACATAGTCATTGTATTGCAAATATATTTAGCAATATGTCAAGACTCGCTTTTTAATATTATGTATGGCCTAAACACTGAGTCATTGACGAAAATATATTCTTTACTTAGCCTTATTTGTATGTTATTTAAATGTGTATTAGCAAGTTGTAATGCATTCATATTAGTGTCGTAATGTAGTAATTTCTCTCGGATATCTATCTATGAATGAACCTTGTTGTTTCACAGCATATTTGGATTACTTTTCTACTTAACATTTCGGGAGCTATTTTTTCATGGATTCATTTTAGACATTATCACAATTTCATCTTGAAGTTTAAACGCATTTGAATCGAATTACTTTCATTACAATTACTATGCTTGAAAACTTCAAGAATGTTTCTTTGACCTACCACACGTAAATAAATTACAAAGTTAAAACTACGAGAAGACATTGCAATATTTTTAAAAAATAATACCTGAACAGAAAAAGCTAAGTGCCTTAACTTTCACATTTTTCAGACTTACCAGCAATCAGACAAGAGCCAGACAGTTCACAGTTAGATGAAATTGAACAGTACTTTTAACAAATTGACCAAGCCACTGAAAACTATTGTCCTATTTTTTGCAAATGGTCAGTTATTTTTTTTCCATTTTGTTGCAGATTCGTCTGGTGCATTGATCTCTGGTGGTCGAGGTGCATTAGCGAACATTTTTGGAACCGTTAAATGATTTCACAGTTCTATGGATGAATGGGCAAACGAAAGCTCTCGATGCAAACTTGATTCACAAAAGTTTGTCTGTAGACTTATTTCATTTTAGTAATTGGTACACTGCTTTCTTTCAAAACACAGCCAAACGTTTGAAACTAAGAACATCAAACAAATCTACCAGTTCATCATAATACCAGTCAATTAGCACTCGGCAACACAATACATATGATTGTAGTTTTTTTGGGCGGCTGCCATAAGGCATCGTTCAGACCAAACGTATTGTCGGCCGCTGACTGTGAGCGCGCGTTACGCAGTTTATTGCTTTTCCATATATATTGAAATTGTCGTTCACACCGAACCGACTATACGCTGTTACGTCGTCTGTTGTAGCTGACTCTCAGTGGCCGATTATTTTTCTACGCGACTATGCACGGCGGAAGCGGATTGGCTACGCGGACGCAGTTGCCGAATAGCGCCGCTCCGCCGCGTACGCACCGCCGCGCCTCGGTACAGCACGTCGATAATTAGTGTCCCTCTTATATAAACTTAAACGTATTAAAGATAGTATAGTAAGTTCAACTCAGTCTTGCGCGCGGCCTTATGTGTGGGTAACCCTTGTACATATACAGTGACTTTGTGTGCGTGACAAGAGGTACAGTCGGGTACAAATAAAGTTATTTAGGGGTTGTATACGGCTGTTTAAAGAAAACCAGTTATTACGTAATTTAATGTTTATCTATTTATAATGATTCTGAATCGCTACTTGAAAAATAAATGATGAATTTTCAGATTCGCTACTCTCACCAAGGTCAATTGTAAATTTTGACTCCATGTCAAAATGTCTACAGTATTCTTCTTTTTTCTTTTGTACATGTCGACAAGTATTACCCAACACCCCTTCATCAATTTGACTTACAGCCAGTTTCTTCATCAAAAGTAAAAGGCAAAGTAATGTCTAAAGTAAAAGTAACGGTCAAAATCATTTTTAACCCCCGACGCAAAAACGACGGGGTGTTATAAGTTTGACGTGTCTGTGTGTGTGTGTGTGTGTGTGTGTGTGTATGTGGCATCGTAGCTCCCAAACGGATGATCCGATTGTAATGCGGTTTTTTTTGTTTAGAAGGTATGTCAGTCGGGAGTGTTCTTAGCTATGTTTGGTGGAAATCGGTTCAGGTCTTCAAGGTCATCAGCTCGTTTGCTAGATGTGATAGGAATGTTACACGCTCAGTTTACTTGCAAGTATATGTGGGATCTGAAATTTGAAACACTAATGTCTTTTGGAACCGCTGAGCTGGTCTGCTGTTAAGGCACGAAGGTAGGAGACGTAACCCTGAACTGCCTTTTAGTAAACCCATCGAGTTTGGGCTCGTTGAATTTGTCTTGACGAGTTCTCTTCATGTTTCTGATTGACGAGAACCTGATCCTGGAAATGGGATGTGGCGGATGAAACCCCGAAATGCCGGAATGAAACGGATAAACCAATTTATATTTTTGCTGAAAATCTAGAATGTCCAAAGGTTAATCTTTATTGTTTCTCAATCTGTGCAATTCTCCCAGAGCCAGTTTGTCATGAGGATTGTTAAACAGCCTAGCTTCCTTTGGCCGAGATCGCATATAGCGACCCCATCTTAAGATAAAATAAATTAAATGAAAGAAGGAAAAATTAAAGAGCTCCTTTAAAAAGCATGAAATAAAATAAAATTATAAATTTAAAAAAACCCCCGACCCAAAAAAGTACGCAATAATTATGACAAAAGGTTAAAAACGCTAAACCCTATAAAAAGCAAAAAAATAACTTTTAACACTACGTAAACTAAATTTTGACGTGTCGGGGGACCGCTTTTTACCTTCATAAATACTTACATAAATCAAATGATACCTACCTAATTACAACATTCGTATAAAAAAAAACAAGTATAAAGAAAAGTAATGAATTAGAGCGGTCCCCCGACACGACAAAATTTAGTTTACGTAGTGTTAAAAGTTATTTTTTTGCTTTTTATAGGGTTTAGCGTTTTTAACCTTTTGTCATAATTATTGCGTACTTTTTTGGGTCGGGGGTTTTTTTAAATTTATAATTTAATTTTTTTGTATTAGTTTTGCTGTCACTTTAGCCTTGAAAAAACGAATTTGACCGTTACTTTTACTTTAGACATTACTTTGACTTTTACTTTTGATGAAGAAACTGGCCGTTAAACGTTCATTTATGAGTTTCATTATTTCCGTCTTATTTAGGTTGCATTGCTTCGTTCGCATAATGTCATTATGCGAACGAAGCAATATATATATTTTTTTAATTCCCCACACATTTTGTTTACATCTTTTTACATTCTTAGTCCACACTTTTATTTATTGTCCGCGTACCCCGAGCTAGAAAATATGTAAGGAGTATTTAATTCATCTTAGATATTTCACCTCATTTATTTCTCAGATACTGTCAATGTCAATTTGAAAAAACGTATATAATGAACGAGAAAATAATGAAAAACTGTAAAATGTAATAATAAAACACTACCTTTGAAACGCTACCTGACTCCTTAAACATTTTCTCCGTGAAGAACTAGACATTTTCGTAAACGACTGTACCTATAACAAAAAGCGATAAGAACACGTCATGCTCGGACGACGTCACTGTCACACGAATGAAAGTTGTATATTTACAAGCCGACGCACACATAGGGCCGCGCGCAAACCTGAGTTGAACTATCTATAACTCATCGAATGTTTTACTGTCATACGAAAATATTTCTTGAACTCATTTGGATAAAGTCTATATTCGAAATATAAAGTATAAATTGACCAAGAAAACATCTCTTCAACTTTAAGGGATGTACCCACAATCTCTTCTTTTTATAATTTTCGTCTTCCTCTAGAGCTTCGCAAATGGCAACTATCTGAATGCGCATCATTTAATTGAAATATCAGTAAAACGTCTGATTTGAAAAAAATAAATTACGCTAGTTTTATCGTTTATAAAATATTACGAGCAACTTCAAATACTGAGCCCTTTTATGTGTAGAATAGTCAGCCGCTCAGCGTACGCATCTAGTGTGAACCTACAAGAGCCTATTCTTTTGTTCACACATGTAGCGCATCGTACGCTATAGCCTATTGTCGGCTTGGTGAGTACGCGTACTGCAGATTGAGTCGACGTTCACACTGGGGCCGACAGTGAGTATACTCACAGTCAGCGGCGGACAATACGTTTGGTGTGAACAATCCCTAAGGGTCAATGGACTACGTAATGATCCAACATGGCGTCCTTTGGGCCAAACATTGGCCAAGGCTTCATCATCAAATACATTTTTATGAGAGGCAAGTGTTCTCCATACATGGAGTTTTATAAATCTAATATTAATGTTATCAGTTGTAAGATCTATCTAATTTTATAGGGCTGATCTATAAAACTTGCTCTATATGCAACAAGTTATTTGTGATTTTTGAAAGTGTGTTTGCAGTATGCATCTCATATTTTTATCCTGCTTCGAGGAGGTAATTCTATATTGGGCCAATGTTTGCATATTGGACGTACACATTGAAGATACTACAGTAATGGATTTCTAATGGCGTGCCGCTAACGGATTAGTAATTTAATTTGAAATATGATAACGGGTTGAATATGATCGACATGCCGTGAAGATAATTTATTATGATAGCCTATCGAAATCAACGCCTCGTTAAATACTTCATGTGATGTAAAAAATAACTTAAGAATAGAGGTAATAAAGTACAGAAATCATTATCTGCCTAGCCTTATAACCACCAAACTGAGGTCAGCTTCCAGTTTTAAACAGATGCTGAATGCCTGTGTTTGCAGCCTATCTGACCTTCTGAACTCCGTCAATCTGAACTCAAAATTCTGATTCAAATCAACTTGCTATTACCCACTCAGAGATCTTAAATAAACCCTAGCTTAACAATAAAATACGCAGTTAATCCCAATAGCCCTTCGCGTCCTAACGGCTTTTCAACTGCGAAGAACTTCACTTCACTTCATTGGTCACGACGTGTATTGAAAGATTGAAAGGACTGAGTAAATAGAACTCCGTATGCTAAACAAAGGTAAATACCACCATGTTACTGTAAATAGACTAGCGGGAGCGTTTGGCACGTTAACGACTTGCAAATGTCAAGTGTCAATAAGTTCCTGCTTGTGAATAAGTGTGGAGTATCTTATATCGTACCATCAGTACGATGGTATCTGAACTTCTAGAGCAATTTGAAGGAGAGTAAAAGGAACATTTTGGCCTAGAAATACTGGGAACACAGGACCTTCGATGTGTCATTTTTATATTCCGTACCAAAAAATCATTGAAGACTGAACATAGAACGACTTTGTCTTAACTTTCTGCAATTATAAGTTATCGACAGAATAGTCGGAAATGTACGTGACTGGAGAGAAAACCTGTTACTTCTTTATTAGTTTGACTAGCATTCCGAAGTTTATTATCAACTGATGCCCGTGATTACTTGAGTCTCCTGAGATATCTAATAGGAACTAACTATAAAAAAGTTAAACTATGCTGTCTGCTCCTTCGATTTCCAATGCAATACCGAACATACCATCGCACTCAAATTTTATAATTACTTAAGTCACTCCTTAGTGACGAATTGTCAAAGAAATCCTTCATTAAATAATGGCTTAATTAACCGTTAAATGTCTCTGAGTGCGAGGTTAATCTAAATAGCTTCTTAAAATTCACTAATTACAATCAATATAAGGATTAATCTTCCACCAAAAAGGACCCCCAATTCTAAACCATCACAATATGAATGACATAACCGTATTCGGCAGCGTGACAGCATGTAAAGCCAGCATTAAGCTGTGTTCAGACAGGAAGGCGACCTATTGAGGTATGCGCGAGCGCACTGATGCGCGCATGATATGCATCACAATGGGCTACGTGCAGTGTGTTCATGTCCTTAGGGAACGGTTAAGTGTTATTGGGTGTGATTGAGAGTCAATTTATTTATTGGTGCGATTGGTGGTCTATCCTATACTAGCCTTTATATTAAGTATGTTGTTGTGAATGACAGTCTAAGATAGTTTTATGAAGTTAGACTTTTCGGGGATATTGAAAACTGACGTAGTGTAGACCTATTTTTGTTAACACTTTAGTAATGTGAATTTAATTTCCAAACATGTTAACTCTTTGCCTGATTCAGGATAAAAAAAAAAATTCTGGATATTTTTTCCTTCAACGCTTTAACGGTGCATAATATACATTGTTTACGTTTCAATATTTTCCCTACAAGTCTGCTCCGAATAGATAGAGCAAACAAGTTCTACAGTTATTTATGGAAAACATCAAGTTTTCCTATACCAGTCACGAGCCAGCTTGTGAAAGTACTTTTTACTTGCTCAGACATAGTACGTGCAATTGTTTAAATATTTTGTTATTGAACAAGGCATTAATCTTTAGAATGTCGGAGAAAGTGTGTGTTTTTCAATAACAAAAATAAATAATTTGTAAATAAACTATTCACAAGATGATACAAGTGATTAACCAGGTTTTGATTCACATTTCAGACTATCCATAAACCTATTTCGAGTAAGTACTTGGTCATACGTTTATGAGCTAATTCCAAGTTAACAAGACACATACAATGTAGGACACAGACATAGATTGCAATATATTACCTTCTATGCAGTTTACGTGTTAAGAAGTAATGCATCTCTATTATTCTCCAACTACGCCTCACAAATGCATACTGCAAGCTATTGACAATGCACTTACATAGCTCGTCAGCTTCCAAAGGATTTGCAAGTAAATGTACGAGCACTAATGGGTTTCAATGACCTCTAGTAACCCCTGTTTAGAATACGAGGTTTCTTACAAAGCAAAGGTATCTCAATTATGTTGCAAATTGCTGAGGAATATGTAGGAAGGTTATATGCCATTTCAAAAACGTATGTGCGTCTTAAAAAATACGAAAACCTACAAAAAATGTACTACGATACTACCTAAAACCTGTTTGTAATAAGATAAGCGTTTTACAACCCACATAGCACACCTTACTATGTTAATCAAGAAGCCATATACTTGTACACATAGTAACAAGAATCATTCATTCAATAACTTCGTTTTATCATTCTTTACAAGTCGGTATAATAAGACAATGCTAATGCCATACATTTGTGTGACAATACGTACAAAATCGTTAATGGACGCACTACTATGGTTAAACCTATTCAGTAATTGGAACATTGGAAAAAGTGAACGGAATTATTGCTAATGTTTACACATTGATACGATATCAGGGTGCGCAGGTGGCTTTAAAATTGATTTAATAACCAGCTAAAAATTAGAAAATTCCTTTGGTGTATGAGTTCATTAAGTACAAATCTTAAGAGCCCAACTTAGGTATATTCTTTAGGTAAGTAATCCGAGTGGAACGCACCAAAAAGGATTAAACAGGACTTTACTGACTGGAATTAAAAATCAGTGGAACAAAAAGCGGACTATACACAAAAACAAAAACCCATCGTATATTATTACAAAAAACGAAGACCGGTAGTTCACTTGTTGAGCACGCCTGCGTGCGCGGGCGCCGTCACACTTCACTCGTTACGAAGGGACGGGCTCAGGGCGGTACCATTTACATCTAGTCCTGCTTGAACTAATTGGAGATAAGGCGTTGTACCTTGCCTTTTTTAGACACAAAAATATGAAATTCTATAAAAGAATAGAAAGATTTATGAGCCTGACTATAACATCTGGAAACTATAAAATCAAAATAGAAAACTTACGGATCAAAATAGCATAGCTTCGGAAGATATGCAAGAAATCAATCATTAAAGGTATGATAGGCAACTTGGATGCTTTCTATTCTATCTTTGTAGTCTAGAAATCGACTCAACCATACTAGTTACGATTTCAAACGTCTTCAAAACCTGTTAAGGAGGAATTACTGGTGTAGATGACTATGTCTCGGCTCATTAGTTCGAAGGGCCGGCCTATCTCGCTCCCTGATTTAACTAATTGAGCTGTAACTGCCATAAATTGTGAAAATATTGGGTCAAGTATAACGGGTATCTCATCTTGATATACCTACAATCTTATACGGTTAACGATGTGTAACAATTTAAGATTATCTGCGAATACAGGAGTGTAAGTACTATTTGAAGCAATACTTGATTCTAAATCTCGTTTAGTAGAACTCCCACACCCAATCCATGCATGGTTATATCGCTTAAAACGCGAGTAAACTAGCCCTTCACAAGGCATACAGTACCTATTGTGCAGTTAACTCTTTATTCGTTTTTGATACAATCCTAATCGCTTTGTTGTGAACAAAATCAGTAAGTGACTCAGTTATTTGAAATGGAAAAAGGGCAGTACCTTTTTGAGAGACTTTAATTTTACGCTGAAGCTTTACTTTAACTCCCGTTGAAGTTTACATCATAATCAGCCCTTTTTATGGTCTCACTGCTGGGCAAAGGCCTCCTCTCACACAGAGAAAGATTGAGAGTTTATCAAAGTTTATAGTCCTTGTCTGGCAAATATTAATATGCCAATGCAATCAAGGAATCTACCAGCAAATCACATAGAACATGGCATCTTTTAACGGCCACAATTTCTTTGCAACACGACACGAAGACATGGTACGTGCAATTTATGTTGATGAATGATGTGGGGGGCCGAGCGGCGTCCAAGGTCGTGCAAAAAAAGTCTGCCGTCTGGACAGTACCGTGATTGGTTAGAACTTGGCACCATTGATTATGAAGGCGTATTTTTTCTCCTGTTGCTAGTTGGTGTCTATGAGGAAAGTACATACCTATTAGAGCTTTACTCGTCATGCCTTGCTTTATAAAAATCTAATCTCTATTGTCTGACTATTGGCTCTTTTTTGAAAAGCTTGATCAGAATGGAAAACTCTATGATATTTGCAGTGTTATTTCAATTCACTTAATGGCATTTTCTGGAGGCCAGTGAACCTCTTCTGGCTCTGTTTTTAACACGCGACCGCAAAATACACACTAGTTAACAATTTCATTAAAAGAATAGTGCTCATTATACAATACAAGAATATCTACCTCGTGTTCAATAGAGAGGCGACAATCACAGCCACGTGGGTGACTAATTATGTCGTCTCGCGCCTAGATAGTGTTCTCTTTAGTCACGCAATGTACCACAAAGTAGTACGGACACTTCAAGGATAAATACCTTGCAAAAATCAAGGTAAAATTTACACCAAGAATGTTGAATTTTAGTACCAAAACCGAGCTTGATGTGTCTAGATTAAATGGCTTTAGATTCTTTAAAAATATCGTAATATTTGTAGTACTATGGAGTATGAACACATTGTTAAAACTAAAACACGTGTAACTAGAAAAAGGTGTGAATTTAGCTGAACCGTAAAAATCGTAAATTCCGGTATGAATAGTTCTCATGTTTCCAGTTCTTTTTTCTATCATGTGTGTTCTAAAACTATTGTTTGTTTGAAATGTATTATATGTTTCAGTTTCAGTGTATTGTTGGGTACTGAAAGTATTATTATCATTTCATAAAAGAGTTTATTCAAGTAATATAAACAAAAAACTGGTAAAACTAGACAAGTTTCGGACTTTTTCGTGGCTTTGGAATACCGTGTAGATCAGTGGTTCTTAACCTTTTTGACATGAGGGAATACTTTGACTAAAATTTGTCTTGCCGGGGACCACCTCATCGGTTTACCTAAATTAGTACTCATTTCTTTATTAATTTAAAAAAAACCTGAAATTTTGGGTCAGTTCTACTCAAAGCTAAACGCATGTCGGCAGTTGTGTAGGTAAGCAAATGCAAATAAAGAAAAACTTGCCTATGTAGTTTCCAAATGCGCGAGCGAAGCGAGCTCGAAATTTTTATCGGACTTACACCAAATATTTCGTAAAATGTAGCCCAAACGTACTTAACTTTTTGTTTGTTGACAAATGCAAAAATAAGGGCATACAGTTTCTGAATACGCGAGCGAAGCGAGCGCGAAATTTTTATCGGACTTAAAACAAAAATTACGTAAAATTTCGCCCAAACGTACCTACTTAACTTTTTGTTTGTTGACAAATGCCAAAATAAGGGCATATAATTTCTGAATAGGCGAGCGAAGCGAGCGCGAAATTTTTATAGGACTTCAACCAAATATTACGTAAAATTTAGCCCAAACGTACTTCACTTTTTGTTTGTTGACAAATGCAAAAATAAGGGCATACAGTTTCTGAATTTGCGAGCGAAGCGAGCGCGAAATTTTAATTATTTTTTAAGACTCAAAACCAAAATTACGTAAAATGTAGCCCAAACATACATTTTCATGAATGGGGGGGACTAGGTACGACACACCCGATATACGTCCATGCGAAAACCCCCGCTCGCAATTATAAGTCGATAAAAATTCAGTTAGACAACTTCAAGCGACAACAACAAGCTTCAACAGACAAGCTTCGCGGACCACTTGGAATGCCTCCAGGGACCACCGGTTAAGAACCACTGGTGTAGATAGAGGTTTGACTGCTTTCTGAATAAAATGTACCAAAAAAATTTTGGACTTTCAAACGTTTACGAAAATGCCGAAATTTTTTTTATGTAGGAATAATATTCAAGTGGGCTGTTTACTTCAAGAAAAAACATGGATAAGAAAGCTGCAGACAGACGTAACCAGTAAACTTCAAGTCTCCCCCATCTTTATTGAGAGACGGGACGCAGTTTTTTTGCGCACTTGGCGCGCAAAACGCCAAGATGGGTTTATGGTTTCTTTTTTTTTCTTTCTTTATGAATTTATACAAGGAGTCGAGACCTTCTTTTTGTAAACATACAAGAATCCTGTTTTTTTTTTGCCATTTAACCAGTTTTAAAATTTCGTAATGGAAATAATGTATGGTAAACTCCTCCGTACTTACTTAAAATATTTTTTGCAATAAAGATTTATTACGATAAATTGTAGGAAGTATTTACACATTAACCTTGACTTTGTACTGTATTTTAATGAGTTAATAAAAAATTGTTGCTATGGTACAGTCCAAACCATGGTCTTTTTTGTAGCTTCAATTTCAGATGAAACCATTAATTTTAATAAGTCTTTTGTCGAGCCAATTCACTCACCATATTTCTGTTATTATTGTAAACTTTCACAACAAACAAAATATTATATTAAATGAAATCCACTAAGATTTACTTTGATACATGAAAATGGTAAAAATCTTTTTTTATGTATTTTGAGGCAAAAGCAAACGGATTTTAAAATTGTAATCCGCTTAATAAATCCTTCTACACTGCAAACTCTGTAGTTGTAAATGCAACTTTATCAGTACGCAATATAAACAAAGTAAAAGATAGATAAAGAGGTTACGGACAGGTGCGGCTGAGATAAGTGCCGTTATCTGATTGGCCACGGTCATCATCATTCATGATTTAAATCTCACGGAATAAGAAATAAAGGATGGACTTTCTTGATCAGATTAATCCGTTGTAAGCCAGAGGCCAGATATATGCAAGGCACAATTGATTTTATATTGTTTTAAAATTAGCAACACAGAAGCGATTAAGATTTGTATTGCTTTTTTATTGATTAGTGCATTATATTGGGAAGTAAATGGAGTACAATTTAAATTATTGAACAAAAGCAAAGGCAAGCAATTGAACATAAATTGCCTCACTTTGATCAACAATTTTTGAAATACTTCACTATAATAATGTGATAAGTTAATCATAGAAATGTGATGTATTAAAATCTTAACAATAATTTACACAAAACAACTACTGTATATCCATTTACCTCTCATTTACTTCCACACAAGGAAAATGACACCACAATACAGTTCACCGGAACACATTCAACTAAGTTTGTAAATAAACATAGTTAACTGTTTTGTTAGATTATTAAGGAAACGTAAAACTTTAGTAAAACATGCTCTACGAATATTTGCAATAGGTGGAAGATAGCATCAACTATTATTGTCAGCAATGCAAATAATTTTGCAGCCAAAATGTCAAGGCAAAAATCTAAATTCACAGAAGTTTAATACTCTAAAAATAAAAAAATACCACGTTGTCTTAGCATCGTAATCGAGCTCAGAGCAGTGTAAAACAAGTTCTCATTTCAATATAGCTTCATAGTTTATATGTTATACAGCCTAAGGTCAAAACAGGCTGAAAAAAAAAACACCATTATTTCATTTCCTAGTCACGAATAAAGAGATCCAATTTCATTCAATTCTGTTACGTTTTACAAGGAATAGATTAGTGAAATAATGTAATTTGAGCACGCTGCAAGATCGGTTTAAATTACTACGAACGTAATTAGAAAGACCGACGCAAACTTGTACTGGGCGTGCGCAATGTATAACCTACATAACAATTAAATACGTTTGTCAACATAAAACATGAATAACTAATTGTTTTCGGTACTTTCCGGCAAATTTTGATAACAATTCCAAGTGTTGTATTCAAGTTGGACAAATAAAAAAACATAATTGAAATGATGGCGGGCGGCACAATGGCGCGCTCAACGTTTGTTAATAAAAAACAATGAAAATACTCACGCTTGATGATAAAAATCCACACACACTGTAAAATAACACTGTACGAACCAAATATCACCAGATTTGGCGTGTAACGATCAAACAAAACTAATTATTATCGAGAAAGCGTCGCTGAAACACATCGTTTTTCCGGAATAATTGGTATTGCCAGAATTCCAAAAACAAATTCCATGGCATTCCGCACAGGGTTGCCTCATGAGATTATTATAACTACCCAAATATTAATTACTACTTTTCTATAACTAGTGTCCTAACTAGATTTTTATGCGCCATGTACGAGCACCAAGAGCCCTTATCAGGTGGGATTTATAGTCTTGGCCACCTATTTCACGAGTACGCGTGAACACGAGGCTGCGAGCAGATGAGAGTGACTGTTTGTTACTTTGAGGGAAAATGTGAATTTTCCCTTCACTCTGTAGAGTATATTTTTATTATTTTTACATCATCCTAACTAAAATATCAAATAGTTGTTTGTTACTAGGTCCTTTACTTTATGAAAATGACTAATTAATTTTTTTTACAAATAAGGTAAATTAATTTTCTATTTGGCATCACATTTAGTGTTGTTAATTTCTGGATTTTTCCATTATTTGGGGAAAATAAACTATTTGAAACGCAAAATACTTTGATGTCGCAATTTGTTAAGTAATTTATGACTTACCTATGGTTAGTTTAAAAGCATAAGACGAGAAAGGTTCGGTACAGGTAAAAAACACGACGTAAGTGAAAACAACAAATATGTTTTGGTGAATATTTTTATTTATTGTTATTTGAAGTATTTACATAATATTTACATTAATTTTAAATTTTTGGTGAATATAATTTGTGTCATCAATAAAAAATATTCACAACAGCAAAACTATGGGGAAAATGTTTTCAAAGTTTTTGCAACACCTTACATTAGCTGTCACAAAATGTCAAAATAAAATAACCAAAATTACCATGTGCGTTTCAGCGACACACGGTATTTGATCTATAAATAACTAATTTATGTGATTATTGTGCCATGGATTACGTGGTAGGCAGCGTGGCAGCCCTTATTACCGGAAACGTGACACCAAGCAGACCTAGACTGCTGAAAAGAGCCTTAACACCGACAAAACACCAGCCTTCACCTAACGTTACTCCCAAAAGTGAATTTGTAGAAGATAGATCCATATTCCTGTCTCCAAGCATGCAGAAGAAGAAGGCTATAGTCAAGAAGTCTCCCAAGAGGATATTCCAGAACCCTGACCCTGAGGCGACGGAAAATGGTGAGGGAAATACTAGTATATCTAGCCCTAAGGCAGACAAAGTAAAAAAACACTTAAAGGATGATTTAGAAGCTGACAGCCCTAATCAAAGCCTGACTAAGTCACCCAAAAACAAAGGTAACAAAAGAGATTCAACAACAATTCAAGAAATTAACACAAGTGTTACTGAACAGAATGTAAATGAAAGTACTCCTAAAAAGAAGAAAAAGAAACAGAATTCTGAGTCAGATAGCGCACAGAACGTAAGTACTGAACCTATAGAGAGTACAGAAGTTACACCTACAGGAAAAAGTCCTAAAAAGAATAAGCAGAGACGTAAATCTGTAGTAGACGTAGAAGCAAATAAAGAAAATGATAACTCTGAAACACAAACTACTGAGGAAAATACTACAGAACAGAAAAATACATCCAACATCACAGAAACTGCACAAACAAATAACACTACACCTAAAAAGAAAAACAAGAAAAGAAAGAAAAAATCAAAAGCACAAACTGCTCAAAACACAGCCATAGAAGCCACTGAAAATAAAGAAACCACAGCAGAGGAAACAAATAAAGAAAACATTCAAAAAGAAAATCAAGTGACACCTAAAAAGAAAAATAAGAATAGCAAGAAATCAAAAGGACCTCAAAATAAACCAGAAATCATGGAAACAGATGAACCAGTGCCAACTGAAAATCAAGAAGAAAGTGACGATGAAGATATGGATACAAGCAAAGTCAATCCTAACGCAATCACAGATAAAGAGTCAGATTCTGAACATGAGTCTGATGATGAGATAGAATCGGATAATGAGGAAATTAACAAGAAAGTTCTAGAGGAAGAAAAAGCTGATGCTAGCTCAGATGATGAAGAAGAAGAGGAAAAAGTAGAGAAAGTAGAGAAGAAAGAAGTACAGAAGGAAGAGAGTGGAGTAGAGAGAATTACTGAGGATGAGATTAAGAGAACTCTCTTTGTAGGCAATGTGCCTTTTAGTGCTAAATGTAAGAAGGAGGTTAAGAAGATATTCAGCAAACATGGACAAATAGAGACAATTAGGTAAAGGTTTTATTTTCTACCTATAATATATTCACTGACTAATTAAATCTGTACCATGATCTTTACAGCAAACTACTTCAAAATACATATAAAATATAGCAATACTGCTAGCAAGATCTTATAGAATATCCAGAAAGACAAAAAACAATTCTTTACAAGCATTTTTATTTCTTCAGAATATGCACTATCACTACATAATATAAAACAAAGTCGCTTATTCTGTCCCTATGACCCTTTGTACGCTTAAATCTTCACTATGCTACCGATTTTCATGCGGTTTTTTTATCAAATAGAGTTTGTTCCAAGAGGAAGGTTTATATGCATTATAACATTCATTAAAACTGGGAAAATACTGTTACTCCGTGCGAAGCCGAGGCGGGTCGCTAGTTATTTTATATTAATTGATTATTTTTGTGTTTCCAGGATCCGCACAGTGCCCATTAAAGATGGTCGCTACACGCCTAAGCTAGCAGTCATCAAGAATGAGCTCCATCCAGAGAGGACAACTGTCAATGTGTATATTAAGTATGCTGATGAAGCTTCCGTTGAAAAGGTGAATATGTGAAAATTATTAAATTAAAAACAGTGCTGTTAACAGTGTGTGTAAGCAGCAGCTATATAATTAAATAGTCCACTTAATTTAGAGCAACTTTTACTAAGAAAGTAAAAAATTACACTGCCAAAAAAAAGTTATAACCAAAAATGTATTCTTAATTTTTGGTAGTTTTTGTATGTTATCATTATTATTTTTTATTTTATTCCATTTCCGCACTTTATCTAAAACTAAGATGAGTAAGACACATTTGCATATAAACAGCCCATATTTTTTTGCCTGGTGGATGTACAACTCCCTAACCAATTGAGGCGCCAGAGGTGCTTGAATATACTCAGCAGTGCCTGGATTTAAGAAAGTTCGATGTAACTGGTGGTGTCCTCTCTCTAATAATGAACAATTCTATTTGATCAGAAGAGCCAGAAAGTACGAAAATCGAACATCACGATAAGTAATTGAAAAAATGAAATTGAAAAAATCTATAAAATGTTTTATTTGATTTTGCTATAACTTTTTTCTGGCATTATATTTTTTTTTACTTTCGTAACAAAAAATGTTCTGTATGTCGGAGACTGTCATTAGTACGGACACTAAACGTCACGCAAGCGCGCCCTCTGGTGGCGTTTCCGGTGAAGCAACATTTTGGCGCGCTTGACAGAGTCGTGGTGGTCGGCGTGGCGTCGGCGGAGCTCAGTCTTGGTCGAGTCGTCGTGCTGCGCACATCTCGAAACTAAATTTCGTTACGTGTAGTGTACCTAGTGTTATTGTAGTCTTGTAATTTTTGTATTGTAAAGGTTCTTCTAACCTAACAGACAGACATGTGTTGCTGCGGAGTTTGTTCCGCCACTTCTTCTCCCCAGCCAAAACACATAGGAAGTGGCGAAGGGCGGGCGTTTGGGGGCTGTCTTTTGTTCTGACTAATTTGAATAAACGTTTAAGTTTTGAGTTTCTTTGAGTTATCTCTTTGCTTGATTACCCTAACTGATGTCGGACGATAGTGCCATCCTGATGTTTCGCCTATCCAACATATATTTAATGGGCTATCTAGCCACACAGGTCTCGTTCCTGGTGGACATTTGGACCGGAATCGCCCACTGTCCTTTTTCATCTCATTGAAATCTACTTTCAATATAAATTCTAACATCAATCAACATTATTCTTCCAGGCCGTATCAGAAAACAACACGCTCCTCAACGAGAACCACCTCCGAGTGTCCCGCAGCAGCAGCACAGGAGCTGAACATGACCCTCGCTGCTCCGTCTTCATCGGTAACTTACCGTTTGCCATGGAAGATGAAGCATTGAGGGAGAAGTTTGAAAAGTGTGGAGCAATACATTCTGTTAGGATTATTAGGGATAAGAAGACTAATGCTGGGAAAGGTAAGGCTTTATTTATGAAACTCTTTTTCATATTATGTACTTACACTTTAGCTGTTGTTACTGGGGAGTAAAAAGTGGACGTTTTTGGTACTGTCTTATGTAATTCTGATGTCCAAAAAGTGCTCATTTTCCTACTTTGAATAAATGCTATTTGTTTTTTAATTTTGTTTACAAAATATTAAGCTGCTAATACCTAGGCCATACATAGCAGTAGATAAGTAACGTTCTTGTGTTTAAATTAGGTGTTTCTTGTACGTTAAAATCTTGCAAATATTTGGTATGAAATGGTTGTTTCCAAGATCCAGAAACATTTGCATCTGAATTTTTACAATAACGAACTTCATTAAACAGTACCAACTTCATTCCAGGTTTCGGTTACGTAAATTTCGAGTCAAAAGACGGCGTAGAATTAGCACTAGCATTAACAGAAGAAGATCTAACAGTCAAGAACAGAATACTTCGCGTCAAACGATGCACTCAAGTCACTAACAAAAAGAAACCAGTTCAAACCGGTAACAACCAGAATAATCAGCCACGAGGGGGTTTCAAAGGCAATAATAACCAGTTTAGTCAACAGAGAGGTGGTTTTAGAAATAATGATAATAACCAACAAAGGGGTGGCTTCAGAAATAATGATAACCAACAGAGAGGTGGCTTCAGAAATAATGATGGTCAAAACAACCAGCAAAGAGGGAATTTCAGGCCTGGTTTTAACCGGGACAACCAGAGAGGTGATTTTAGATCTGGGAATAACCAAATGAACCAACAAAGGAGTGGTCCTCCAAATCGTAGTAACCAGGGTAACAGTCAAGGTAATAGACAGAGAAATGCAATGGGAGGTGGTAATAATCAGAATAATCAAAGGGGAGGGTTCAATAAGTTTGGTGCACAGAGGAATCAGTCACAGAAAGATGATGAAGGACGCGAGGGAGCACACAGGAGGATCATGAATAAAAGGAAGAATGAGGTAATATACAAGTCTAGTTATTTTTAATATTGATAAGAGCTTTAATAGTTAATCCCTCATTAACTTTCATAAGAATCTGATTAATGTATGTATTAGAGTCAAATAATGGTAGATAGAGAATAAAATAAAAATATATGCAATGTTATGACTAAATCCTTAATTATAATATTTATAGGAAGCAGCAGGCGGCGATGGGCCTCCGAACAAGAAACAGAAAGATATGAGTCAGCCCAGAGAAAAGAAAACCAGAAAGGAATTCGTTGGTATGACTGCTGAAAAGAAAAAGGTAATTTCCATACTTAATTTTTCATTTCCCTAAGTAAAACTTACATTATTGGACAGTAGCATTTGCCTCTTTTACATATGTAAATAATAACGATATCACATTGACACAAATTAACACTTATCGGATCTCAAAAGGAAACTCGACGATATCTGTAACTACCCCCCGATATTTAGTATGAATGATCTGAAAAAGCCATTTGACTGTGTTAATTAAACACTATGCATTATGTTAATTAAATCTATCATTACCTAATAATATTCAACACTCGGACATAATTATTACGTAATATTTTAAAGAGACCAAAAAGAGAGCAACTTTGACCTACAAACATTTTTATTTTGCATATTATTATAGTAGGTGTTCCACAAGGTCGTATGCTGGGTCCTTTACTGTTTTTTTTTTAAGGAATATGTGTCTAATAAAAGTATTTCCTTTTCAGAAACGCAAGGTAGACAAAGGACAAAAGAAAAAGAAGGCTTTAAGCGAGATTTTAACGAAATAGTGTGATGTGATACGGACAATGATTCCAACTGTATGTAACTTATTGTTTTATTATGTTCATTAAAATTTAATTTTAAGACTTACAAAATTTTGGTTTATTGATCTATCTATACTATGTCCAAAATATATTTAAAAATGATCTTATTGGATCCAAAATCGATACACGAATAAAAATTGTGCTATATTCTGATAGAACACGCCTGAGCATTTGAAAGTATGAACTAAAGCTGTTTCACATTACATATTTTTAGGTTGTCTTAGTTCGGCCGCTTTTGCTATAAAAAAGATAAGGCAGCTAACGGACGTAGAAACAGCTAAACTGGTTTATTTTAGTTACTTCCACAGCATCATGTCATATGGCATTTTGCTGTGGTGACGAGCTGTCATTGAATGCAAATTATTTCATCTTGCAGTAGGTTCATTCACTTTCTTAACCAAGCAACAACCAAGGTAAACTTCGGTAAATAAATAAAAGTACAAAAAATATTTGGTACAGTATTTATTGTATAGTTGTCATTACAAAAATGTCAATGTTAGCAAAAATAATCACAGTCTGACACTTCTAAGATACAATAATTAATTCTACATGCAATCGATACACTCGACACCGACCGATTTACACAACTATTCGATGTAACATTTGCTAAGCGACATCTCTAGACCAAAATACATATAAAAAAAGAATATTTTATACAAAACTCCACATATAACTTAAAATCTAGACTCTACCTACCGTTTCTAGACTCCGTAACAACCTAACTTACTGTACATCACTAAAATCTATAAAATGATGTGACCATTGATTTCATCATAGATTTTGAATACCATAAAGTTTGTGTTGCCGTTTAAAAAACAAGATGGCGCTGCCGTTTACTCAATAATTATTATTTTACCAATTTCTCAGTCATATTTTTATATTCACACAGATCATAACAGAGTCAACTTAAAATAATAATCACTAAGCATTTAAAGTTTAAACCAGTTTTCTTTTTATTTTGTTCCAAAAAAGGTTTTTCGAAAAAAGTCCTTATACACCATTATGTTTATGGCACCATCTTATTCTATGGTAACTCGTTTATCAGGTATTTTCAACATTGAATGTCAAAATCTTACATATAATGTCCCTTACCGATGATAGTGATGAATTCCTGTGTTTATTTCGGGATTAGCATATTTAAACATCCTTTATGGACGGAGATTTCATAGTATTTTTGACATTGGCAACACCAAATTTCAAAATGATAGCAACACAGATTATTTAACATAAATAACTTAGGTATCCAAGATTCTTATTCTTGCATTTGAAAAATATCTCCCGAAATAAACACAAGAAAACAAATTAACCCTAAAAAGCGTTGGACCAATCATTATTGCTAACATTCCCGTTAACCCTAAGAAGTAAAACTTGACACTAACGCATAAATACAAGCTACTATTTACATTCCGACTAACAGTCAATTAGCTATAAGAACTAGGTAATTAAAAAATAGTTTTGTTCGATATTTGAGCAAAATATATGTTTATGAGGACTTGAAAGATAAAAAAGTATATCTCACGTAGTTAAATAAGAAATCAGACCAATTTTTCAATTTAATCGTGCTTTTTACAAATTGTAAATTAATGTTCAAAAGATGTAAGTACCTTCAATAGTAAAGTCCTCAAAATCTTAAAAAGTGATCTATTTTATCTGCCATACAATATTAGACTTTATGGGCACTGCATAGATTACTTTTTCAGTTACATATTTGGAAAGCAAGTCGTACACTGCCGACGTTTGGTGGTAACAGACATAAGCGTGAAATAGGCATTTCATAAAAACGCCTAGTTTTTTTTTCTCTCGATTTTTTTGCATTTTTTATTTTTTTCCACAACTTATTTTTTTTATTCGACAGTGTACTGACTGACTTTGTGTCTCCCTTCACCTTTTAAATGAAGAAATAGATACTGACTATAGTAAAGGCGTGGTCCGTGAATATATAAGTACTATCGTAAGCTGAGTTTTCATAATAATTTACAAATATTCGTGATTCTTTTGTTTGATCATTTATTGATTGAATTGAAATTGACCTTTAATACAATTAAAATGATGTTATGATAGCTCACGATAGTAAAACTTCATTTTTAAATGCTACTCTAAAACAGATACATTTAGAAAAATCTAAAGGACGGACTTTAGTCGTCTAGCGACTTTCAAATAGCGGACCAGTGCCTTATTGAGCAAATGCAATGGCAAACTAGTTTCTTTTGAACTTCAAAATGGTTAACGTGACGATTAGGAATAAGGCTATCCAGGCTAGGGTTGATACAAAGCCCATGTAGACCTCAGGGTCTGTGATAGGCCACCCTCGGGTCAGGATAGACCGGAGGGAGTTGGTGGCGAGAGTTAAGGGTAGGCAGAGGGACACGTATCGGAGGACCCAAGGCATGCCCTCGATGGGCCAGATGACTCCACTCAATAGGAGCGTGGGGTAGAATGAACCGAGGGCCAGTTGGATCGCGTTTCGTTCTAGCTCGCAAGCTGCAGATATTACGAAGCCGAAACACATGCCGCAGAGACCTGGAAACAACAATATTATGTTAATTAAATTCGGTTGAAATCAAACATTTTATGATTAATAATAGGTACCTTGTGAATCAAAATGGCATACAGACGTTATGACATCGGTATATACAACCTTGAAAAATATTCAACAAAAAAGAAAAATTTGCATATTGACTTTAAAATCTACGATTTTTTTGTTCCTTAAGAACTGGTACTATGATGACCCATAGCTACGTTAAATGACAGCAAAAAAAAACACATTTTCCGAGAATATTATCGTAATTCCATGAAAAACGATGCGTCATGACACGACAATTATGTACAGACATTAGCTAATGAGTAGAAAAACTACTGTAATATCATTACTTGGTCACACCGGTCGTTAGAGTATTATGTGCAATATACCAGCGTAAATACTGTGATTGCAAAAACAAAACGTCATTTAATAGGATCACTTGAGGATGATAATATGTTAGGATACTCTGAGAACCTATGTTTAGTCTCCATGTAATGATTGTGATGACAATCCATTTAGCTTTTGCCTTCGATCAAGAAAGCTGGAATATTATTATTATTTAAAGAGTTTCTTGTTCGGTTCATTTCCATAAGACCTCCGTTTTGGAGTTACTCGTGTGTAAAATTTCACGAGAACGCAGAAAGGCCTAGTTGGATTTGGAATTACAACTATTGAATTCTCAATCATTCTATCCTGCCATCATATTGCCATTCTTAATTTGACCCTTCCTTTTCACCAAGGAGGTAATCCTACCTCATTACAACGATACTAAGGTTATCAGCCTTTCTAATTTCTACCAAAAAAAAATAAAGTTAAAATGTTAACTTACCCTGCAACAAAGTCAGCATAATAACAAACACGATATTGCCATTATTCTTGACGCCGAAAACGGAGATCATGAATATGAGCACGAGAGCGGTCTGCCCGCACATGACCACGAACTGGGTGACCACGTGAGAGAACAGGATCTCCCCGGGAGACACGCCGGCGACCCACGACCTGTCCAGTAGACCCTCCATGCGTTCCACGATGAGGGCTGATGATGTGAGGGCGACGGCTAAGAAGAACACGATGCTGGAAGAGAAAGGGGTTTTGGTTAGAATTGGAGATCTTTTTGGGTGATTTGACGGATTTTAGTATGTGTTTGTTCATTGTGATCAGAGAGAAGATGCCTAGTTATTGTGGTGTACAAGTTTTGCATTGTGTAGCTCTTACTTATTTTCTAGCTGCATTTTTTTTTTGATAGCCGAATTTATCGAAAACAAAATCGAAAATCGAAATTGGTACCTGTCTGAAAAATTGTCTCCTTAGCTATGTATTTTAAAATCAATAACTAGATATCAATAATTTCAGACATTAATTACATTTCCTAACTCTAAACCAATGAAAGGTCTTAAAAAAGTTCGGAAACAGTGTAAAGCTAAGTAACTTACGTCAATATAACTCCTGGCGCGACGAAGTCAGTGAAGGAGGGGTTCTTGTTGCCGTAGATGGGGTCCATGAAGTCGATGGGGATGTCTCCCAGCTTCGGGTTGTAGTGACATGTCTCTAGCAAGTCCTGACACAAACATGTTCAGATTTAGGATCAAGATATTCATTTGTCGATGATTAATTAATGATGATAAAGTCTTTAATTGTTTAGGTTTCTCAATCAGGAAACTTAACATTAGTTTCCAGGCTGTTTAATCAAAGTCTGCGGTGATGGATGATTAGGTTCAATTAATTGTAAGGAACGCTTTTTACTTTTATCATAAACTGAAGACTAACAGTCTCATATATCCTTTATGACAAAAAGCCATTAAAGCCATTAGGATGCTGACACAGTCAAAGGATGCTCATCTTTTCTGAATTCATCAGATGATGACCATCAGGCAACTATGACCTTTACTGGAGACTAGTTATTATTACTTATTCCTTTTGTTTCTCTGTGTTATTCTCGGTTTACATTACTAGATCCATTGAATAATAATTACCTTAGCAAAGTCCCTGTAGGAGAACTGTATGTCTCTGTTGAGCATGAGACCGATCTGTTGGTTGGACATGTCGAGCCACACTTGCACCTCCGACGATGTGATGGTCTCGTTGTCAGCCGTGTCCGCTGTGGATTCACGTGTTTATTGTTAGAAACTCAACTTTATCGGAAAATCGAGGCCGTTAATGTTGTCGATCTGCTTTTTCCAAATCCTCCAATTTGCTTTCCAGCAAAGCAATTTTTGGATCATTCTTTTTTCCATTACAATTAGGGAGACCATCAAAGGACCTCCTATTAGGTAATGAAGTGACAGAAAATTACAGATTCTTCAAGAATTATCTTGAGTTGTTAGTTGATATGTTGTAATAGCTCGACTTCTATCGATCTGAAAAAAAACTTATCTATGTATCCAAAACTCACCTAAAGCCAATCTCGCAACAAGCGAATCAGTATAATTCTCATTGAAGTACAGCGCTCCCCACGCCTCCCCATCCTCGACCGCTCTTAGAGCATCCGTCAAGTTCGCATAGTACTCCTTTATAGTGTGGTTGTTCAGATTATCCAGGTAGCGACACGAGAGGTTCTTCATGGAGCAGGACGCGTTGTAGGGACAGTAGCCGTCTAGGATGTGCACGTCGTCGTTTACTATGGCCTGGGGAGAGAAGTAAGTTGGAATAAGTCTATTGTTAGGATTTGACACTTTTGCAAGTTTTCATTTCGTTTTGCCTTTTGAAAGAAGAAGTTGTTTCTTCATCACTGCTAATGGTTGAGCTCGTCATGACATTTCTATTAAAGTTTGACATAAGGGTCGAATTGAAAATCTAACCCATTGTCAGATTTATGTAATAGTCTTACTACTTTGAATACTAAACGCTTACAATAAATGAAGACATTTTCGGTCGATGTTTCCACCAGTCTTACCAAGGGCATCTGGTTTGAGGAAGTCGGGTAGGCAGTCGCTACAAGTAAAACACTGGTATGTAGGTACTGAGATTGGAGGCCGACCCTTATTATATACATAGTTGGGAAAAGGCTATTCAAATGATGACCCCTAAAATTGTTTCGCTACTTTGACCAATACTCAAGTAAAAATGAACTCCCATCCATCAACTTACCAGCTTCAACCCGCTCGGATCCCGTCCAATAGCGAGACAGAACAGTATGACCTGCATGACCGGCAGCACGAAGATGAACAGCATGACGCCAATGTTACGCCACATTCGAAGGAAGTTCTTCTGAATCAGCGCCTTTATCTTTCCTCGAGATGTGAACTGGAAGGGAGATAGAGAGGAGATTATTATTAGTGTAATATTGGTAGGACTAATATAAAGTTGTATGTGGTCTTCTGTGAGAGTTTAAGGGGAAACGGATTTTGCTTCTTCTTTCTATCCTGTACCCAAGTTATTTGTGGTCGCAATATGTTTTCCGCTTCCATTCTCTGTCAGTCGTCATTTTAACATTCACTAGAGGAAATGTATTATCTACAATTCTACAGGTTAAAATTATGATGGCATTATCACCATTATTTTCCTAAGTTGCAAAAATTTTAGTCTAACTAGATCCATCTATGCAGAAATATTTCTACGAAACTCGTACTTGGTCATTATCAATACATAAGTTAATTTGCTACGTGTGTTGTATAAAGGCAATACTTACATTGAGACAGTCTCCGCAGTCCTCGCAGTCAGGTGTCACGTCTGTCACCTTGCCAGTAATCTGAAACGTGATGAGAATCGTGTTAGTACATTCTTATATCAGTCTAAAGTCCAAGACTTCTATTCAATCTTTAGGTGATCGGCAGTAGTTATAAGCAGATTTTCTTTATCATAAGTTTAAAACCAAGAAGATGAAACAATTAAATATTCTGATACGTCTTTTCTTACATTGAAGTTTTCTTTATTAGAGTTCATCTTTTGGAAGTGTCCATATGGGCTTCTAGGTGCAAGACAGAAACATATCTTAACTTCAATTTAAGACCAAATCAAAGCTGATGGAAGACAATATTTCCGCTACAAAACATCAAATAGAATAGAAGAGATAGCCTAACACTCAACATGTTCTTTTATATTATTATGTCTTTATTTTTATATTATTAGAAGGTAATTTTATATTCGTAAAAATAGAATCTCAATCCTCAATACTTACATCACCATTAGACCCAGCTCCATGGTCGACAATGAGCACCTCTTTACTCTGATGGAAGACGAGCCCCACAACCTGAGCATCCTCAGCCGCATAAGGTGCTTCCTCCCTCTTCGACATCTTGTTAAGCCCTAGGGCTCCGCCCGTCACGTTCAGCTCGACAACTTGATTGGCCTGGCCTGGAAGAGAATTTACGTTTTGTTGGCTAGGTTGCTCCACTGAAAGTAAAGGGTTCAAGACTTTAGACTTCGGTAGCTGATACCTTAGTTAATCTAAAGTGCGAGGTGTGTTTGTGCCGTGTGTAATGATTTTATGTGGTGTTTTTTAGGTGCAGTGCAAGTGGTGGTGTATGCAGTGCCTATTAAGGTAACGTGATGGTGTACGTGGAAGATAGCTTGTGGATAAATCCAGGACCGGGTGTATGGTATAATGTTTGAAGGTGCTGAAGTGCTTGAACAATCGAGGGCATATCTTAGAAATAGTTTCCTATATAGGATCTCCTAGGTTCATTTCTAGATGTAACATTAGTAAAATTATTGCAATGTAGGTATGGCGTTGTTTCCGAGGTATGCGATAGAGGTACGCGAATGGTTCGATTGCTATATCTTTGGCCACATGCTCCATCGCATTCCATTGAAAAATAGGTACCTAGGTATGTTCTACATAATCCAAACTCCTAAATCCCTAGTTTTAAATAGTTTAAATAAATTATGTATCCGGTATTTTAACATCCATACCTAACTGTTGTCTACTTTACATAGCATCCTAAGTTTTTATTGTTAGAAACAAAGCAATGTTTCGCTGTCACATGCAATGAGCTAGAACTGCACGTGGCTACTCCGTGGCTCTGAAGGAGAGAGTGGCTACTTGTAGTTACACTTGAGTGGTTAACTTAACTCTGTTGTTTCATGGTGTATGATTGGATAGTATACGGTGTTTGTTTTTATGAGTTATTCCCAATTTGTCATTAGTACCGATTGGTCACCAACTATTTTTTCCATACACCAAGTCCCAATTGGTCATTCGAACAAAATAAATAATTTAATATTTAAATTTTGAGTTCCGATTCGTCCCCCGCATAAAATTTCACGTATCAGAGTACCGTCAGAAATAAAAGGGTTAGAAGAAATTTTAAATGAAAAACTTCGATGTAGGTAAAGGTATAGCTCTCATATAAATATAATAAAATTTACATTAAAACACAGGTGAAGACAACTTGGGCATTTTATAAACCCGAAAATGTGACTCGATACTTTTTGTGCCGGTAACAAAAGTACCAGGGGCCCATAACTAGCAAAGAGATTGTATACATAAAATGATGAATGATGGTGTAACTGACACTCTTGACTGCTATACTCCTGTAAGTTATGCGGTCCTAGTACACGGTGGGCAGTTCCATGGACACTCGTTGATTGGTATATTACTCATCTGATTTATGCGATCCTGGTATTTTGGTTTTGGCCGTGCGGTGTGTAACGCCGTTGAAATCGCGATTTTATTTAATAGCGTCTTGCCATATTCGGAAAAAAACATAACCAAAATAAATAAAAAAAAACATATTACAATATTGTAAAGCTTATCTTGTTGACAGTACTTTTTACAAAATAAAGTACGGATGACCAATTGGGACTAAGCAAAATAAAATATTTTATTGAATGACCAACTGGGACACGTTTTTTATGGATGCCAAATCACTAAAATGACGAATCGGGCATAACTCGTTTTTATATGTGCTGAAGGTAGTTTCCTAGAAGCATTTGATTATTTCATAGTTTCCTAGCATACGGTTTTCTATAGTTTCCTTTAACCAACTGATTACCTATCTGGTGGTTTACATGTGTATAGTATTTCCAAATTGGGCATGTATGGATACGTAGCAGTAAAAGTAGGTAAAGTTTCGGAAAGTATCCTATATTTCCATCGATGTAAAGTTAGATTTCAAACGACTTTAGGTCCGGAGTTCACCTAAGTGAGAGTTCTATATTTCACTAATGTGTGTCGGTAATAGAAGACGAGCACATTGACGCCTAAAAGCAAGAAATGCATTGCTCATAAGGACAATTAAAATTCATAATTCCACAAGAAAAACTTGAAATGAACCTGACCCAAAAACCAATGCTACAATTCTCCGCAATAGAAAACAACTACTCAACCAAGAGGCTAATTTACATAATTAAACGTAACTTATAATCACGATCATGGACAATAATAAGAAAACCCAGGTGAATCAGTTCACTAAACAATGGATTGCCTTGATCTAACAATTTCCCATACAAACGTCAATATAAGTACCTAGGTACCGCAACACTAACAACTAGTCGTTTTCCCGCGGTTTCACCCGCGTCCCGTGGGAACTACTGGCTGTACAGGAATAAAATGTAGCCTATGTTACTCGGGAAGAGTGTAGCTTTCCAACAGTGAAAGAATTTTTCAAATCGGTTCAGTAGTATCGGAGATTTTGGGGTACAAACAAAGAAATGTTTCCTCTTTATTACGTTAGAATAGATTATAATAGTATAGATTAGTTAATTAATTAACAGAGCAATTTCTTATTAAAATAAAATAAGGGTCGGGGTTAAAGGGGCTGAACTGTTTTAAATTTTACTGAAACAAAGAACTTTTACAGTATTTTTGGTAACCGATTAGGTACCTTACTATTTGGGTGTGCTAGTCAGACCATGTAGTTAATGAATGATGCTGAATTAATGATTGTTTTGAATTTCTAATTGTCTGTACCTACGCTACTTAGAATTTTATCTAAATAATGAAATCTAAAATGTTATAATTATGTTAGAACCTTTTGTAATAAACACTTAGTTATATTGTGTGTAAAAACTTTTTTTATATTTAATGATTCAAGTGCAAGTTACAAAAACAAAGAACTTTATACAATTAAATAACAAACAATAATGCACCAAACATGTTTAGTATCTCACAAACATACCGCTTCGCATACAAAACGCTTATTAGACATATATTAAATACGCCATCAATAGAGTGATTTGGTTCCTCTTACGGCACAAATAATGTTGTCCTTACACTATTCGTCAATGACAATGTACAATGACATGGGTTTATAACACAGAGGAAGGAAAGGTAGCAGAGATTCTATAAAGAAGGTAGGTCAGGCGCCTTCTTGTAGGTCAAGCAACGGACGGCGTGATCTTAGTTACTTGACTAACGAGAAGTTCGGATTTGCAAAATTAATCTGTCAAAGATTGGCCTTGATTGATTGGTGATTTTATTTTGAAAATAACAGGCGGGTTGATAGAAGGACGGAAGGGGCGGAGCTAGTAACGTTCCTCGTTCCCCGAATGCATTTTGGCGCGCTACATTCTTGGGAGATTTTGCGTTATGATATCTCAGCTAGTCATTTCGTTCTCCATGGCTCTGTAACATTACTATTCCTTGAAATATGTCTCTATTTGTCATCCTTATTATAATGAAATAATAATGATTTATGTTCGAAAGATCATGTTAAATAGATGCGTGGTAAAAATTTATATTTTTTATATTTAACCGTCATCGTTTCGAGGAATATAAGTGTTTGCTATTAGTCATTTAGTTGTATACTAAAGGTTGATCGACCTGAGTTCCAAAGGTTATTGTTTATGCAAGTCATTGGGTGATTAAACTGAAATCTAATTAAACAACGTTCAAATATATATTTGCTATGCACTCTGAGGACCTATAAAACCGCATTTTATTACCGACTTTTTTGTACGGTAGGACATCCCTATCAAATATGGTCAGGTGTTAAAATTATTTAGAGGTACCTACAGTCATTCTGTTGCCTTCTTAAACCCCAGTAGGTACCTATAAGACATTTTACAATAGACCTACGCAG
Organism: Helicoverpa armigera; assembly: GCF_030705265.1. Taxonomy (NCBI): domain Eukaryota; kingdom Metazoa; phylum Arthropoda; class Insecta; order Lepidoptera; family Noctuidae; genus Helicoverpa; species Helicoverpa armigera. The sequence goes on along the minus strand of NC_087140.1, from coordinate 9,922,322 downwards.
TAGACAGTTCATTAAAGACACACAAAGTTAAACTATTGATTTTCTCCTCATGAATAATTTACCCTTGACCACAAAAGACCTTTGACCCCCATTCTCGAAGATGGGCAACTAAATAGAATTACCGTTTATGACGAAAATAATTCTCTGAACAATAGTAGCCGTGTTTACGACTGGACCTTGCATTGTGCATCGATTTCGTAAGGCCGAGCGAACACGCAAGGCGTGTAGTAAGTAGCTAGTGATGGGCGGTGTCGATAAAGCCGAATTTGGCTTACGATTCGGCTTGCCGAATTTTTCATATGGTAATATGTTTTTGGGAGTGACATGTTTTAAAAGTACTTTTAATTTATTTCTTTTTAGTGATTGCTGTGCGTAAAAAATATGAAAGTTTGAACTACTCATTTTTGTATGGAACGTTCAATAAACAATTTGACTGTCTTATATAAGTAACTCCACGACTTTTAGATATGTATTTATGTAGCACAGATAAATTAATTAATTACTTTCATGAAATTCTGTTTTTTTTTGGCCGAAAACTTACGCAACTAGAATATTTCGTCCATCTCTAATAGAAACATTAACTTGTAAAGCAATGAAGTTATTTTGCAATAACAACTGCAATACTACTAGATAGAATTAACATAGTTTACGATGTAAATGTATGTTTTACAACTTTCGGAAAAAATATTAGAATAGATACATATGTATTTGACATTATATTTCAGTCATAATTCGGACATAAATCACATAATTGTATCATCACCGTTTCACTCGATTCTCGATGCAACTACTTCCCGTACCAGAAGAATAGTAGCGTATTTTGTTAACTATAAGCCATTTTGCCCATTTTTATCAAAATTCAATTGGTAGATTTTGTATGAAAGAGGAACAAACTCTCGTTTATGATATCGGTGTACCTTTTACTTTATAGACTTCTTGGAATTCTCTGTGAAACCCTTTTCAATAATCTGCAAAATATGGGCGGCCGTTAGGTATTCTTGGTAATATGGCGAGCGTTGAACCTTAATCACGGCCATAACATAAGCATGTGATTTGAAGCCTCATTAATATTTTACAACCGCACTTTAATATAGCTTGGAAATGTGACCAATTTTATTGAAATTGGTCAACAACGACTGGCAAGTAAGGAGACTTGCAACTTCGCGTGTTAAAGTCGAATTACTTATTATGCTAACTAAATAATTGGGATTGTTACTCAGTTTGTAGTACAAGGTCTTATATAGAAACAGTCGAGTATATTGAGATCTTTTTAAGAAATACTCTTAAAAAGATATTTCTTGGAGAAATCTGGACTATCATGGCATCCTATAGTGTCGAGAAATAAAAATGGCAGATGAAACTGCTACTTAACACTTAGACTATGAACCTAATAAAATATTTATATTCGCAATTAATGGATAATATTCATAAAAGTATGAAATCGAATAAACTAATAAACATACAGAAATCAATTGCACAATATGGGTATTTAAAAATTGAAAAGCAAAATTAATACTTTCTAAAATATTAATGTGTATGATATTTCATAAGATTTTCAATAGTTTCGTGTATCATTAATCAGTGTTACATTATTTTATCTTCAACTAAACCTGACGCACAAATTTCAATTAAGTTACAAAGGAGTAAGAATGAGTGGCGTTCTTATACCTATCTTTAGCAAAGAGGAGGCATTTGTCTGGCTTGAAGTCATCATACCAGTATTTTACAAGGAGCGACTGCCTATCTGACCGCCTCAACCCAGTTACCCGGGCAACCCAATACCCCTAGGCAAGACTAGTTTTCAGACTTACTGGCTTCCGACTACCCCATCGACTGCCAAAGATGTTCAATGACAGTTCAAAGCCGGCCTCCGGTTGTTTACATTCTTCAAGTTTGTCCCCAACCCCAATAGGCAACAAAACTATAAATTATAACGCAACTATGCGATCATAAACACGTGAGAGTTGGAAACATGAGTTTACGTTCGATAACTATTTGAGTGGCCGATAATAATGTTTATAGGCGTTTACACAATGAAGGACGCAGAGGATTGTGAGAAAACCCTGAGCGCGTTTGTTACCTAACTATTATGACATGAGTATCTTCATTCAATATCAGCTATATTTGTTACATTGCTAGAGAAATGTAAGAGGCATTATTGTTAATTATCACGATTACTCATGTGAAGATTTATTGATTTTGAGACTGAGCTAAATTTCTTGTTCCTGTCCTGTTCCCAAGTTATTCATCATAGGCGCAATATGTTTTCCGCTTCCAACTGTTATGCTAACATTCTCTCTTCTTTTTCACTGCCTTCAACTATCATATTACAATTTTGCAAAGGCACAAAAGACGATGCCTACATCACTACTAGGTACCTACCTATGCCGTTTGATTCTAAGTACCTCGTCGGCCTATTCACTGTCCGTCAATGGTTACAAATGAATGAAACCCCAATATCAAATCAAACAAATCCGCAACCAATTATCCTAATGCCTAGTGATGTTTTGACAGGTGTCAACTAAACACCAAGTTCACATCGTGCGCTATAAATATTGATAGTCCACGTGGGAACAGCTGCCTCATTTGTTATGGTCCCTTCATGCAATTATTGTATCATTCATTCATTAAGCATGGGAGATGTTACATTATCAATGTTTCAATTTTTATCGATAAACTAAGCTATGACTTTATGTCCTTCCCTAGCATATTTCTGTTGACCAAATGGGTGATTGATGAAAATAATAATCACTGACTATTGGATAAAGTTGATCCGTGTTTAGTAATACGACCCGTTATAAACACGGAGTAATTTTAATCCAACTTTGAACCCATGAAAATGTATGGTTATTCCTTTCTTATTCCTTTAATACGTCTTTATTAATAAAAGAGTAAGATCACTGAATTCATGATTTTGTGCATTGTGCGATCAATCTAATCGTTTGTGAGATCATTAGCCAGTGAGACAAAGTATGTTACAAAATGCGTGTGATGTGTTGTGCCAGGTCAAATATATGTATGTGTTAATTACCTTGCTTCCTAGACAGCTTGAGGAACACATCTTCTAAGGATATGCAGCTGTACATCTGTAGTAGTGCCTGTGGTGACTCCTCGGCCAGGAGACGACCACTCCTCATTAGACCAATCTGGAAGAAGAGATATAGTAAGGTCTTTGAAGAAATTTATAAATATACATAGTATTTTGTGCACGAAGACAGATAGAATGATGATGATGTCCGCCTAGCCGATTGTCAGCCAGGGCGGCTTTTCACATATAAGGAGATCACAGACAGATATATTATAGTGCATACGCATTTGGGCAGACGCAGATGCTCTTATAGCCCGATGGGATAGTAACGCGACACGACCGGAGAAAGATCAGGCACCGGACCGACTTTAAAGTGCTCTCCAATGTACGGGGACGAAGATAGATAAAATAATGTAAGAAATTTCAGAACTTGATCTGTTCCTATTTAATTCGAAGTTTATTGGCGTGAACTATAACTTTATATTCTTGTTTACAACGAAAACATCAAGCATCTACATAAAATCTAAAGTCATTAACGTGGTTTAATAGCCATTCCACCGTAACTAATCAGATAATCACGTAGAATAATTCTCATAGTTTTTGCCAATAACGTCAAAATATGAAAAAAATGTTTATGATATGTTTTTGTTTTGTTTCTATCTTCACTTATAATACCACAAGAGCTTCAAAATTATCGGGTATTTCCCGATAGGTTCGTTGCAAACAAATGAAGGAGTCAAGTTTTTCAGGTTAAAAAATGATTTTTCCTGAAAAACTTGACGACTTTATTTGTTTGCAGGGAACCTTGAGGGAAATGCCAGATAATTATGAAGCTCGTGTGGTATTCGGGAGATTATTTTTCCGTCCCAAATGTCGGCCACAACCTGTCAGTTTGACGTAGCAACGACCAGAGAAAATATTCAAAAAATTTTCACTTATAATACCACAAGAGCTTCAAAATTATCGGGTATTTTCCGATAGGTTCGTTGCAAACAAATGAAGGAGTCAAGTTTTTCAGGTTAAAAAATGATTTTTCCTGAAAAACTTGACGACTTTATTTGTTTGCAGGGAACCTTGAGGGAAATGCCAGATAATTATGAAGCTCGTGTGGTATTCGGGAGATTATTTTTCCGTCCCAAATGTCGGCCACAACCTGTCAGTTTGACGTAGCAACGACCAGAGAAAATATTCAAAAAATTTTCAGTATAATACCATGTAGGTTGTACCACGTGACGTCGAATGGTGCAATTCTATTGGTCGATATTTGGGTCGGAAAAATAATCATTAGAAACTGTAGTCCATTAGGAAATATTTTATCTAATAGTGTGGTTACTATTACTACATTACGTTCTATGGGTGTGACAGAAAATTACCATACATCAAAAGTAAAGCGATTTTTTCTTTTGTTGTTGATTAAAGAGAGATGGAATGTACATGGAAACTTGAATGGTACAAGTGGTCATATTTGAGTAAGTAGATGTAAAAAAATCTAGTCTCATCATATGCCTTGTCGATCTGTATTATCATTTTTAACATTTCCTGTTTCGGAAACCTGAATTTTGAATTTAAGTTTGACGTCATATTTTTGTTTTTTAAGCACCAAATCGGCTCAGAAATCTAGCTGTTGACATTTTCAATTCAAATTCTCTAAATTAACAAAAAATATATACCTATTCAATGAATTCTTGATAGACTTGTTTTTACATCGATTTTCTTGATCAAGTTCACAACGGTTAAGAGAAGTCTAATTTATCTTCTATCATAACTTCATTCTTTTTTTCCAAGTCTTTATTTCCACCATCAGGTAGAAATAGCTCTAATTCTACAGTTGACTCTAAACATCATTTATTACAAAATAAAAATATATAAAAACAGTTGAACGTAGTGAACATTATGCGTACGATATGCTAATGTTACGAGGAAGTCTATGGTCCACCATTAGTAAGTTTTTTGATACGAAAACACGATTTTTTCAAGGAAACAGCATTCCGGAAATATTTTGTATAGTATGTGTAGCTGTTGGTTTCGTTTGCTTTACACAATACTAATATTGTAAGAGAAAAAAGCTTTTTTTCTTGTAAGTTAGCTGTAGATAATCTCCACAAATAAATAGCGCTAATTCTGTGTATGGAATTCTTGTTACTTAAGTCCTTGTGATAGAATTTATTAATATTCTTTACAAGGTTAAGGTAACAATTGGTTAATAATAAAATGCTTCATCAATAACGTATGAAAAAAACAAATATTTAGACATTTAAATATTTTATTTCTATCGTTATTATATGACAAGTAACATTGACTCGAACCTTCAACTAAGATTAACAAAAACTACAAGATTTTTTCTCAAAATTTTGCAATTTTTTGCTATTTTAACATAATGTTTACATAATACCCGTGACTTTTTTGTTACCTATATCAGTAAAGTCGTCATATTTTTGAAAATTCTAGCTACATATTTGTAATTTTTTTTATATATTTTTGTGATTATATAACTTGTTCTTAAACACTCAGATGTATCCGGTTAGATTGTTAGCTAACTCCAACGTATTTGGGAAAAGACTAGGCAGTTGATGACTTGTTCTAGTACATCTTAGATAAATATTATATGAACACGACGAGCTAAGACAAGATATGCGACAATGATGATGAAGATGTGTGACTTTCATGGAATCATTTACATAAGTTCTTTCAAAGAAATACATAGGTACACATCATTAACTGAGTAGTTAAAGATGAAAAAATTAACCTGAGGTAACCTAAAATTAAGTCTGAAATCGCCAATCCACCTTGGGCAAGCGTGGTGATTAACGCTCAAACCTTCTCTGTATAAGAAAGTGGCTTATATCCTACAGTGGGACATATAAAAAGACTGATGATCATCATCATTATCATCTTCCGAGCCTTTTGCCAACTATGTTGGGGTCGACTTCCAGTCTAACCGGACGTAGCTGAGTACCCCTTTTTAAAAAAGCCTGATAATGAAACAAACTAAAGATAGGTTACTCACACAATGCGCCTGCCGAGCTTCTTCAATATAATGCGTTGTAATGATGACCGTCTTGTCTCCCGAGCTGGTGATGCGAACAAGATGCGTCCAGATGGACTGGCGCAGCAGTGGGTCCACCCCCACGGTGGGCTCGTCGAGGATCAGCAGTTCAGGGTCGTGCATGAGGGCTACGGCGAAGGAGACTCGACGTTGTTGACCACCGCTGGGGAAGAAAATTGGTGATTAGTATTTTAATATGAACTTAGATTGGTGTCGTATTTTTATGACAGGGAGCTGAAAATATGAAAAGGATTCTAAGTATCATAATATATATTGTAGTACCTACAGTCACACCTAATATATTATTTCTTATTGCACTCACAGAAGAACAAAATTACCCTAAAAGTATTGCCAGGCTAGCGTTGTTACTGTTTTTAAAAAGAGTCTATAGAATCCATTGAGTTTTTTGACTAAGACAGGCTATGGAGGAAAGACTAATTAACCAAATATTATGGACATCGCATCATCATCTACAACAACATAGTTTTTGGAACCGGTACTAAATGATTCATACCAGAAATACCCATTACTTAATGCATCAATTAATTATACTAAAATCAGAATAAGGTGAACGATCAATGCGTTTATTAGTCCCAAATTAGGATTAAGGACGGATATTTAGGTAGCCATGGAAAAATCCAATGCAACGGCCAACTCGACTTGGGTTTTTTGCAAAACATCGAACCTAAAATAAGATCAAAGTAGTTTTATTACCGCGGACTTTTCGCCTGACTACTCGTGAAGAAAACCCTTTATTGACTGAACCTTCTAGGGAAGCATAATATCTTTTATTTAAGCGTCATAAGGGCAAAGCAAGAAAGTGTTTTTCTTAATACATTATCAAAAAGGAACCTAGTCGTGGTTAGGCGACAGTGTCCCCGATAGTACATACATAAACGCCTTTCTTATTTCTAAAAAAAGTGAAACGTTACGCAGATATAGAGGTATTATGATTATACAAACACAACGTAACGTGTTACTCAATCGTTATCTCGATTGTGATGTCTCGTCTCTGTAATCGATTAAATTCTTCATCTACATCACTACATACTACTTCATAGAAGTAATTTTACGAGTGAAAGATTCGTTCGACTGATTAATGATTTTGCACGCTCATAAAACGTTCCTATACAGCTGAAAAAAATGGTAAGATTACATTGTCAATACATTCACATTATCTAAGGATGTTCAATTGGTCTTTTTCCTACTGTTTTGCTTCCAGTCTCAAGGGGCTTAGCTGGGTACCAGTATTTTACATGGAGCTCTGTCCTCAACCCATTTACCCGGGCAACCCGATACCGCTTGGTAAGACTGTTTGTCAGACTTTCTGGCTTCTGACTACCCTTAACGACTGCGAAAGAAGTTCAAATGACAGCCGGAACCCACCAATTTAACGTGTGTTGCTTATGAAAAGTCCTCTATAGCCCAGCTCATTTAAAAAATACTGGTTTTTGGAAAACTTCGACCTATCGCCAATTAAGATCTTCGAGAAACATAGCAAAATAAATTATCCCAAACAATAACAATATCTCGTGCTACAAAACAGTAAAGTCATATGAGATTTCACCTTTCGAAAATTTGTCTAACAGCCATTGTCGAACGTATTGCGAAATGTGATTGCGCAATATCATGACTTTTGAATCTGTCTAATGAAAGACGCGATTCAAATGAAGTTATTTTTGATGTGGTAGTTATAGATTAATAGACTTTCATGGCATTTATTTTGGAAGGTATGTTTTTTGTAACGCCTGAAAATGCCCATATAGGTGTAAGTACTTAACAAATCCTGATATACCATTACAAGATTCCAGATTACAAGATCTTTTGTATTGACGTTCGAAAAGTGCTGATTTTCAGCCTACTTTGAATAAATGACTTTTGATTTTGATTTTGATTTTCAAGAAAATAAATATTTTTAATTTGACTTTGGGTAAGACAGGCAAGACGATGAAATAATATAGTGCATAATTCGCTATGATGTTTGACATTGCTTATATTGTTTATAGACCTTTCATGACCAATCAGGGCAGAAAAAGCGTTTTATTTACCGTTGAACAATTCTATATCTATAAATAAGAAAATACTTCCTGTTCAGTTCACAATGACCAGCACATAATGCATATTTAGGTAAGAAAACCTTTATCGGTCAAGCACCCGTCCCCGTCGAGCCTTTATTTAATGCAAGTTTTTTTACGCATATAATAGTACAATAGAATGTTTTTGTCTACAAGTACCAATAAACATAAACATCTATAATACGAACTGGGAACTCCCAGTTCATTGGACTGTGTAAAAACACAAAACACCGTTGATTCTGAGGCTGTTTTAATAATATGCTGGTTGCTAGCTAGCATGGTTTTACAGGCGTCCCGAGGGAACTACATCCAGAACTCGGATAAAATATAAATACAAATGACAGGATAATATTGGATAGATATATCCACGTTCGCTACTTGTAAAATACTGGTACACAGCTGAATCCGGTGAGACTGGAAGCCGCCGACCCCAGCATAGTTGGGAAAAGGCTAGGCAGGTGATGATCTATATCTACGTTCATGCTCAGACATTAACAAGTACCTCTTATCAAAATTTGAAAGTACTGAAATATCTTTATGTCGTCATAACTATTTCCTTAATATGAATATGCTTCTTGTTAATTTCCTTATAAGGTTATTAATAAGATTATCTCTTGACGCAACTATATAGCTTTAGTTAAAGGAAAATATCGTGGGAGCGCAATTCGCCGAATTCACAAAAAAAAAAACCTTGAGTAAGTATTGGTGCAACACTGTTGCCTTGTTTGTGAGAGTAAATAAGCTAATAAAGTAAATGGTTCTAGATATATATTTTTATTCATAATCTTCACTGTCACTCTAAAATTGCCTATTGCTTTAATCCTTGCACCGCATTTTTTGAAATGGTTTTACTAATTTGGTATCGAAATAAACACCCCTACCGTTTTTGTTCCTTCTATCTCTTTGAGTACCAGGGCTGTGGTAACTCTTTCGTACAATCCCGTGGAGCCGACAGGAAAAAAAACCTTTTTATTGCAATACGGCTAGTTGCTTTGGCTGCGAGAAATAGTCCTTTCAAAACACCAGATTTGTTTCAATGTAATTATGTTTCTCAAGAAGTAATGTATCAAAATCTGTGCGCTGGTTAAACCCCACATTAATATATCTTCTATTTAGTATGAAGTGGAGACTAAGAAACCGCTGCGTTACCCAACAGTTGTCACGTAATCTTGCTCGCTTGAAAGTTATGAGCACATTCAGTTTAATACGGATCTAGCAGCACTTGGCATTTCTCAAGTCCACTGTTCTTGTGACCCACAATATTAGGATGTCAAGTGGTATAAACTTGTAATTCAAATTAGGCTAGTAGAATAACACTTTTTCAACGACAAAACAAAAGACTGTCCCAAAACGCCCACCCCTATGTGTTTTTGCGGAGAAGAATTGGCGTAAAAAAAGCAACACATGTCTGTCTATTAGGTTTGAAGAATTAGGTAGATTCATATTTATAAAAATTCCAATAACAAATTATTTGCAAAAAAAAATATAACTATATACTCGTAGCTCTCTGAAACTTGAACGTCCAAAATAATCAATACTTGTTTTAAAGACATTGAGGCTTTTGTTTTCGGTGATTTTAGGTCTAAATGATAACCAAATTAATAGACGTTGGCATAGCAAAACTAACTTAAAACAATATTGGCTAAATCACCAATTATCTGTATCAATAACTGTCTCTAAAATCATCTCATTATTCAATAACATTCATGAAAATCCTTTGTCACGCGTGTAACTTTACAAGACGCGTGACAAATGTCCATAGCACGTGCATTTGTTACGCTTGCTGTCGGGAAAATGTACACTAATGTCTATCATTGTTTGTTTAGCTATTTAGGGACATTGTTTTTTTTTGTTTTTGTAGTGCTTGTAATTAGTGTGGGAAAATGTTTTTGATGGTGTGAAAAAGTCTGTGTCTAGTAAATGAAAATCGTTTTCCAATTTTTTAAGTTGAACAATACCTTACATAATTTTTCCACGTCAAGTTATTTTGAGAACGCTGCGTTGGGGGCATTTCCAAACTAACTTACCTTGCCTTAATAAAACTAAAAAAAACTTGTAGTTAATTAACGATAGGAAAAAGTATGACTTTGTGAATATTTTTAAATTAAAATAATCGTAATAATTACTTGATTCAACAATTTTATCCGATTTCCCCAAAAATAAGGCTGTAGGTAGACAAACTAGATCGCGCATACTCATCTATCTAATTTTATTTTTTAATGAATTTTTGAAAAGTCAAAATTAACACATTATTTAAAATTCAAAATCTATATTTTCCCATTTCAATAATCTTAACACCACCCCATTTGTATGTAAAACGTAATTTAATTTTACGATTACAGTGCGCAAACAATTTAGTCTGTTCACACAATCTTTGTATTACCGTAACCCATAGTTGTGATCGTAAAATTATCGTAAACATGCATACTATTGGGTAACCAGTTAAATATAATATTGAACTGTTGCATACCATTTTTACTATAACATTTTCTTTACACCGAAACCAGAAAGTCTGATAATCAGTCTTACAAAGGGGTATCGGGTTGCCCGGGTAACTGGGTTGAGGAGGTTAGATAGGCAGTCGCTCTATGTCGAACACTAGTGCTCAACTGCTTTCGGTTAGACTGGAAGTCGATCTCGAGATACATAGTTAGGAAAAGGCTAGGCAGATGTTTTTTGACTATAGGAATCTCTAAAATTATTCATATCTTGGTGCAGTTGACCGCTATATTTTAATGTTATTATAATTGATATTTAATTGGTCTGCCGTGGTTATACTCCGTTCAATATTAATTTGTCAGAATATTGCCATTAATTATTGCATAATAATCAACTAGTTGAATCACTGCACATCAATATGATTGTGATTAAGAAGAAAATAATGTATTTAACCGAAAATTACGAAGTTCGCAAGTGTATTTTCTTATTTTTTAGGATTCTAAATTGACTTTGGTTATTGCTTAATTTTGCGCGAAAATTCGGTTAGTTTATCAATATGCGAATATATGTGCGACAAATAATACAATTTATCTTTCGTTTAGACTCCTACGAAAGTTTATAATTTTCCTAGGTTCATAAACTCGCGGATTATGTTATTTCCCGGTGATGTCTACAATCCTTGGATGTTTGTCTGTTATTCTATTCCGAGAACAACCAGATTGACGTAAAATTTTAGAGAAATACAGTCTTTGTATAAAATATTTGCATAAATAGATACAAAATGAGATGTTAAACTATGAGTCAAGTTAGAACGGAGATACCTGTTAGTAATATTTGTGAAGATTTTATGTGTACATAAGTAGGTACATAACAGATTATCGTCATGGTTTTTTCTCTGAAGGGATTGATGTGGTATTTTTCCATAAATTGTTGGAAATCTGTAAGCCTACATAATGAATCTTAGAAGTCGGGACGTTTTCTGAGTAATCGATGAAGATTTGCAAACGATGTAATGATCTGCTTAACCGATTTTAGTGAAATTGACGTAAGGAAAGCTGGGTTCTGGAAAATAATATTTTGAGAAAAATAGGAAGTATTTATTTCAGGATGTAAGAGCAAATACTGGAAAGCTATTTATACAGTAAACTTAAAAAATAATGACTACCCACATTTTGATTATAATTACGTTCGCTTTACCCAATTATAGTAATTAAGATTACCACAGATCTCGTGTTGACTTCCGTTTCCGTGTGTTTGCGTCAAGTGTTCAGTATTTTATAAACAGTGCGCACGCGCAGCGCGCATGTCATTATTGTAAGTAGGTAAAGAGAGTGGACTAGGTACAGAATATTTACTAACATGTCTTAGATTTAATTGCGGTACCTACTGTTAGATTTTTTTTAAACCTTAATATTTTATTATTTATTCGATAAGGTAAATGCTGTAAAATTTCTCATATTTTCTAGCTCTTTCATAATCAATCCACATAGTGTGGCATTATATGCCTGGCCTTTTTCCCAACTATGTTGGGGTCGGCTTCCAGTCTAACCGGATTCAGCTGAGTACCAGTGCTTTACAAGAAGCGACTGCCTATCTGACCTCCTCAACCCGTAACCCATAGCAATACTCCGTGCCAAACAGAATTACACACATTTTTGTGTAGATACAGAAATAATTTGAATAGTGGTTTTTGGGTATAACAATACCGATCTTTTGAAATGATTCCGGATTTTCCGGTTTCATTCAAATCAGATAGGACGATCATGTCGGTTAAGACACCTGGTCTTGTGTTTTATATTTTATCAGTTGGTATCCACTTTGAGTATGGCATAAATTGATTAACTAGAGCATATAGATATTAAGAAGAATGGATGGCGGTTGTAACCACGACTGCTGTGGCGTATCGTTGTAATTCCAGATTTGCAACTTTCTTTTTGCAACCCCTTTGTCTTACACTAAAAAGTGGCAATAACATCCCTTATCGACACTAAAGTTGAAAGGCTAAATATATTTGTGCTTACTACGGTACCTACACTTAAACCCTACAAAGAAAGGGTGATAATGTCAGAAGTTGATTGATAGACCTCATTAAATAAAGTTCGTATATTTAGGTCAGCACATGGACTCAATTACCTAGGCCCCATAAATTTTAATTTATTACTTTTGTACTCACTTGCCCAACCTCGTTATAGGCCTTAATGGTAAAGTAAATATTTCAGAAACGTTTATTTAGTGTTTGTATGGTTTGCCTCTTAATACTGGACTTTGTAATGTAGGTGTAAACTGCTATGTAGGTAGAAACACATTATGTCTTAATGACATGGTAATTAAATAGACGCAGTTTATTATTACTTTACTGTGAGAAGATAATGTTGTCTGCCAATTCTGAGCTTTGTTAAGTGTGTAAAAAAGCTTTTCATTTCACTTGATTCCAGAACCAGGACCTATCCATTAAAACAAGGCATCTACATATTGCCAGCGGTTTCCTGAGGGATCAATTCTCATGTATAAGCATTACTGCCGAGTTAAATCAGTATTCGTTCGTTCGCATATACTCTTACAAAGTTTCGCCT